>NC_138663.1:80724515-80767015 GCF_964273445.1 Streptopelia decaocto | reverse complement strand
GCTCTTAAGCAATAAACACAAATTTTAGTATTACCCCCTTATGGGATGTTTGGCAAATACCTTATAACCCTTTTAAAACCTGGATCAAGGGAACAGCTCATGTAGAGACCCACTGAAATCACTGGGACTTTGGGCAATGGATTGAGCAGTGTGTTGGATCTGGCCCATGTAGCAAATGCACAAATTGAAGGCACACTCACAAACAGAGAATTAAAAAAAAAAACAAAACAACAAATTTTGGCTGATCATAAAGAATATGTCACAAACATGGTCCTCAAAATACTAGTAGTATTAGATAAACTAATTTCTTTGCCATCAATATTTCTTTAACATTGCAGACAATAGAGATTTTATTCAACTCCTACAAGGATAAAATTTAGGTGGGAAAAAGATGAAGAGAAAGGATAAAAAGCCCATCTGTCCTTAAAAAAACAAAAAAAGTATACCAATTTTTAACCCAGATTTGAAAACTGCCAAGTTATAATAAACACCTGAAAACCTGGGTTTATAATAGAAACTGCAAGTGACCCCTCCTTGCATTGAAGCCTGGACAATAACAATTTACAGAGCAGCTGAAAGTCATTCATAACCAGCTGAATAAACTGACTCTAAAGAAGGAGAAGCAACAGCATTGGTGAGAACCCGGTTCAAAGACTAACGTAGCAAGAAGAGAGGTTTTCATAGGAAAAAAAAATTAAAATGTTACCAGTTTTCTAAATGGCTTTTTCAAATATATTGCGTTCTCCTGTCACTTCCTGCTTCCCTCTCTTTGTGGATATCAAAATAGAGGCAGCTTGTTCTTTCTAAGGCTAAATTCCACAAACTACAGTTTCAATCTCAACAAAGTAATCAGTGTAATGTTACGAGGGCCACACCTACACAGCTCGTCCAGTCTAGGGGCTGGCATCAGGTTTCTCTTTTACAATTTCTTATATCTTTTGTCATGCTGTGCATTCTCTACGCATACTCTTTGAAAAACAAAACGAAAGGGCATCCATAAATAAAAAAGTGGACCACTTCTCTTGAAACTCTCTCTGTCAAGTCCTAAGCAGGAGACACAGTGTGTAAGGAAAAAAAGGCATGTAGTAAGAAACTTAAAATGCAGTGTGGCTCATTGTCTCTACGGAAACAACTCAAGATAAAGTTTGCCAAAGTACTTCAGAGGTTTAGGAATTAATCGTATTTTCAAAGGTCAGTTAAGAAATTATGGGTTTGTCCTTCCGCTTTCAATGAAATCTAGGCTCTGGAGGTCAATAGGTATATTAAAAAGCTCTGTAAGTCCCTATGGGATCTGAGTCTAGCTTGTCCCTTATTTACAAGGTTAGGCTTACTATTACAGAAGACAATTTCCAACTTGCATTTCTTTTAAATGCTGAAGTAATGGGTAAGTACTTTAAGTATCCATTTTGTCACTATCCACATCTCACCTTCAGCAACTCCCTTCCCCAAAAAAGTTGAAAATTGCTACCTCATGTTTCCTTCTCTCTGAGCCTTTCTGAACCCTACCAGCAAGTGGAGCCCTTGGCTCTGAATTAAGCAGGCAACAAGTCCCCATCCTTCAGTAAATTCAGGCTATCTTCTGTTCAGGACCAAGGCTGGTATCTGAAAGTTTCACGGTCTTCTTAGCTGAGAAAAGTTAGTAGCTAACACCCAGTCTCAGAGTTTTACTGGAGATTAAGACTTGGCATACACAAACCACCAGTTGTAATTTAGGTACCAAAATGTAGGCCTTTGACAGACAGAAAGAAGATTTAATGAACTCCTTGGTGCTTAAGGTGTTGCACTTTGGATGCCTATGTCACTCTGCAGGAGGCTGAGCAGAAAGCCCCTTGAGGACTTGGTAGGAGGGCTGAAACTCACACCTCCATTCATGTCCTCTGCAGACAGTAAACAGTAGGGGATTACTCAGCCATAAGGACAAATGGAGCCAAAGATGAGGATGTCATTTGGAAGCTGCTTTTATGAAATATTGTGAAAGGGGATGGTCTTGGCACCATCTTTAGGGATATAATGCCACCTACTGAATAGCCACTAGTGCAGCCTGGAGTTCTCAAGCTTTTCCTAGGGGATTCACAGTCACATACTGATCCAAGCTTGACCCTGCCTAACATGTGAGTTATGAGAAGATCAGAACACTAGAAAGTGTGATGGCTTTAGGCTATTTGCCAATAATTAACTGTATTTATTGATTCATTTCTGAAAATTACCATTTTTATGGAGACCTGGTACCCTAGGAGACAAATAGTTATGCCTAATTTTCATCTTATTGTAGGGCGGACTCCGTGACTACTGCTTTGAAAAATGTTCTATCACCATGTGTGATTCCTCCCATGGACTCAGATGCTTCATGAAGAGTCAACAATAAGGTTCTCCAGTAAAAGAACATAAAGAGTAGCGGAGTGAAGAACCTAGAATTAGAAAATACCACGGTAACAGTTAAGAAAAATGGGATTTATATAAGATTGATCTATACCCTTGTAGAAATATGCTGCAGCATAGTTCTGAAGTAAGAAAACACACCATTAGTACAACTATAAAACAAGGCCTCATTTAGTTACTAAACATCCCATTTCCTTAGTTTTAGGCCTTGCACAGGATAGCACCTTCAAACCCTGCAATTAGTACAAAACCATGTTTTGTTTCCTCCCTCCCTGCGGCATGCTTACGTAAGTATGCAAGTCTTTCACAAAGTGAGATTCAGCAGTTCAAAATCTTTGTGAGAAAGGAGGATTCATCCCATCTCAGAAAGAGAAAGCCAAAACACTGATACTGCAACTTTCAACAGGGCCTATCCACTTCGGGTATCTAACATTTCACAATTGCTTTTTCTTTTTTCTTTTTTTTTTACTTGCTATCTCATGGTTCTTTATATGTTGAAAGCACAGTTCCCATTCATTTCAGGTGGGAGTATTTGGCACCTTTGCCAACCTGACACCAGGTGCCTGGCATTAGGAATTCACAGACAAAGAGCACAGCGTTAGTAACTGCAAAAAGTGATAAAAGAAATAGAATCCTATTTATTTCCCAACTATAAAAATTGAATACATTGACCAGAAGACCATCCATGCTTTTCTTTCTGTGATACTTTGTGTTATTCACTTTACAGACCTTGTAAAGGACAAGGTAGGGATCCTGTACATGCTAACCTTTTCCACCATATAGTTCCAATTTTTTCCCAAGGTAGGTTTCTTTCATCCAGTGAATGAGGCAGGCAACTGTGTTATTAAAAGCAGTGTCATGATTTATATTCCTAAGGGAAGTGAATTGAAATTGTATGTAAATGTAATAATACTGGTATTTCCTGTATGGAATACCAGTATACTTTTTTTTTTAAATCACAAATATTGTTAATGTAGCTCCTCAATTGAAAAAAAAATCTAAAATAGAGAATCACATGGACATTAAGACTGCTTAAAGCAACCTTGAGTCTCTGGACCATAGACCCATGATGCTGACTTTCCTGATAGTGCCACTTGTTGAAAACAACATGGGACTCCTAATTTTTTTTTTGTAGCATTATCTTCCTTACATTTTCTCTTACATAGTCCTCTTCTGCTCCTCTTTGACTACTATCTTCCACCCTAGCTCACCTGGCTGTTTCTTGGTACTCATTTGCTCTTTCATGTCCCACAGCCGTTCTCTCCCTTTGTTTTCTCCTCCTGAAAAGCAGAGCTTTGAAGCCCCTCCTTTAAGAGCTTCTGGGGTGCCTAGATGAGGATGGGTGAGAACACCAAGAGTTTGCTTTTGGGCCATGGGCATGGCCACAGGGCAGCCCAGGCAGACAGGAGGAGGAAGACAGAAAAAAGATTAGAGCATTTAAGTGGCAGCTGAATCTTGGGAACATACGAAAGTTAAGCTCTGAAGTCTCTACTGATGCATATGAACCAGAATCCCTGGGAGGCTCTTAACTTTGCCAGATTTGGGCAGCTTTTCACAGGGGTATAAAATTCATATCCCTAGCATAACGGTGATTTTTTTACATGACCTTTTATATCCCACTCCAAAGAAAGGAGACAGTAGAGACACACAGTCAGATTTTTTTTTTTTTTTAACATTGGACAAAACAACATGTTTTTCTCCTAGTTCTTTGTTCTCAGAAATAGCTGAGCAGTTTTAACAGAAACTCAGAAGACAAAAGGGGAGGAAGGGAAGCCTGAGGCAGACTTCTGCTGTAGAAAATTTCAGTGCAGATTCTGAGAGTCTGGCAAAACTAGAAACAGCTGAAAACAGGACTTTATAAGAGAGCACATTAGGTACCTTTAAATTATAGACACCTAGAAACTGATGCGTAGAACTGCGGCTGTTTCCTTGTCTCCAGCCTGAACTGGTGATCTCAAAGAAGTGTCTCAGCTTCTTAGGAGATCTGCTGTGTTCATAGAATTTTTTTGAAACTGAGACTGCTAACTTAGGCACTTAGATATGAATTGACATATCAATTTTAGGCACACATTAAAAAAAAAAAAATGGGGCTATGCACATTTAAACAAGGATCCAAGATGGGGAGCCATCATTTTGCTGAACCACCACCACTACTGCCTTTAGCAACCATGTATATATCTGCTACTTTTCCCATCCACTAATGTCCGCAAGTTTGAGTGACACGCGAGTGTCTCATATTATGTGCTTACCATCAGTGCCCATTTTTCTGGGCACAGATTGTGGAGCCTGCCCCTGCCAATGAATTTTGGAAAGTTTGTCTCTATTCAGACTTCGGAGAGGTGCACATCTCTGGGTCTCATGGCAAAATATATCAGAAAAACCTCCAGAAAACTGGAAGTTTACTGCCAGTTGCATGTGAAGTTTGTGAAGCTTACTCTGGAATTTTAAGTGCCTTTTGCTTGGCAACAAATGGGATGGTTAAAACTGTGGAGTGATAATCAGAATAAGGTTACTGTATAAAGATCTGCTTGGAACGTGAAATTTTAAGGAGAGCCTGTACGTGTTTGAAGAAGAGCTTCAGAGCAAGAGGTGGACAAAATGTGGATTAAGGCCTATGTAAGGAAAAGGCTGTAATTCTAATATTAATTATTTTCTGCATAATTAAATATTTCTCATTTTGAAGAGTGGCTGTGAGCTCCCTCTGTCCTTGGCAAAGTTTGAGATCTAATTTTATGGCTTTGACTCTTCTCTGGTGCACTGCATGTCTATATTAAGCAGTTTTCCTTTTTTTTTTTTTTTTTCTCTTTCCTTTCCTCAATGTGAATGGTGCTCTAAAAATGAATTTAGTTTATTACAGGTGGTTGGATGATGATTAAAGAAACAATTAATGCCTTTCATCATGAAAATACGTGAGAGCAAAGAGTTGAAAATACTAGGGAATGTCTACCTTTCTTAGACTTTGATGTTCAGTATCTTGGCAGTCTGATACCAGTTTTGTGACTGTATGTTACTAACAAAATTGGATTGTTTTTAGAAGTTTATGAAAGCTGATACATTTTCAATAGTCTAGACTTTGCTAGGCAACCTTAGATTATGTTCTGACAGTGAAAGGTGGATTTTACATTAGTCAACTATGCCACACATGGATATGAAATATGTGTAGCCCTGTTAATTTGAACTTGAGAAATATTGACCTGTGAGACAGTAATCTGGGCTTTGCACCTGCTTTTATTCAGTGTCCTAGACAAATCAGTCAGCATGAGTCACACAAACTCCAGTGACACAATGTTATTTCTCCTTGTTTCATGTGATCTGAGTATTTGAGGGAGGTGCATGTAAGTCAGCAGCACAGTGGAGATTCATCCCAGAAAAGAGTGACAGCAGTGAAGAATAAGGCTGGGAGAAAGAAACAGAAAATGTATTGAGAAACCACACAGAATCTGGGAGTCCAAGTTGTGCTCCTTTTAATCTGGACCTCACAAAATGCCTTTGACAGATCCTTGAAATACACTTTTCACAGGACATGGACTTGAACATTGGACCAATTTTCTTGAATCCTAGGAACACCAAAAGAATCTGACATAGTGTCCGTCTCTATCCAAAAGGTTTTATTCAGTCTTCCATAGCTAAAAGGTGGCAGTTGTCTAAGACCTACTTTAGGCATCTACGCCTTTTCCACTTTCTGACTCAGATGTATGCTAAATGTACAGGTCTGACACCTTAAAATGGTTCAAACACTGAATCATAGACTCATAGAATGTCCTGAGTTGGAAGGGACCTACAAGGGTCATCGAGTTCAACCCCTGTCTCTGCATATGACAACCCCACAGTTCACACCATGTGTCTGAGAGCGTTGTCCAGTCTCTTCTTGAACACTGTCAGGCTTGGGGCCATGACACCTTCCTGGGGAGCCTGCTGGGTGAAGAACCTTTTCCTAATGTCCAACCTAAACCTCTCCTGGCACATCTTCCTACTATTCCCTTGGGTTCTGTCATTGGTTGCTAAAGAGAAGAATTTGGCACCTACCACTCTTCCTCCCCTTGTGAGAAATCTGTAGACCACAATGAGGTCTCCCCTCAGTCTTCTCCAGGCTGAACAAACCAAATGACTTTAGCCGCTCCTCATACAGCTTCCTCTCCAATCCCTTCGCCAACTTCATAGTCTTCTTCTGGACACTCTCCAGTAGCTTTATACCCCTTCTATCCTGTGGTGCCCAGAACTGCACACAGTTCTCTAGGTGAGGCCGCACCAGTGTAGAGTAGAGCGGGACAATCACCTTCCTTGCCCGGCTGGCAATGCTGTGCTTGATGCACCCAGGACATGGCTGCCAGGGACACTGCTGGCTCATGTTCAACTTGCCGTTGACCAGAACCTCCAGATCCTTCTTCGCAGAGCTGCTCTCCAGCATCTCATCCCCCACTCTGTATGTACAGCCAGGATTGCCGTGTCCCAGTTCCAAAATCTGATACTTGCTCTTGTTGAACTTCATGTGGTTGGTGATTGCCCAGTTCTCCAATTTGTCCAGATCTATCTGCAGGTCCTCTCTGCCCTCAAGAATGTCAACAGCTCCTCCCAGTTTTGTGTCATTGGTGAACTTACTAGGTAATCCCGCAAGTCCTGAGTCTAAGTCATTTATGAAGACATTGAAGAGTGCTGGCCCTAAGATGGATCCCTACAGAATCCCAGTAGTGACTGGTCGCCAGCCTGACATAACCCCATAACCCTTTGAGCCCAGTCCATCAGCCAATTGCTCACCCACTGCATTGTGTGTTTATTTAGCTGTATGCTGGACATCTTGTCCAGGAGGATTCTGTGGGAGACAATATCGAAGGCTTTACTGAAATAAAAAACAATCACATTGACAGGCTTCCCTTGGTCAACTAGGTGGGTAACTTTGTCATAGAATGAAATTAAGTCTGTTAAGCAAGACTTTCCCCTCATGAACCTATGCTGTCTTGGACCAATGACCACATTGTCATTCAGATGTTTTCCAATAACTCCCTGATTCTAGTGCTGGCTGTGACTATCTGTTTGTATGATGTTATAACATACCTCTTCTCCTTGTAAGAAGCTTGCTGTTCAAAACTGAGTGAAAGTTATTAAAAATTATTTCAGCTGGTCCTTTTAACAGGCTTTTTTTGGGTATCATCTGTGTATTACCATAGATATCATCTGCAGAGATGCATAAATGATCGAGCTTTACTCTTAATAGAAAGGAAATGGTGATAGGGGGTTTCCATGAAGATTCTTTGATTTCAGAATTTATTCTCCCTGAGGTCCAAAATAGCCCAAATTTAACTTTCAGAACATGCTGCAGAGCTATTTTTGCTGAGATTTTGCTGAGGGTTGAAGAGCATGAGGCAAGCTGGGATTTTTTTTTTTTTTTGTGTGTGTGTGTGTGTGATTCTGGGTTGATTTGATTTATGTGGGCAGGGAGTTATTTGGACTGAGCAAGTAATTTTGTTTGTTATGAATATTTTTCATTAGTTATAAACCCTCAAAATATTTGCGATAAAGACATTTTGGTTATACTTGGGAAAAAAATGAATGAGATAGATTATATATTTAAGCCTTTTTTGTAATAGTTTACTCTTCCTTGTAATTGTGTGTAGTGAACAGATTACCTTTTATGATTCAGTTTTCCTTTAAGTACTTCTTTCCCTTTGCTGGCACATCAGAGAGAATCTGTTGAATTTAATTGGGCTCTCCTTAGGCTCATGATCTTGCTTGCCAGGTCAGTTTTATAAGATTCTCTTACCTTTTCAGAAAAAATGAAATTATTTGTGATTTTGGCTTCCAAATTCTGAAGGCTACTTGTTGGCACTGCAGCCTCCTAGCTCTAAGAGACCCGTTCCTTGGCAGGGAACCTGGAAAGATGGATGCTGGTATCCTGAGTGACGGATTTGGCATGCCCCATGGAATGCCACGTTCCCCAGAAATTTCAGATTTGTGAAATACCAAATTAGTGGCTGCTTGGTGGAAAATGATCACAGAATGATCACATTTAATTCTGACACTTTTTTAAAGAAAGAATGAAATGCACAGATTAACAGAATATATGAAGGGTATGATACTGTCCATCTGCCTCTTTTTGCCAATGTAAGGCTGTTCCCTACCAAGCATAATTCAGCATTCGGTTTGGTTTAATGAGTCAATGATGCATCCCTCATGAATAAGTCTTATTGTCTCTTCCATTTCTCCATACAATCAGCTTCTTCACTTCTGCTCATCCCACTTAAACCATTTAAATGAAAACAAATATGAAAATATTTTCCTTTAATTAGTATTTGTATTTAGCTTGCACTTCTTTCACCTTTCAGTTGTTATCAATGTGTATAAAGATAAAAATGGAACGAAAGTTAATATTCAAGCTCATATGGTGACTTATGCAATGGAGATATTGCTGGAAATGACTAACCGCAGTCTGGTGAAGTGGGTGTACGTAGCATCCAGAATATAGGTTCTCATTTTTGTGTTTGAGTATGTGGGTAGGCTTTCTGGAAGCAACTAAATTACTTAGGAACTAGAACTCCTAAATTGGGCTTTTTTTTTTGCAGTTTTCTCACCCTGTCTCTGATATAGGCTGAATCCAAACCTCAAATGTTGATATCCCTAAGCACTGGCAGCAGGCTGAGAAATTCAGATTGCTGCTTTGTCAGTTCAACCATTATAGAAATTTAATCTATTTTAAAATTATATCTATATTTGATATGTGACCTCAAACATTTAGGGCTTCTTTTTTGATTCTACTTATTCTGTTCCTGGAATAGCTGTATTTCACCTTTGCAGACATCTGCAACTCAAATGTAAAAAGTCCCACAAATTGTCTGTGTGCAAAAAAGTAAGCACAGGGCGGTTAAATCAAAAAGAACTAATTTGCAGAGAATCAAGTAAGGAAATTTATTCAGGCAAGCTGGCGAGATTTTACAAGTAAACTTCCCAAGAATGGTTCTCTTAGGCTCTGTCCTTCAGGGTGAAATACTTGTGCTTTAGGAAGTGGTTTAAAGAGATAGTGTTTTTTTAAAGGGTGTTGGTGGAGGAAGAGAATATGAGAGTCCAAAAATAATGAATTTACAGTGTAAGCTTATTTAGAGAAGAGTCATCTACAGTTCCATCATACTAAATCATATTATGTGACATTGGGGAACAGCTTGTATCCTTTGTCTGTTGCTGTAAGATGGGTTTGGTATAAAGTTCAGGAAAGTCTTCAGTGTCTAAATCGTTGCCTCTTCCTTTTTGTTTCATTCAGATCAAAACTTACTATTGGGAATGTGGTCAAGTCTGTGATTCCCTGAGAATTTGGGAATTGTGGCTTTTCCTGTGCCCTCACAAGCGGACTGGGCCAGAGCTGAGCTGAGCTATATTACACAGAGCTCAAATATTTGAGTTTCAGCTAGTAGAAGTTTATTTATATTTGGTGGGTGGGGGGTGGTTTCTTTTTCTTTCCTGGGCAATTTCCTAAATGCCTCTGGATATTATAGAACTTGGGTATAATCCTGAGGAGATCCTATTTTGGAGCATTTAATTCTCACAAAACCCCAGAAAAGCTATCAATGTGTGAACAAATATGCCATTACATTAAGTAGGCACCTCTAGAAAGAATGTAAATATCTGAATTCATGCATATCATGTAAGACTTAATCTGAAATTAAGGCAGATCCCGCAAATGAGAGAAATGTCTTTCCATTGAGAATAGGAACTTGGTCTGACACATTTTCTCTTTTAAAAACACGAGGTCTCATTTGTTCCCTGTGACAGAAGAGAAAGGGACTCCATCAAATCTATGAGAATGAGCCATTTTTAAGAGCACATTTAAGTAAATGGACTTCTGGATATTCTCTGAAAGTGAAAATAACAAGGGTGGAGAGAAAAAAAGGGGGGAGGTGATGATTCTAAAAGCATCTTATTATAGTTTTAATTTAGATGGTCTTTGGTGCTAATGATTCATTAGGTTATGCCCTTTAAATGGTCTTGTCTTGAAAATGCCAACATTTTGAAGCAGACTTGAATATATTTCTCAGATATCAGTTCTTGCACTTGTTATTAAGATGAGCTTTTCATTTTTTTTTTTTAATTTAAGAACATCTTGTAAATTATATATGCTGCAGAACTTTTGCAGTTTTGCGTTCTGCCTCTGGACTGACTGGGGGAGGTAGTAACACACTGAATTAATGTCTGTGTTTCATTACTTGATGTAACACTGTGGTGATGAGATATCTGCAAGGCTTGAAAAGAGGAACGTGAATTATCATTTCGAGTTCTAACTACTTACAGAACACAGAGAAAAGCAGGAAAAGACTGGTATATGCAGGACTTTGAGGGATATAGGGTAGAGACTGATTGGTTACTCTTCTTTCTCGAATTTCTGGTGTTTGCGTGACAGCATAAGTTAGGATTTTTCCGTGTTGCCTTAATGTCAAGTCTTGTAGTGGTGTGACCTAATGTGACTTGCTCCCATGCCTTATATTTCATATTGATTTCATATTTGTTGATGATTTTTTTCAGCATCCCTGTAGCCCATGGGATCTGTTGTCACAGGACAGAGTTGCCCTGTGCTGAGCGCTGCACAAAACCCAGGGCAGATGCGGAGGCACGCAAAGCTGAGAAAGAGAGAAAACCAAAGGAAAAACATCCCTACCCGTGGTAGTTTAATGTGGAAGCATTTGCTTCTTTTGGGTGCCTTGGGAAGAGTTTAAAAGAAGGAAGGTAATTGGTATGGCTTTGTGAGTCTTTGCGGAGAACTCTTTCAAAACCAATGATGTGCTATGAGAGAAAACATACCCTGGAAGTCTGGAAATGTGACAAGTGGCATGTAAAGAATGACATGGTGACCTGTCGGTGAAGTAGAAATCATAGGGTAGGGGAAAACGATGTGTTTGATGCAGTAGAAAGGAGGAACCAGAGAGCACAGTGAGAGAAATTACATGGGGCCATCCTAAAACAGTGGACTTCAGATAATGGACTTCACAGCAGTGTTTTGCATAAATATAAGGGGAATAAGGTTGCATAAGGTCAAGGCCAGAGGAAAGGCAGTTGCCATAACTGTGAAGTAATTGACATGAATGTATAGAATTGGATCTCAGGACTTGGAAGGAGGTTAAATGTGAAGGTCTAGAGCTCTAAGTTGAACATGACAACCAAGTTACTGATCAGACTGACAGGACTGTGGTTGTGTTCGCAGTGATTGATTGCAAAGGGAGGTGTTGAGTCTGCATTGGTGGTGAGATACACACGAGAAGGAACTGGCTCAGATGCTAACTCTGACAGGAGAGGAGGAGTCTGGAAAACAGAACTAGTGGATTCATGAACTGCTTGGGTGGCTATGTTTGTTTAGAGAGGAGATCACTCAGCGGCAGAGCTTGCCTTCATTGGAATAAAACAAAAAAATCTAGGTGAAAGTTCATCTGTATTGGATATTGAGTGGAAAAAAACCTACCCTGAAAAGTCAAAACTTTATAAAAAAATTCAGTAAAGGTTTGGATCTGGAAAAATAGTCTAACAATCTTAGACCGTTAGCTGAAAACACTTGCTATCATGATGGTCTGTTCTCTAAATTCTTTAACAGTGGTCGTAGTTTAGGATGTCATCTCTTAAGCTGCTCTTCAGGAGTCCAGCTGCCCAGACCACCTGTGAAACTGAAAGCTTAAATGGTATTGACAAAAAATGAGACAGAGTAGAGAATGGAAAAAAAGAGTACCTCAATGTCCAGGAAGAATTAAAGGGAAATTAATGTATTTATTTCCTGTGATAAATACAAAAATGCAATTAATTTGTGATGTTAAACATTAAGAAACAGCTGCAATTATTAAAAACTAAAACAAAATACACATGCAATATGAAATCAAAACTCATAATAATAGAAGTTAATCCAAAAGTCTTTTCCAGAAGGATATTATTGACAGTCAGGCCTGATTTTGTCACAGTGAAGAAATTACTTAAATTTAACCTTTTCTTCTGATTATTATTTGTACGTACTACAAATGTATTCATACCTTCACATAGTTTTTATACATCTTTGCTTCGGCATATGGATAACCTTTGAACTGATGACTGTAAGTTTGGTTTCAAGTTATTTCTATTTGGTTACAGCATAGGAGTGAATTTTTGTTGGACAGATGGTTTTAAGCTTTAGAATTAAATTTTCAGTCAAAATTTTCATGATTAAAAATCCTGTTTTTTCTCTGTGCTAATATTTTGTAAGCATTTATCCTTAAAATACCTTGTTAAAGTCCTTGCGGAAAGAGTTTATAAGGACTAGAATTATAGTCGAAGACATGCTAAGGAAGTTCAAACAAAAGTTTTCAAATAGATTTATCCTTTACTTGTTCATCTTCTGCCCTTAGCATGACACTTACAAATCAGAAAGTACACGAGTTAGTGTTTTTTAGTTCTCTCTTTGGTAAAATATAATATTAGGGTTGAATACTAGCAGCTGCTAGCTTTGCCTTTTAATCTCTTAATGAATATCATACAATTCCTTCATTTTTCCTTCTTTTTTGCTACTGTTTTCCTTCCTTTGTTCCCCCAACTTTTTTATCCCCCCCTGCTATTCAGCCTGGTCCTTATCTTCAGTGTTACATTAGCACTGATTAAGAAAAGATGCAATAATGCTGGTGAGGAGTAGGCCTTTTAGCTTGCTTCTGCAAATAGTTATTCTTCTAAGTGCCTAATTATTCTGCACAAAATTCCATTTAAAGAGTAAACTTTGAAACTTCTGTAGTGCTTACACTTTGGGAAGCATACCTTGAGAGAGTATTTAGGAGACTCAGTAGATTATGGCCTTTTCAAAAGGTGGAGCAAAACTGGATATAGCTAAAGATCAAACTCTATTCTGCTGATTCAAAAGTACAGTAACCTTTTAAAAAAACCAACCCACATTAAAAACATCATCTGTAGGTTCACAGTGTTATGAGCAGTCTATTTCATTAAAACAACAGGGTTGTTTAATTGAAAATAAGCTCTGTCTTATGCCATTAGTAGAGCTCTTGCGTGGTGTCTTGTTTTATTGGAGATCTTACTATGCAATACAGGTATCTAATGCAAAACAATGAAGATGCTTCAAGGTATTCCTATGGGAGTGTTAACTCGGTATCTGGGTGCTTTAGATACTTGGAGTTTTACTGTATTAAACAGCTACAGTTACTTTATAGACTTCAGAAAATGCATGAAATGTCCTTTGCATTTTTTTTTTTCTCTATGGGGAGCTGCATATTTGGAACTTTAGATATAATAATTGTATATGCTGTAATTGTAATGATTGCATGATATAGAATTGTAAAGTAAGTAAAATCAGTAGTGAAGGAGTCTATTAACATGCTCCTCCAAATAAAGTGATAGATTTTAGAAACTTAATAATGGAAGTTTGTTAGGGCCTCAGCTGGTAGTTATTTAAAGACTGGAGCCCCATAAGAACATGAGAGTAACATTACGATCATAGGGTTAGTGATCCAAGTTGTATGAAGGATCAGAGGGGAACTTCTCATTAGAAGGCGCATCCTTTGTGATCACCAAAATTAGATTTTTTGGAAGCATAAAGTGCTGACCTACTGTCACTGATTTCAGTGGGAATGGAGTTAGACTGCTTTTGAAAATGGACTCCATATTTTTAAACGTGTTGAAAGGTCCAGAATTAGTGCCATTTCAGTAGTAACGAACACTGTGCTTTTATATTTCCACAATGCCCCTATCAAGTACAACATTCAGCTGAGTCATTGCTAAACAGTGGCTTCTAATATATGGCCAATCTCAGGAGGTAACTCAAACATTAGCAATTAACATGTTTTGCCACAGTGCTATTTTCAGAGTGTACAGTTTAATTAAAATAGGTAGCAGTAAAACAGTCAGCTGTTTAAACATCAGAAAGATACCTCAGGATTTAAACTGGCTGAAGTTTATAATGGCATGCATTTTGACAAATTTAGCTAGGAAACATTTCAGAAGCGGTTAAGTTACTTAGAAATGTAAGTCCCTGTGACTTTGAATTAATTAACTAAAGGGATTTTTAACAGTTACCTGGCTACCAAAAATATTATGACATAACCCAGTAGTTGGGTATGTCACTCCAATCTATCATGTATACTTAACCTATAGCAAAGTGAATTCATTATCTTGTGATACTGCTAGGGGTTTATCTTGCTTTCTTGGTCATCGAGAATTAGTTGGTTCCATGACTCAGCAACCTGATTTGGGAAAAAGTCTGAGTATGAGAAGTAGGGAACCTAAATCCATAGTTAGATAGCCAAATAAGTGGTATGAAATTTGGCTTTTGGTATCAACAGATACTGGACTTCGATAAATGTGGATGTCTCAGTAGTATGAGGTTTATATCTGCACATAAACTTCCACTTTATACATGATATATAGCCATAGATTTGTATGCATACACCTGTACATCTACATATATTTAGGCATTTATGAATACAATTAATGAAACTTTATACATGGAAAAAAAAGCACAGGAATGTTAAGTTTACAGTGGTTGAGGTTTTTTGGGGGGGAAGACAGAGTGTTGGAAAGTGTATTCTCAGAGGACTAGGATTTCTGATATGAAATTTACCAGCAGTGTAAATAACTATTCCCAGCACAACATTAGACCTAGAATTTAATGTCATAACACAAGCACTTCTCCCTTTGTTTTTTGTGGACATTTTATTTTCCCATATCATGAACTTCAAAGGCTTGATTTTTCAGAACAACAGAGCATCCACAGCTCCAGATGAAATCATTGGGAGTATGGGGACTTAGTATTTCTGAAAATTGGTCTCATTTCTGTTCATAAAGTATTGGTTTCAAACAAATTTCTATACAGATACTTTTAAATAATTCGTGCAGATTAAATTAAGGTTTTTCAGAATGTCTCTGTTAGGCAGTTGTGACCCTTTTAAGAGGCAACAGAATCTGCTTGCTATCTTCTCCATTTGAATAATCACTTTCTTCCTCCCTGTGTATGATTATACAGCCATAAAATGAGTAAAAATTCCCATTTACCTAACTGGGTTATTGAGTGTCAAGCCTGTTTGCTAAATATTGTAAAAGATGAGGGCAATATTTGCATGAAAAAAATCCTCTCCTTTACTTTTCCCTTCTGCAGTTGACCAGCCTCATGAGACAAGGGAGAAGATGTGAGAATCCTTCCCATTTTTTACAAACAATGGGAATTTGACTGCCTTTCCAAGAGGAAATTTTGCAAGGCTGGCCTGTGTCACATGCAACAGTCTATTGCTGAAACAAGAACATGGATGAGGTTAAGGAGAGCCTGAGGTTGCTTGTTGGAGAGTGGGTAACTGCTGCTCCCTGCTTTTCTCTGTCTGAGTGTCCCATTAAGGACAAGGGATGGGTCATCTTCCCTTGATAAGCTGTTCTTGGTTATTTGCACATCTTAAGCTGAAACAGCACAGCAGCCTGAAGAGTAGTTACACAAATTAATAAAGGTGTGTCCTGAGTGTCACCTCACACATCCTTAGCTTTCAATGCTTCCTTACAACGAATGGGACCTATATTCTCAAGCGCAGTTCAGCTGTGTTCCAGCAGTAAGGTTGAAGCAAGCCTATACAGCAGAAAACATGAATCTGCACAGGTGTTTTGTTTTAACAGATGTACTTTTTAATCTGAAGATTTTATAGAACTGCATACCTGTTTTTTTTATAGCATACACATGACCTTTGAGATAAAAAGAGGTCTTTTAGCTCCCAAATTCACAACTGCTCTGATAGTTCCTTAGATAATGCAGTGATGACCATGGTGTAAATGCTGAGATAGTTGCTATAGGTAGGTAGATAGATTAAACTTTACAAATTCATCTGTTATCTGTCATCATACCCTACACTGGTAAGAGAATGCAATAGTTAATATCATACTGTACTTGTATTTAAAATTCCTCCAGTCAACATTTTTTGCTACTATATTGTAATTTTTCAACTTGTTGAGTATAAGTGCGTCCATTTACATGCACCTCAAGAGATCCTCATTTGTCCCTGAAAAATGGAGACGGATGCTCCCACTGAAAGCTGCACTGTAGGGGGGTCACTACTTCGCTGCTTCTCAGTAGGCCACATCTCCCCATGGGCTGGGAGAAAATACCAGTTGAGTGTGGTCTGTGCTGTCAGGTACTGCACCTGTGTCACCAAACCACAAGGAGAAGTTCTGGGAGAGAAGTGTGCAGTGGGAAGGTTGCACCAGGGGCTACTGTCACACCTATGTAAGGGAACTGTGTGCATGTGCGAAGGCAGTGCTGATAATTGTCTTTAAGCTGGGAGAGTAAACATGAAGAAAAGTTGCAGTGCCATTAGGCATCAGCCTGAAGATCTCTCAGCTGTGTTGGAGCTTCCAGACCAGCAGAGGAGAAATTCTTCTGCAATTAGATACCAGGCAGCACCGGTAAGTGTGTGAAGTGGGAGCAGGGGTGCTCTGCACCTACTTTTATCAAAATAAATTGAACTGGTTTTCCTGTTCTCCCCTTTTGTCTCTTACTATGACTAAGAGCGATTCTCTGGCTTTATGTTTAAAAAAAATATGATGGGTACACGGCAAACAAGATGGAAGACCAGAGTAGACTTGGAGAATGAGATGCAAGCCATATTATACATTCATTCAATCAAAACATACAATGAAGGACATGAAAACAAAACATTTCTGCAAACAAGTGGAGTTACAGATACTGTAACTGGAGCTACAATGTCCATTTACATGGCTTTGACATAAATGTGTTGTGACATGCACAATGTCTTGCCTTTTGGCTGCTGGTGATGACTGTGTCATCCAGCAGCTGACTGCATCCACCGTTTTTGGTGTGCTTGTGTAGGGAATGCAGAAATTTGACAGTAGTTTGAGCCAATGTTCTTTCTGCCTTAATCCCTGCCCTGTGTCTAATCCAGAAGAGTCAACTTGCACTGTTTCTGATGTCAAATCCAGTAGCTCAATGTATGGTTGCGTCCTAGAGAACTTGGCTTGCTGTTGGCCCTCTCCAAGGGCATGTTACGGTAAACACATTCATACAGCGTTTCAACACAAGGGCACTGTTTCCTTCCTACAGCCCCCTCAACACGCTGCTTGCTTAGGCTTGAATTCCCCCCAGTTTCAAGCTTAGGAAAACACTGTCGCTGAAATACTATTCTTGTGTCACTGCCATGTAATTTAGGACGTTTGACCACTGTTCAAGACACCCCATGTAGCTATGCTTTTATGAGAGGAAGGAAAGAATCTTAGAGTTGAAGTGATTTGTCCAAGCTTATGGCACAGTTCAGTGGCAAAGATGAAGGTAGGAGTTGGGTGTCTTAAAAGCCATTTGCACTTGTATTAGTGGTATACACTCTTGTGCTATATCTGTGAATGGTAATTGTGGATGAAAGTAGTGTAATCATTGCTGTTGCTGGTATGATTCTAGAAGTATTTCAGTGGGGAAAGTTGTTACATTGCCATGATATAGAACTGTGCCAGGAACTAAAGCAATTTCTAGCCAGCCAGGGGTTGTCTTCTGTTTAATGCTAGAGGTAGAATGTGGCGACTGCACGAAAGCAATAGTGAAACTGCTTACACTGAAAGGAGGCTAGACTAAGTCATGCGTTATTTGTGGAATATAAGGAACATACAGTATAGCCTGAACAACCTGAGTACTTTTGAACAATGGAAGATGATTATTATCTACCTGTGTGATACCAAAAACCGTACATGTTCGCCTCAAGAGGGCCTGTGCACTTTATTAGTCTATAAAACTAACTACCATTAAAGAAAAGTCTCTTCTGTTGGATTGGATGCATAGAAACACTTGTACTATTAAATATTCTAATTTATTTTCACTTAATATTTTAAACAAATTTCAAGGGCTGGAGGAGAACTGGTCTTTTGCCTCTTGTTCAGGAGCATCTCTGACATAGTAAATCAATGCCTATATTGCCCATTAGTGTAAGTGTTTGTCGAACTAATTTCTTACAACACTCACACAGAGGAAAAAAGATGCATGAAAAATAGCATTAAAGTATTTTCAAATAGAATAAAAGTTTTATTTAAAATATGTGCAAACAATAAAGCTGGCAAGAGAAGTTCAGCCTTTATAATTTGCTCGAACAGTGATCAGTGAAAGCAAAAGAGCATAACTCTTAAAAATAATCCTTGGGTTTTTCATGCAGTTTAGAGGGCTTAAAATATATCTTCTATAAAGACCCATGACAAATCTGATATTACTTGTACATAGAGGTGATAAGCCAAATCTGCTTATATTAAGATGAAAAGGTGGACATTCAAATTGGGCTTTTCTTGATGGTCTTTATTGGAACTTGAGAGAGCTGCTGTTCTACAGAGACGTTGTTGGCTCTTTTTAATAAGGACTCTTTTACTGGTGTGCAGGAAAAGCTATTCCATTTAGAGGAAGTCTTTAGTATTTAAAAATTGGACATTTCTACTGAATATGTTTAAATCTTTTATGGTAAGATTTGAAAGGGGGCAGAAGGCCAGTGATGTGTCAGCCAGCTATGCTGGGCTATCCAGGTTAGAGTGATGGACTGTGGAACAGACATCTAGGTGAAGTTTTACAGCCCAAACTTTCACACATGTAGAAGACTGATCAAAATTACTGCAGTATGTGGTAGGCAATAAAAGCTTTCATGCATTCAAAAATCAATTAGACGAGTTCATGGAAAGAAAGTCTATACCATCTATAAATTGTGGAGACACCAAGCATGGGGAAAGTGGGAGCTGGGACACTATATCTAGGAAGTATCATAGTTTCCTCTGCTTGACAGACAACTGGTGAACATGTGGTACTGGACCAAATGTAGCCTTTCTTACATTTTCATGAAACATGTATTTTGCGAGAGGTGTAATAATGTGCCAGTGTGTTCAAGCTGACCATTTCAGTTCAGGTGGATTTCGAAGACTGTTATTTCTTCATTTTGGGAGACTGATGGTACACTGTAAAATACAGTTATTCACATGGGGTTTTTTGGACCATGAGGACTTATGGCCCATTTTGCTCTGGAGCTGTGGTGCCAAACAGCCAAAAGCTGCAGAGGGACTGGAACTCAACCTCCAGCTTTCCTATGTACTTACATTTCTGTAAACATATCTATAAAAAAAAAATATATATATATATATATATATTTATAGAGGAGAACAACAGGAAAAACACAGGTACTGACAAAACCCAGGTCATTTCACAAAGCAACTAATGTGGATTTTAAAGGATAGTGCTATGCATACTGGTGGTTATGGCTATGTTTCTGTCAACACTTACTCTCCCATATTTTATCATGAGTCATGTAAGTTTTTACTTTTTTTTTTTTTTTTTTTTTTTTTTAATTGGTACACAGTCTGAACTACTTATCTTGGAGAGAAGAGTATTCAGATGTGGTGTTCTGAGTGAACATAATTTTGGCTGAAGTTAACTTTATTTTATTTTGTTTTATTTACTTTTCTTGGGACACATCCAGACCTCGTGAGTTATTAAAGAACAGGGTTATAGCCGCAGCATCTCAAATAGGTAGCAAATCATCTAAGACACGTGAATTAATATGACAAAATTCTGATGGGTCGCAATGTAAATTAGATAACAGGATCTTGCTGTAGACATATAGCTCCTTAACACATACCTAACCCAGGAAAAGGATTCATACCTCCCTTTTCCCCCTTTGTGAAACAGCAGTATAATGCATGTTGTCTGAGCCACCAGGTTGGAGTGGTCACTTTTAATTTGCTTTAAGGCTTAGCTTTCAAAGCCCAGCAATGTGTCACAGCTAGTGGTACGATCTTGCCATAATGCACAGACTGATTTTGTTGAGATCAGATGGGAATGGAAATAATAGCAAATAAAAATCTAAATTAAGGAAGAGAGAGTAAATAAATTTTTAATCATACAAAATTTAATACTTATGTTAAGGAAAAGAATATTAAAAGTCATTTTATAGAGAGTGAATTTATATTGGAGCTGATTTTAAAGTTGTGCAGCTTTGAGTGATATGATAATCATGTATTTTTCTCCCCCCTCAGCTGTACTAGGGGATTGAAATTTATATACTCAATAACTAGAAAAGAATCATAAAGGATCAGGCTGGAGGAATCTGTCTCACTCCATTTTTTCCTGTCACTCCCATAGCGATTTTAATATTTTTCTTATATCTCTGCTTATTTTCAGTGCCAAACATTGTTTTCAAATACAGTTGGCTTGGAAATGAGTACTTGAAGCTGCAAGCTTGTCGGCAAACTACCATGATATCCAGGTACTACAATGAAATCTTTAGCTATAAAAAATATAAAATAAAAATAGGATGCCAGAGTCTCCTGCCAGCTGTAAATGCAACTGAATAGTCTTCTTGTGTGCTTTAATATTTTTCGCTATTTTAAGCATTTGACTCTTGCTTTTTTTGTCTTGGTGCTAAGGGAAAATGGATTTGCAAAAGCTAACATAACAGAACATTTATTTCTTTCACCCTTTTCAGATAGGAATTAAAAACAGGATAGTCTGTTGAATAGGCTGCCAGACTGAGAGTCAGAAAATAAGTTTTGTATTATCAATTCATTGAGAAAGTCTATTTGCTTTCCTATGCCTCAGTTTCCCACCTGTAAAATGAAGATAATGTAATTTATCATGCTGTGCAAGGTGCTTTGTGGTTGAAAGCTGCAAGATAGAGTGAAGTATTATGAAGAAATATTTTGGGCAAAATCTGATGAGTTTTAATGACTTAATTTCTTGCTTGTTAATTTTTTTTATACTTTTGATGTACAAACTGGCCTCCAATCTTTTTCTGTGAGCTGTGGGCGAAGATGGCTGATGTATTGAGCTCTATACAGAAAATGAGGTGGGGTTTATATAAAAGTATTAAAGCAAATGGTTACAGATTTTCACCCGAAAGTTTCAGTGAACCATTTTCAACCACTCACAGCAAAGGCAGGAAGATAAATAGAGACTATCAACATATTTTCAGAATAAGTGGAGAGAAGTTCCTTCCTATTTAAAAATTAGATAACTGGGGGAACAGAAGGATATGATGTCCCTTCTATCTTTTAAAAAAAAACTTGGATTTTTGGGTACATCCCCACTTATTTTCTGCCCTTCTACTTCATGTATTACGATGGCATATGTTCAATGTGGGCATTTGCTTGAATGGGATAGGTTTTTACCTTTGATTGATGATGCACATCTCTAAAGAGTCTGGAAGATTGTGAGAACAAAGGCTAAAAATAAAAAAGCTTCATGCTATTGCTCGTGCACTAACCACATATATAGCCTCCCAGAAATTTAGCCCAATTCAGTTTCAGGTAGCTCACAATAGCGACTCTTTACCTGTGTCTTTATCTGTCTCTCATCTTTGTTGTATGACCTACACATTTAGAAGAAAATAGGTGTGAGGTTATGGCAACGCAGGTGAAGCTGGCATAGGTAGTCCATGAGTTTCTGTTGGTTCATGAAATGATGTGGATGATATTTGATATCTACTTCAAGAACTAATTCATTGCCAGTGGATGCTTTTGCTGTTTTGAATTTTTTGAATGACTGTTCTCTGTGGACGTCCTGCAGAGTCAAGGAGCCCTGGAGGATCCACCAAAGGGTGAGAACCAGATTCCAGATCTGCCCTCCTGCCCTGAACTAGCCTCTGGGTACTGGCTCTAGAGATTGTCTGTGCATACAGATTTATGTGATATGAACTTCAGTATCAGTAATAATGATCTCTCAGTCCAGCGTGTGCAATTCTGATATAATTTATGTGGATTTTAGGTATGAAAATATATGATAGAAAATACATAAGCTAAAAATGTATATGTAGTAAAAAAAAAAAACAAAACACTTATTTTGCAGGAATTTAGAACAAAGGTGAAGAGGTACAAAATTCAGTCAGAATATTCTGTGCATCGCTAAATTGACAGAGGCCATGAAATCAAATATCTTAGCTTCAAGGTCTCACACATTTTTAGAAATAGGTATGGACAGTCACTGAACACCTTCAATAACTCTTTGTGAAGCAACATATGGTATCTAATGGGAAACATTTGTGAAGAGGGTTACCCTATGTCATCTTTGAGGAGCCAAGTGAATTAAAGCACAGGGACTGTGGTGTAAATTAAAGCCACCTTTGTGTTAGCTGGGAGAAGGTGATAGGTTTGGAAGGACTGGGTGCAATCCTTCTCCACCTCTGGGTTCTGAGATGTACCTGTTGCCATTAGGGCTTTGATATCACCTTTCAATAGCACCTTTTGCTGTAAGAGTGGGTGGAATTCTACTTGGCTAGCAAGTGTTCCATAATAACAAGATGACCACCCAGGTCTACCAGGTGGGTTAAGACAGATAGCAGAGAGGGAAAAAATTGAGGCTATTCATGAGGCTATCTATATAATGTATTAAAATTTCTTTACCAATTGGAGAGAGCAGTGTCAAAGCTGAATGAATGAATGAATGAATGAATGAATGAATGAATGAAGCTTACGGGGAAAGCATAATGCCTTCCATACTTAATACTTTTAATAGAAGCAACAGATTTTGTTGCTTTGAAGACATACTTTTTGCAGTGTTTAAGGACAAGAGGCTTTAATCTTGTTAGATGTGGACTTGTCTGTTCTGCCTGCTGTTAAACAAGAAGCTTGCATATTTGGAGTTAAAAAGCTGAAGAAAGCTGTTAATCATAAATCCACTAAAGAGACTGAGAAATAATTTCTGAAAGATGGTCCTGTGCTAGGTCAGTGGTTTCTGCCTTTTGATGTCAAGTCTCGCTCCCATTACATCCTTCTTACCTTTTGACTTCTCCCTGAACATCTGCTGTTGCATCACCCATTGGCCATCTAACCTCTAACCAGGTGCCTCCAGGTGCCTCCAGGTGCCTCTAACCTCTAACCAGGTGCCTGCTCTCTGGGGTCACTGCCAACTCCTTCTCTCCCTTTATCTTAACCCTAGGGTTAGGGTTACTTACTCCTTGCTGCTCCAGTGCTTTATGGCTCTTTTCTGAGACGGTCCTGCAAACGAAGATTTGGCACAGTTTATGGTCTTGTGCTTTGAAGCTGGATTGTGCCTAGGCCTCACTTGCTAGAAACTTGTACACTAAAGCACTGTGGTATAAATGTACTGTTTAGATAGTATTTTTGGATGTATGCAACAACAGAAAAGTTGAAAACCTATGATGCAAGGAGTAATAAAATATTTGTTGTGTTACAGGTTTGTTTAAAAGCTGTCGGGTTCGGAGCAATTTATTGTGCTTTTCGGAATGAACTGTTTTTCTACATGAATTCAGTTTTGTTCTGCTGAGATACAATTTCTCTTCTCTGTGAGCTGACTGCATGCTATAAACACCAACTCCCCAGGATTTTCTTAGGCTAACACTAAGATTTTAGCTTGATGTAGCTTTTCTTTTGTGACATACTTCCCCTGCACCCCCAAAGCTTGGCCTTTCCCTTAGGAAAGCATGTTCCTGAGGTATGGGAAGAACAAGTGTGTGGTAGTTAAGATATTTGTCTTCTCATCTCCTAGCTGTTACACAATCAAATCTGGTATTACTAGAGGAGACCTTGCTAACTGCTGTTAATCATTTTGGGATAATAGAAGGTGGTGAGTAAGTAAGTAGTAGCTGTAGTTGGATGTATGTAACTAATGTTAGCAGGATGTAATCTCTACCACAAAGAGCTCTTATAGTACAAAAGTAGGAAGTGTATTTTACTATTGCCTTGCAGTCTCCCTTTTCACTGAGTTAGCACAAGCTGGGAGAAACATGGGAGTGGTAACATTGCTATGAGTTCAGCAAACAAGAAAACTTTTTTTTCCTCCTTCTTGAAAAATAAGTGCTTCTCACACAGCTGCTTGTGCAGTAGATTGCAAAAACACTTCCTTTCACTGGGCATGAAGTATCTACCCTCCACACTGAACTTTCTCTCAAGGTTACTCCTTGAATCAAGGGCTCGTTTTGTCCTTGACAGAGACATAGTCATCACATATTACTGTATCAGAAGTATAAGGTTAGGAAAAAAATCATTCTTGTTTAACAACAGGCAGAATGGGACAAGTCTACGTGCTTAGATACTGTTGAAAACAAGTCTTCAAAGACCTCTTCTTTTTTCTACCCCAAGGGCATTGACTACTCCCAGTCAACTCACTGTCTGGTGGCAGTTTACCATTGGGCTCCTGATAAGAGTGGACCTTGAAAAAGCTTTTGGACAAGGAAAAATTGCTAACGCTCACAGGGAAGTGCCCATGTTGGTGCTCTGGTCTCTGCTGCCACAGCCACCTCAGGACAACATCTGCAAATGGCTGGGCCCAGAGGAAAAGCTGGAGTGAGGCAAACCAGGACATGCTACCTCTGTACCACACTGGGCGATGGGACTGCCTGCAGTAGCATGCCAGTCTGACTTGGTGGGAAGTACTCTGGTAATGTTCAGCTTAGTAGAAAAGGTTTACACGTTTGTTTTTTTTTTTTGTGTTCTGAACTGGGTTGAAGGAGAACTAATGCATGAGAATTCCGAGAAAGTGCTCAGTGACCACTTCAGCTAACTAACCCAGCAGTAAGCCCTGTGTCACAAAGGCAAAAGAGAAGGAAGCAAAAAATGGCTGCAAGGTAAGCAGTAGGACGTGGGATTGATATAAGAAGAGTGAGCAATGCCGTACCCAGTGAGATATAGGAAAAATATCTATAGAGCCAGAAATGTGCTGAAAGTACCTTTTATGAAATAGGCCAAGGCCTATTTGATCACAAATGCCTTAGTTTTATACTACAGAAGGCACATGCCAATACTTGATCTGGAGCCAGATGATTTTTTCAAGGGACAAGGTTCTCCTGGTGAATTCTCAGTACCTGGGATCTTTCCTCTGCAAGTCTCCTGCCCAGGTACTGACACAGCATTATTCTTTATCAAATCAGAGCTAACACTTCCACAGTGAAAGAAATATAATTGCAGACCAGCTGAAAATTAGTGTTATAGTCTTACAATCCATGTCACAATCCCGATGACATTTGTAGTACAATATTATAATGATGTGAAGGAGGGAATAATTTTAATGGTTGACCTTGGCATTCAAGTAACATCTAATAGCTGCAGCTTTGCCCAGAAGATATGTATCAATTTTCAGTTTCCAGATGTGGATTTAGAATGCTCCAATTTAGTGCCTGCAGAGAAAGTTTGGGTTTGTTCATCTGATGGTGAAAATACAACTATATAACATTAAGATATGCATTTCTGTTCCAACTGCATTTTGCTACAAAAAAGAAAGCTCCCAGCTTGAAAGTGAGAAGCTTCATATAGACTTCTACTCTCTCTCATGTTAAAATGAGAAAGGAGAAGGATTATGAACCCATACTGTTGAATTCAATAAACAGAACAAGGGAAATCTGTCCTCGCAGAAAATAGAATTGTAAATCAATGAGAGAGTGATTAAGTGCAGAAGAAACAGAGCACTCAGTAGGGTTTGCACTACCCATGGAAGTTTAGTAGCATACTCTCCCATCTCAAACACAACTGGGGTTTAGTTAAACAATATCTGGTGGCATAATGCTGTGGATAAAAATTGACAAGTCATACTCAAAACACTCCCAGAGCAGCCAAATTCCATTTTAGAAAGGGGAAAGTCATGGCACGGCAAGGGAGAAAACATTCTCACATGAGTCAAATAGGTCTTGTTATAACTTAGCATGTTCGGCTGGTCTCTGAATAGATCAATGGTCCTTCTTACTAGAGTGAGTCTCTTCAAGGTCTGGATGAGGTGTAGTCAAAGACCTTTAACATAACTAGGGATTTACAAAGACAACTCTGCATGTACTAGCTGACTAAGGAAGATCTAGCAAACATACCGTATAGACTGACATAACTATCCTGTCAAGAAAAAATATTGCCCATTTTGAGCTGACTTTTGTACTCTCATGCCATTTAGATGTGTAGTTTCAGTGGACAGCTGTCTGGGAAAGGTTGATTAAATGTTCTCTATTTAGGAGTTTACTCTTGTTTCCTGTGGACTGCCTTGGGGGAAAAACTAGACTGGAACTAATCTTGTCAGAAAAGACCAACTGCCAGGACTGTAACAATGTCCTTGCTTCTTGTATACATAACCTCTGGAGTCAAAGAGGTGGCTCTACCAAGTGTCTGTCTCAGATGGCATCTAAAAACTTTATATGGTTGTGCTTTGGTTTCCATTCTGGGTGTCTACTGTATTCTAAAAGGTCACTCTGAGGGAGAAAAATCAGCTCAGGATGTGTAATTTCTGAATATATCCAAGAAATAAAAATACCACTACAATTGAGAGAGAAAATGAAGGGTGGAGCATTTATCATATGAAAGAAAATATTATTTACCCAGACATGGTGTCATATTTCTTATGATACAGGAAAGAGCTAGGAAAATGTGAAACACTTGTAGCCACGCTGGCTTGAGAATTCCCTAAGGATGACTGAGAGTAGATTTGTTTGATTAGTAATACTTCATGTTTGGTTCAGTTTCAGTGTTGGTCCAAGACTGAGGACAATAGATGAAAGGCAAGAAACACAGTGAGTGGAGAACACAAAGACAGCTGTCAAAGAAGGAGCTTCAGCTGAGAGTGGGGAGCAGAAAAAGGGCTGTCAGGATGGTGGTGGTAATGGAACACAGAAGAACTGCTACCTAACCTTTTGTGACATCTCCTAAATGGCTTTTGGGTTTTTCTGTCTGATGGAGTGAAGTCTATGTAATGTTAAACAGAAAATTAAGGATATAGCTTTTATCATAAGGTTCTTCTGAGATTAAGCTACCCTTTCCATCATTACATACCCTTTTCTCTTTGAAACAGAACATATTAAGAATGCAAAGGTGCACAACTATAAAAGCAAAATATTGACAAGGAGCACAGAAACATTTCAGATACTTGTCTTACTCTTTTTTCACTGGGAAGCATTGCTTATTTCTCAATAAATCTCCATTATTACTTTTTTTAAGCTTCATTGCTAACCAATGACAAAAAATTTGTCTTATATGTCCCACCATTACACATTCCATTGACATAGGGACCAAGTGGCATTATCTGGAAAGGAGAGCTCACCGTCTAGATGATTTCAGCCAATCGGAGATGATGATATTGTATTACCAGTTTCATAATATAAATGAAAAAGATGGCCTTCATTTTGATGAAAGCTGTAAAGTAGCTATTGTGCTTGTTTTGTATTGCAAGGCCCAAATGTATTATTTATGCAATTTTCCTTTTGAAAGGAAAAACTGAAAGAGACTATTTCATTTTACAGCATTCAGTCAAAGCTATTGTCTCATGAATGTGAACATTCCTGCATTTTATGAGTTCGAATGTAGAAGGCAACTCACAGATCACACATAGAAAGGATTTTTGAAAGTTTGAAAACTGTTTTTTTAAAAAGCTAGACCTTAATGACTCGAGATATTTGTGCGTGTCTGTAGGCTGAATCAACACTTAGCCTATCAGAATGTACACAGAGTAGCGTCTTTTTCAAGGTCTTAAACAGCTTTGATTGAATCTTCGTGTACATTAAATTGATAATGCAAGCAGCCTGTAATATGCAATATTCATAACAATAGAATACATCTTCATTTGTAAATATACTTATATGCCAACTCAGCATCTATCCAGGGATCTCTAAGCCACTTACCATTGTGACAGCAGCCTCATGATATTGCTCTAACACAATAAATATTGCAGCTATTTTGAAGATGGGGAAACTGAGGCATGTATACATGAAGATACTTGCTTGGGGTTGTATGGGAAAGTGCTGATAGTGTGGAACAGGTTCTTGGCATCAGCCCATTACACAGTCAGTAGCACATGGACTCTGTCTTGGACCTGATGATACTCATGTCTATGGAGAAATCACTTATTGTAGAGAGAGGTTGAAATTTTTACCTGTCCTTGACACTAGTAGAAATTAGATACTTGCCCTTGAACATCCATGCAAAGAGGTTGGTTACTCCTTGGTAGAGGGTCATATTAAAGTTTAAATTGATATTCAACTTCTTCCCCTATGCTCCTAATTAAAGGCTCACAGGCTTAGATACATAATTTTCTTGCCCTTAAAAAAAAAAAAAAAATCCTAAAAAAATCCCACTTTAAGTGCAATGCTTCTGAAACTTGCCAGAAAAAATAAAAAAAGCCCTGGGTTGTGTTATCTGCCTTTTACTGGACCCAATGTATTTCTCAATGTTTTTTCTTGTTTTCTGACATAATGTACATCTTTCAATATAATATTTATATATATTTAAATGTTTGTTTACCCATTGCCCTACCTTGGAATAAAAAATTAGTGGAACCACTCATTTCTCCAATTAAGTCATACAATTCACTTTTGTTAAGGAATCACAGTAGAAGTGGATGACATTGGTGACAGTGAAATTGAAGTTATTAAATTAGAATAGTAAAATAGAAATTGGATTTATGTTTACCATTTTCATACACTGGTAGATACCTCTGAGTACTAGTGTAAGAAATAAATTATTTGTGTGGATGTTCCTGGGCAAAGTCCATGCATGGTAAAATTAATTTGAGCTGGATGTAGACGTACAGAAACTGCTCTTTAGAACAAAAGCCCCTATATCCATTCAGATTAGGAGACACCAACAGTGGCAACACTGCATTATTTGCCACATTTGCAGAGGGTCACCATCCATTGTTTCTTCTCTACGGTCCCTGGCATATTTGACTTCCTGATAGGGTGAGTAAATATGTCATATTTAAAAATACTTAGGGGTTGTACCAAAGGAAAACATATGGTAACTTTCTCTTACAGGTTGTACGTGCAATAACAAAAATCAAACAAAATAGGGTTACACTGAAATATGGGGCCAATTCTGTGCTGATCTGGTACAGACATGAAAATGAATACTTGTCATGTAATCAAATGGAACAAATAATGTAGATGAAAAATTCTGATTCACTGATTGTAGTTGTGCTAATGTTAGATTATAGTTGTCTGTCAGCTGTAAGTACTGGCACTTAATACTCTGGATACTTACTTTTCTCAGCTGCTTCAATTTGTATTTAAAGCTTGTTTTTTGGTGATCATTCTTGCTATGGGAATTCACTTGCTCATATATCCACAAAGTGAGCACAGTGAGTGATAATGCAGTGAATCTGATATTTTTTAGAAGTTTAGATAAATGCCCATCTGTCTTTTTTATGATTCACCTAAATTCATCTTTTAGTGACAACATAAACAAATCTATTGTTTCCATTCCTGTGTCTCTAGCAATGATGGGAAATATAGGAACTCAAATTATCTTGATGGAACAACCTTTCTGGAAATCTCAGACCAGTTTGGTCATATTAGTTGTGTTTGTATCCTTTGAATTATAGAAATCAAATATTTTGCTTTTGTCATAGGTATTTCTAGCATTTTCAGAGTTAACATGCCATTGAAATGATCACAAGACTTTTACTTTGGGTGCTGGATAGAAATATGTACTGAAAAATTAAACTGTTGGCATACAGTGTAAATTGTTGTGGACTAGCAATTTAGCAACAGATATGGGCAAGAGGTATTGCTCCCTGGCCAGCATTCCTGTCATTGTCTGAAGCAGACGGCTTCAATTTTATACTCCTTTTTTTTTTTTTTTTCAGTCTGTAAAACAGAGATTGCATATTTATTCATCAAAACAAAAAAAAAGTTTTTCTGTGACTGGTCAGTGATATAGACTTGGACAAAAATATTGTTTCATTTTGGAAATAAGTCTCCATTATGCATTTGAGTATGAAAGCTAGAACTGCCTGAAAAATGGTGATAGATTCCTCAGAAAAGGCCTTTTCCTTCATATAGACAAATGTTGCAAGAAACACTGAATTCTTCTTAATCAAGCCTTCAATTATTAATGTTTTAGTTTAGTAAAAAGATTCAATAGTGATCAGCAAGAGTTGTGATGGTGTACCTGCCCCATATGGGCGCTGTGCCTTTCCTAATATGGAAAAATGTCCCCTCTTCCCTCTACATTTTTTTCTTCTTCCTCTCCTTCTTCTGAGTAGCTGAAATGTCTGAATTTTCCTTCCTCCCCATGGCCCCCCAGCCCCTGCACTTCTCTATCTCCACCCTTCTAATAACGAAATAATAGAATAAGAGAGCAAAATTGGAGCATACTTTGTCTTCTGAGCAGTCTGAGTCTGACAAGGTGATTAGGTGTCACACAACCTGATTGAGATGACTCAGTCCTGTGTGAATGGGAAGCTCTGTAGGGCCAGTGCTGAGGTGGGTGATGTCCAGCCATATGAACCCAAACATTTGAGACAGGAATGGTAAAGGAACCCTCAATATCTAGATTGTAAAAACAGTTGAAAAAAGGCAAAGGAGCAGAAGGTGCAGATGGATCTCGAAGCTCTGGTTTAAGCTATGTTGTCCATCATAGTATGACAGTGCCAAATATTAAGAAGAGATATGTAGAGCCCGGTCTTTCTGTGTCCAACTGGGAAGAAATTCCCTCAACTGAAGCAAAATCCCAACGAAGAACTGCATAATAAAGCCTAGATGGAATGACAGAGACATTTCTTATTGGTAAATTAATACATATTACTTAAGACTTGGCAACAGCTTAGCCACATCATGCTGTTGCTTCTCTGTTAGGGTAGCTCTCACATCCCTGTGAGAAGTTTACTTCCTTCACACCTGGTCTTGTGTGCTATTAAACCATCACAGCAGCTGCTGAATTATTTATCTTTTTCCAGCAGACAAAACTAGTATTCCACCCGACACCCTCCCTGTCCAAGAGGAAAAAAAAACAGTTTGAGGGAGAGAATGCGTTACAAAATCTGCAGTACAAAACTTTGCATCATTAAGCATTTAGGGTTTACATAGAGAGCCGTGGCATGCAACAGCAGGCACGTCCCTAAGTGATTTTTCTGCAATCAGAATTTCATTCATTACCCCATATTCTTGCAAGTCCCCTGGCATTTGAAATATGTTTCAAGGTAGGCTTCCCAAGGGCTTTTCCCCTCCCATAATAACTGATTTGCGGTGTCTGAAGACAGATCTAAATATCTTTGGCTCAAATTACTTAAGGCCTGCAAAGCAGTATTCTCTGTCATCCTCATCACATCTCACACCTACGGAACAGATAACAGATTAATATCTGGTCTGCAAATATTTCATCAGTGTCTCCAGCTAAGGCACCTTGCATTACTTCTTCTGGGGACAGCAACAGAAACAAAGGAGGGTGTGAATGGAAAGGTATTTGCACTCTACAGAAGAATGACGGTGTGGATGGCAAAGAGAGGGAAAGGGGGAAAAAAGAGAAGGTTTCTCTTTGTATTACAGGAAAGAAACAGAGCTAGTCCTGGCAAAGTTCTCTGCTCTGATTACGTATACACTTTTATTCAATCACTGTATCGCTCTCTGTCTGACACTTGGTCAATAGTGCAATCTACCACTGATCAGAATAAAACAGCCATCCTAGAACACCTTGGAATTTCATTAGTTTCTTTTCAATGTTGTCTTTAAAACTAGGTGTTTACTTGGTAACGCAAACTTACAGTATGGTTCTGTGCTTTTTCATTTATAAAGTCAGAGGCTCTAAACAACGATGTAAACATTTTTTCCCATCAGAAGAATGCTCTTGAATGATTTTCCTTTTGTAAAAAAAAAAGAAAAAAAACGTTAACATAATCAAAGCCACAGATGGTTTCCTCATTTCAGATTTTTTTCTGCTTTTCCCAAGATTCATACATTTTGGAGTTTTTGTTTTGTTTATCACCTAAATGACTTCATAGTCTACATACATTTTCAAAAGCATCTTTTGTTGTTCTGTTAAATATTATTTATGTATTTATATTTTTAACATTGTGATTCCCATAAATGTTTCAACTAACAGAAATTCCTTCTGTGAGTTGCTATGACAGGATGGATATAACTTTGTTGGTCCAGTCTTTCAGTACCTATTTTCTAATTTTCACGTAAAGGGAAGCGAAACAGCAGACAGACCACTGCTTAGGTTCATGTGAGCTAGACACTTACTGAAGTTTTCATAACTGATCGTAACACTGATTGCTGCACCTTTCAAATTTACTCCTTGGCTTTAGGGGAAGAGCAGAGACTGCTTTTTTACCTTATGTAGAAAATTTGGTAGTGAATTTGAGCTGGTTTAATGTATTGACATACAACTGTGATTAAAAAATGAATGGTTGCATAGAATCATAGGATGTCCTGAGTTGGAAGGAACCCACGAGGGTCATAGAGTCCATCTCTTCTCCCTGCATATGACAACCCCACAGTTCACACCATGTGTCTGAGGGTGTTGTCCAGTCTCTTCTTGAACGCTGTCAGGCTTAGGGCTGTGACACCTCCCTGGGGAACCTGTTCCAGTGCTCCACCACCCTCTGGGAGAAGAGCATCACATGATTGTGACAGTTGTGAAAAAACGATGTCTATTCTCAGGGTAACTCAACCGTAATGTGCAATTAACTTTCACTGTGATTTTTAACCTGTTCTAATTTTTTGTCATTTTTATTTTTTATTTTTCTCCCATCTCTACTACTTAGCTGGCTTCTGTATCTCAGACTAGCTCATTCCTCCCCCCCCCCCCCTTTGTTTATTTGTTTGTTTGTTTTGTATTGTTGCCTCCTTTTCCTCCCTTTCAGCTCTACCTCTGGCCTTGGTTGCATCACGTTTGCTGCATCATGAGTCCCTGTTGACAGCCGACAATTGATAACTTTTCCCAAGACAAGGTGAAAACAATATGGTCTGCCTAGGGGCTGATCCATGATCCAGGGCAAGTGAGTGGCCCTGCTTTGAAAGGTTGTCCGGAAGGGCATGTTTGTCCCCAACTCTGTGATCGAATCCAAAGTAAACTTGATTTCTCCCTATGCAAAGGCTAAGGCAATCCTGCAAGCCCTCTCTAGTCCATTGCATTAATGTAATCTATAAGCATCTTTCTTACAGTGTGTCTGTCTACTGAATCACTCCCCGATTGAGCTGCTCCCTAGGACAAAAACAAGGAGGACTTTTGACTCAACCTATTCCCCAGGACAAGCCAGGGAATTTTACTAAAAAATAACGTAAAAAAATCATCCAGAAATCCCCTTGAGATAATAATCTCCTTCCGCTATCACCCTCAAACCCTTTTGTGACATGAAAGTATGCATTGTGTAACCTTTTTAGTTCATATCCTTCATTCTTCTAGAGCATAATTTCATCCTTAATTTTTGAAGCATTACCTCTATCCAACACTTTTACTGTTTTATTTGTTCCCTATTCAACAACCCTTATTCCAGTTATGCTTTTTCACTATTGTCTCAGAATTCTCACTCAGCCTCTGGTGTTTTCATAGCCTGAATTTTTCTTAGCTTCTCTCTTTTTCATGGTCTTACTTTTCATTTTCCTACAGTCTTCTTCATGGTCCAGAGGAGCTTTTATCTCTCTAGTTTTTGGCTGTAGAATAGGTCTGTTATGAAATATTTTCTTGTTTCTTCCTCATTTTCTCCTTTAATACATTTAGTTGGTTTAGTTTCCCTCTGTATATATCTTTTCTCAGTAGCTGCCTTTTCTGGGTTCTTCTTTCAATACACATCTGCCTTCTCCAGATCTGCCTTCCATATTTTGCAGCTTTCTCTGCATTTCTGCCCTACTACAACTCATCTCCAGTGCCTCAGAGCTGCATACTAAAGTGCTGTTTAAGAAAAAGACTGCTTAAAACATGGATGATGATATGGACATTTTAGTGGCTAACGTTCAAGTGTGATTGAGGCGTATCATACTGTGCAAACTGTAGCATTCTTCTACATTGATAGATGAAGAACGAAGTCCAAACATCAAAATGAAAAGAAGTAGGGAGAAAGAGCAGTGACCTTTAAATCCATCGTGGATAGGTCAAGTAAATTCTTTTGTACTGTGATACTGTGAAACTGTTTGTTTGTTTGTTCATTTTGCGGCATGGTCTTTTACCACTTTCTCATCGACATATATAGAAATTAAAATATAGACTATAAACAGGCATCAAATTAATTACAAGATTAGGCTAGCCTCAGTTCTTAGGTGACTTCTTCTAGCACAGGTGTGCTGGAAAAGGCTTTATGCCAGGTTAGGTGGTTGGCCTTTAATACAGCTGTTATGTTGTGCCTGTCAGCTGCAGTACGCTCCCTGATCTGCTCCTTATGTTCTTTACAAAACGCAGTGACAGTATATCTCTTGTCATTGCCAGCAGATGCAGCTGTTAAATAAGGATTTTTAAAAAATGTTAATTCAATAGTTGTGTTATGGCCATGATGTGCAAATGACACCCCCACAACTCTGCAAAAATAAGAAGGAAACTAACCTCAAAAACATTCCCAAGCATGAAGAGGTACCATTCTCCTATTATATTTTGTCTCAATGTATTTTTCTTTTTTACCATCCCATAGCATCTAAAGAACTGAGATCTATAATGAATGGCCTCTGATTTGAGCCTACTTCTTTCTGCTTGTGGAGGGAACAATTTTAGTAAGTTGACATCCCTTTGCATCCTGTCTCTTTAGTGAATTCAGGGGCATATCTTTGCCCTAAAGGAATCTTATATAAAGACTGGAAGGTAGAATCTCTAGATTAAACCAAATAGCTCTTCCATGGACTGAGTATCTGCTGCACTTCTCAAACAGAAATTTTCTAGACATCAAGTTGGAAAATGCAGATAGCTTTATAAGGAACAAGGAACAAGACTTCTGCCATATTTAAACACGTAAGAATGAAATAGAAATATATATGCGTAGTAGAGGACTGAAGAAGATATTCTCCTGGTTCATTTTGCATTTGCTAAGATTCTGAAGCAATTTTTGCAGAAGCACTTCAAGCTTGTAACTTTTGATCTAGCTCAACTGCCCTGTAGGAATCATTGAGAGGTGAATAATGGCACCTTCCACCTGAGAAAGGTGGGAAGCAAGAGTTCAGTATCTGGGACCTTACGTTGTGTAGATGCTTTAACATTTTGGAGGCCTGGGGGATTATACTGGCATACCCCAAAACCTCATTTAATAAAATTATACCTGATATATGAGACAGCTGGTAGTAAGGACACTCCTCTAAAAAACTAACTTATTTAGGGGAAGGCAGGAGACTGCACTAGGATGGGCTTCATATAAGAGTAGTAGAAACCATAGGCAGTTAAAATGAGTTTAGGAGTAACTTGTGAACCTCAACCCTAACCCTAACACCAACTCAAGATGAAACAGCAGAAACTTTTACATTTTACCTGGTTCAAATGGTAGTGCAAGTCACCAGTAAGCCCCAGTCTGTAAAAGTAAATAATCATCTGCCTGTGCTCCTTTGAACCATTCTTGAACAGCTTCCTCTTGAAACACGTATATTGATTACAATTTTTTCCTTCTTAAGAGCAGATTTGTGCAGCTCTACCTAAGAAAATATTTTAAAATTTACAGTGTTTGTTTTGTAAATGGCTATATTGGAATTGGCTCTCTTGTTTTTTTTCAGTAAGCCACTGTGTAGCAACACATTTGGACAGAAATATACAACTGTTGTGGGTATTAAATGAAAATAATTTGATGCTGTTATCAAGCTAACGGACAAAACGATTACTGTGTTGCCTACAAAAATTATGTATCATAAAGAAATAAAGAGATGACCATGTATTTTGGTTCGCTGCCTGTTCTATATCAAACCAATGTATTTTCTTTGGACTTGTGAATAGCATAGGCTCTTTCCTCAGCAAAATTCTGCAAGCTTTCCTACTAGATTTCATTTTTTAAAAAAATTATTTTTTGCTTAATTTTCTTTCCAGAACGAATCTGAATTGCAGATGTCTGTAGCAGGAAACTACTGCAGTTTGAAAACTGGTGGTGTCTTTTTCTGGTTCTAATAAAACTGTGATATAACACTGTTTCTGTGGGTGAGATTTGCAGCTATGTGCATGGTGAGGATATTCTGAGAAATTACTTCCATGAGTTTTGAATAGATATATTACTTTTTTACAATGGTGGCATTTTCCTCTCTTTCGTGCTGGTAGTGCTTTCAGAAGGACAAAATAAAAACAAAAAATGTGTAAATATTAGCCTTAGCTGAAGTTTATAGACTGAATCTAAAGTAAATGCTGAATTTCTAAAAAAAAAAAAATAAATATAAGGTTTGATCTTTAAAGATAAGACAGGCACTTCACCTATAGCTCTTTCAACAGTGGATTGTGATGAGATGATCCATAGCTATCAACTTATAGTGTTAAGGTCTTCTTTATGGGGAGTTCTGTGCCTTGTAATTTGCTTGGTCTGTTTGATGTCAGGAAGACTATGGAGATGTATCTAATTGCTGATATTTTTTTTTTTTTTAAGGAGTGAAATTGGATTTGACTTTAGATTATCACTTGATTTCTCTGTGATCTGTCAATCTGTCTCTAATACTCTTTACTTCTAATGAATTTTAGCAAAGCTTATGACGATAAATTAATGTTTTTTAAATTCTAAGATACCAAAGTAAGGAGTGGCACACAGTGAAAGACATAGAATAAAGATGTTTTTATAGAAAGTGGAAATACATGCAGGTGATTGTTCAACATGGAGAGCTTTGCAAAAGTTTACTCTACAAAAATGCAAAATATTATTGGCTGGAATACACCTCCAGACTTAAAGGCAGGTGTTTAGATTTTTAAGCACTTTAGTATAGAAAAACGAAGACTTTAATAAATATAAGTCAGCAGCAACGTTACTAACTAACATAAGAAAAAATTAGTACTAATATTTCAGCTGCATCATCCCTACCTCAATAGTTAACACCTTAATAATCTGAACAGCCTGTGAAGAAAAAAACTTCTTAAACACTTCTGCTTTAGCCTTTGAATATTGTGCTTTATCCGAATGATACAAAAATGTCAATGAGTACAGTGGTTGTATAATCATCTTTCCAGTGTTGAAGAATGTTCAATGTCTTACCAGTACAAGCTGACCCTTCAGTGTCTCCTGTCTGATATTCCATCATATAAAACAGCTCATGCTGGACAAGTAATAGAGTAGGAAAATATATTACATTGCAGCCTTGATCCTTGTTGAAAAGTTTAACAATTAGCGAAGTTAACTCTCCTTTCCTCTCTCACTTGATCGAAGATACTGTTATAAATAGAGATGTATGGTGGCGCTTTTTTCCCTCTTTTTTTTTTTTTTTTTTTTTTTTTTTTTTTTTTTTTTTTTTTTTTTCCCCCAGCTCATAGGTGTTAAATTTTGTATTGGGCATTTGAGCATTCAGAGTTGTTTTCTGCATGAGGCTAGAGCCCTTCCCACCATACTGAGGTCAATTGGTTTAGAATATGCTGGAGGTAGAAAATATATACTATTTTCCCTCACCTTTGTGGGGCTTTCAAACTATTTTACCTCCTTAGAGTCAAGAGTAGAAAGTCTGTAAAGAAATGAATTATTAATGTTTGATTTTTTCTCAGCAACAGAATCTTTTTACCAAAGGAGTAGCATTTCTTCCATGCTTTTGGACGTTTTCTTCCTTATATCAAGTCTGACCCTTTGGTAAGGTGTCTTTTTTTGACTCACAGATTTGCTGACTTTCATAAACACACTGCTTTTACTTCTAATCAGTACAAAAGTTCAGTTTGGGGAGCCTGGTGGTCAGGTTATAATCAGAACTACATCTAACAGAATGCTGGCAAAAGAAAATAAAACCAAAAATCCAGTATGCAGGAAAATGTGGCTTCCGGATGAATACGGATGGAGCTGTATTTTTAAAAAGGATCTGCCTGCCCTCATTTGCACAAATCTCCATGTGTCAAAGAACAGAAGGATGACGGAAGAGGTGGTAGCTCTTTGCCAAGTGTTACTTATGCTTTCTGCTTGTTCCATAGAAGTTACAGCAGCATTGTAGGATACTTCTTTTGACCTGGCTTTTTAGCTGGTGTTAAAATTCTGTGTAAAAATGCTATGGTTACCTATTGAGTCATTAGAGCATGTGAGACTGGTTATACTACCCTGAACATGAAGGAGAAAACAACGACTCATCTGAACCTTTCAAGTTGTCTGGGATGAGAAGAAACTCAGACTCTTTTTTAATAATATTAGTTTCTTTGCATAATCTCTATCCCCTCCAAGGCATGAATTTTGAACTTATTCAGACTATAAGAGCTGTACTTTGAAGCTGTATGGGAAAACAGTTTGCTTATACATAGAAAATTAGACAGACTCCCATTTCATTTGTATCCCAACACCACAGTCATTTCCTGGCATTGATAATTTACAAGCATGTAAACAAGGTTTCTAACAAAACTGCCACAAAAGTGAATGAACCAAGATACAATTTAAACATTAGGCTAGAAGTTAGTGACCCTGATCACTACCAATATGATATTGAATCATGGTCATCTACTTATTTGTCCTCATGTTCATGAATTGAAAAATCATAGTTTGCATATCAAGCATCAAACCACAGGGAAAATGGCTAGTCCAATGATCCTGAAAAGATTTTGGGAAGAGAAAGAGCCTGAACCCAGGGTTCTCTAAATTAGAGTCTAAAACAGTCTTCTATCTTTACCTGGTGAAGGTGACAGAAGTGGGCTGAGATTTAAAATAAGAAAAACTGCAAAGCTAGTGGATCAGTTCTGGTCCAGAGGTACAGGTCAGTCTTTCCCAGTTCCAGAGAAAGTGTGTTGAGGATCATTAGACAAGATAGAGACTAAATATCCTTCCCAAGAGACGTAATGATTATCTTAGACCCTCTGATTCAGAATAGATTTGGTGGTGAAAAATGACGTAGCAGAGGGTAAGATTCAGCTTCTGTGTTGCTGAATTCTTATGAAAGTATTCCAGGCATTATAGGGGAGCATCATGTTATCGCTGCTACTTGACTTGTACCAACCTAGGGAAGCACCATTTTCTGGACAGAAGTCACCAAAAAGGGAATTGTCTCTTCAAAAAATGGCCTTTTTTCTTCTCCCATGGAGGAGTGCGTTTTCTTGCCTATATCCCTGTTTTTCAAACAGCATTGATGTTTATGCCAATGCTCTGAACCCCAAACCAGTTATTTCCCCTTGGCAAGATGAAGTAGCATATACACATCCATATTTACCAGATATATGTCTTGTCAAACACGGTGTTTGCATTTACTGTTGCTGTTTTGCTCATCTCTGGTAGTTTCCAAGACCTGATTAGGTACTTAAATCCATGTAAACAAAATTTTTATTTGCTGTATAGCCCTTCACATTCCCACAAAATGGCATAAATTGTGACAATTAAATATTTAAATAATTTAAATATGAATGCATATAAATTATTCTATCAGAACATGATCAATTTTATATATGTTATTACTTGAATATATCTAGCCTAAAACCAAAGCCCAACATACATTTCCTGGAAATCTCAGCCACAGGTTGCTTGTGTTTTCCACAGTCCTGACAAATATTGGGTTGCTGATTTGAGAGGGTTGCCTTGCAGAACAGATCAGTAATGCTTTAGTAATCGCCATATTTAGTGAAAGTATCACCTTTGTCTTTCTTTGCTCCAGTCTCTCAGTAAAAGTAACTGATGAATTTCCTCCTGTACAGATGTTTTCATCCCAATTTACTAGGTTAGGTGGCATTTTTTAAGCTCCAACATTTTGAGATCTGTTAATTTCATACTTACATTTCACACACAAATGGGTGAGACTGCTGTAGCTGACACTCATTACTGAATGTTTTACTCTTCAGCAAAGAGAAAATAAGGAACAGCAGACATATAGCCCAAGTAACTTTGTCTAATTGCATGATAAATCTTGATGGATATTCAATTTCTGTTCTGATTCTGAATGCTTCAGTGGATATTGCTACGTAGCTCACTCATAAACTATTTTAAAAGCTATTATATTTTTTTTTAAATACTACTTTAAAAATACTTTCAAAAATGCTGCTACTATTGATCAGACCAAATCCTCCTACAGTGAAGACAGAGAGGAACTAGTGTAGTCCAAATGTTACTCTACTGTAAAATATTTTACACCTCCTTTTTTTAACACTATCAACTTACCAGTACTTTTTCAGAATTTGCTTCTCCACTCCTGCTCAGACTGGGTGCTTGCTTTGCCCTGCTCTTCCTTGTGTATTAGGGTACAGCTAGGGACAGCAATATGACATATTGCAGATAACATCCTAACATATTAAATAAGGATGTTCAAACATAGTGACAGATCCTGTTGTAAGATGATACATCAGGGCAGCTCAAAGATAAGAATTTTAATATATTCTATTATAGAATCACTTAAGCTGACTAAGTGATAGCGAGGGGGAAGTCGGGGCGGGGAGGTGGTGCAGAATGGAATATCTTGCAGCTTCTGGAAAGGGTTAAGAGACCTAGCAATAGGAAATAAATACCTGGGTGCTATTGGGAAACAGAAGTAGGCATAATCAAAATTAACCTGTTAGAGAAAAAATCCATTATCTCCTTGATTAACTCTGAGTGATGACACAAGGAATGTAATTTTCTCCTTAGATGGAGGATGAGACTTCCCCAACATATGTGACCTACCAAGAGAATCTATCTGAACTGTCACCAACAACAACTTTCCTACAGTTTCCCTGAGTGTAGGTTGTGAATATCTAGCATTAAATCATAGAATGATAGAATCATAGAGTGGTTTGAGTTGGAAGGAACCTTTAAAAGTGATTGATCCAACCTTGCTCTGCAATGAGCAGGGACATCCTCGAATAGATCAGGTTGTTCAGAGCCTTGTCTAGCCTGGTCTTGAATGTTTCCTGAGGTGGGGCACCTACCACCTCTCTGGGCAACCTCTTCCAGTGTTTTACCATCCTCATTGTAAAAATTGTCTTCCTTTTTTCTAATCTAAATCTACACTCTTTTAGTTTAAAACCATTACCCATCATCCTATTGCAACACGCCCTACCAAAAAGTTTGTCCCCATCTTTCTTATAGGCCCCCTGAAAGTATTGAATGGCCACAATAAGGTCTCTCCAGAGCCTTATTTTCTCAAGGCTGAACAACCTCAGCTCTCTCAGCCTTTCTTCACAGGAGAGGTGTTCCATCCCTCTGATCATTGTTGTGGCCTCTTCTGGACTGTCTCCAACAGGTCCATGTCTTTCTTGTACTGATGACTCCAGAACTGGATGCAGTACTCCAGGTGGGGTCTCACCAGAGCAGAGGAGAGGGGCAGAATCACTTCCCTTGACATGCTGGCCACAAGAGATTCTCTGGACCTCAGACACCTTCATGTCTGACTTGCTGTACAACACAACCACATAATGTCACCCCACAACCTTTGCACAGAGCTTCATGGAGTGGGTCTACAAGATATGCCTATGGACTCCTGCCACTTGTGCTATTTAAAGTTACCAACAATAGACTACTCATGACATCTACTGCAGGGTCCATCTTCTGAAGTCAGTTTGAACAGTCAACATATAGAAGTTTTCAAAAGCTATCTGAGAAACCCAGAATTACAAGACACTTAAATTAATGTATTTTCATGATGAAAAGTAGTCACTTCCAGGATTTTTTAGTGGGGATTGGTATCTTCTCCCAGGCAGTTAGCAATAGGACAAGGGGGCATGGGCTTAAACTCTGCCAGGGGAAATTTAGGCTGGATATTAGAAAGAAATTCTTTACAGAGAGAGTGGTCAGGCATTGGAATGGCCTGCCCAGGGAGGTGGTGGCCTCGCCGTCCCTGGAGGTTTTTAAACTCAGATTGGACATGGCACTTAGTGCCATGATCTAATAAATGGACTAGAGTTGGACCAAGGGTTGGACTCGATGATCTCTGAGGTCTTTTCCAACCTAGTCGATTCTGTGATTCTGTGATTCTGTGAATATAGTATTATATTCAAATTATGGAATCTGTTTATCAAGGAAGAGCCAGTTTCATCATTGGGAACACATAACTTAATTCAGAGATATTACACTAGTGTTGAATTTGGCTCTAAGTACTAAAAGTAACACGCTAACTGTATTTATATTTGGCTTTCATGTATACTTAAGTCTGGCAAGTGTATCTTGTGGGCACCTGTTTGATGCAGAGATTTATGGAGAATGCCAACATTTGGTCTTGATATTTAAAAACAATTTGTTAATTGTCAAGAAAAGTAAACTGTTAACATCTTTATTTACTGTTGAGACAACTTGTCAGTACTGGAACCTGTTCAAAGTGGACAGCCATTTATTAGTCCCTAAAGCATTGAATTTTTTAGACTGTAAGGTTTTTTTATCTTCTAAGTTTTGATTTTGATTATAAACAATCATTAAGTAGATGCTTCATCTTAAGAAGGGGCTAGATAGTTCCCTTTTTATTAAA
>NC_138663.1:80687015-80719515 GCF_964273445.1 Streptopelia decaocto | reverse complement strand
GGAATTGGTTTAAGACAGGTCATTTGAATCCTTGTGCTGACAGGGAAGTACTAATTTGAAATATATATACTTTTTAGAATTTTACTATATAAGAGTTCTGTGAACACTACCCCCTTTCTATTTTGACTTTCAACATTGCACCCTTTTCTTCCCTCTCCATTTCCCAAAAAATAGAAAAAAAATAGAGAAACAAAAAATGCCTGAAGCTTAAATAACCTGAATGAAAGGAGGTTCTCAATGTCTTGTATTTTAGCACATATTCTTTGCTGAGTTTTGATATTTCATTTGAAATAAAAACTAAATAAAAAAAAAGTTCTTTGAACATTGTCATTTAAAAAATATATTAAAAGTATCACCTATTGAAAATCCTGTTGTGTTTACAACACTTATTTTTACCAGTTTTGGCAGTTTTGGGTAAACTGGTTTATTTTCAGATACAGCTTGCCTTTTTTTTTTTTTTTTTTCTTTTTAAAGTCCAAGCAAAGTAGAACAAAAATGTTTAGTCACCAAAAATGTACACTATTTAGCTATCAACTCCATTTGCTCAGAGCTTAAAGTCAGGCTCAGTGGTTGCCTATAAAAGCAAGAAAGTGATGTGGGCAGTGCTGTAGAGAGGTCCTATGCAGAGAGGTAAAACACAATGGGGAAAAAAAAAAAAAAACCTTAAGAAGAAACCTGAGTAATGTGGCAATACTGATCCATGGCGCAGTAGCAGGAGTGAAGCTGGGAGGAAATACTGCAGATGTTTTGAATGTGGGCAGCTTGAATGTGGGAAGAATGAGCCAAATGTAAGTTAGCTAGTGTTCAACTGCAGAAGGATTTAGCAAGCAAATCTGTGAGAAGGCAAACTATTTGAATACTACCTAAAAAAAAATAGTTTGCATCCCAGTATTTTTTAGACAGATGTACTATAAGACAAACAATAGTTTAAAAATTAACTGTGCTGCAGTGTGTATGTGTGGGTGGGTATAAATGGCAATAAAACATGGGGGTGTGCCTTTTGTACCTGTGTCTCTTAGATCTGATGCAGATGTATAACTAATATTTTCATTCTGCAAATGTCTATGTGAAGGAAGAAAATGTAGCTGGTTAAGAGGCCATAAGCAGTTTTAAAATGCTTTCTTGCAGATCTGTAAGAACTTCATATTTTTGAATGCTGAGTAAGAAGATATTCCCTCTGTGAACATGATTGAGGTAGCCATTAAGCTTAAAGTTCAGGGTTTAAATATAGGACCTCTGTATAACGTTTTCTGAAAAAAAAAAAGAATGCTCTCCTGCAAAGTGTTGGTTTGAAATACAGGAAAAATAATGACCCATGCTTATACATGTTGGATAAGTGACTGGGGTTTATAAGCCGTGTATATGACGCCCTTCCTGTCAAATGCTGCTAAAGGTGCTTGCTGTTATTTCAGTTTACTTGTTAAAGGAGAAAATATTAAACAGTGACTGTTTTACAGTGACTTCAAGAGAAGAGTCTGTGTCTTATTCTGGTATTCTGAATATATCATGGACACAAATGGCTGGAGCAGAGAGTTTCAGGCTAGGTTAAGTGTAAAGAGAGGTACCTGAGCCATTTCTGTTTCCAGTGTTGGATAGTGGAAGTAGCTTTTGCATCTAGTGCAGATTCTCATGTGAGCCCGACCACCTGAGGATGCCTGGGTTATCACTCATACCCTGTACTTTGGTCTAGAAGAAGTAGCAGCTCTTGCACTTGCCCTGCTGTGCTCCAGGGGAGCTGGGACACGTGGCTCACATGGGCAAGTGGGGAGCTGGGACACATGGCTCACATGGGCAAGTGGGAAGCTGGGCTGGCACAGAGCACAGCACTGTGGAGTGAGTTGGTGTGTTTTAAGTGTGTGACAGGATTGGGGTCCCATTTTGTGGTGGAGGTTTTGCATTTGTGCATCATGAAGTGCGTGGGAAGAAAACAAGGGCAAAATAAGGGCAGACTGTGGGGAAGGATGGAGGGTTGCCTGATGGGCAGGTTTGTGGTGATAAAAGGCATGAGGCAGAAGGTCTAATTTGGACGGGTGGGGTGTGTGCACAAAACAGGCAAGGGGGCAATTTAGAGCTATGGTAGATGTGGAAATCGATGAGGTTCCTGTGGCTGGCTGTGTTGTTGAGGGGAGAGGACAGAGGACAATTTGCAGTTTAAGTGAAGGAACTTTGTAGATTAAGAGAAGAACTTTGAGTTTTAATCAGAGAAGACAGAAAAAGGGGAACACTGCTAGCTCTGTCAATAGTGGCAGGGAAGTAAAAGCAGGTGCTGCCAAGCCAGGCACTGAAGGTGCTGCATTTGGGAGGTCCCAACCTTGTATTTTCAACACATCTGCTGACAGATGGTCTGAAGGCAGGCTGTCTGTATGGAGAATACAGTGAAAGCAAGGTATTTTTCCCTCATACCTACACTGAGGAGGAGTGGAACAAAATGACAGCTGAGGTGTTGCTTGATGAAGAAACTTGATTTTTGGAAGGTACTCTATGGGTGACTGCAACACCTTTTGAAAAGTGTAGTGTTTTACAGAACAGGTCTTTCCAGTAAGCAATCATGCAATGCTTGGGTTCCCAAGGAACTGATTAAGGCCATGGTTGCAAGTTTAAATTCTTTGATGAAAGCTATTGCCTGCTGGATGGACTGAAAAGGTACACAGCTTAAAAAAAAAGTCTTATTATGAAGATGATATGCCATTATTGTGGCCCAAGACTCGGTGTTTCAGACTGCAGCCTGAAAATTAATATCTTAAATAGTGATATGAATGTAATCTACAATAAATGCAGGTTGTAACCAGCAGTGAGGTAGATCATATACTTGCAAGGTCAAGAAACCCCTAAAACTAGTAACATAGGATTTACATTAGCTTTTGTGGTATTTTGGGCTACTGCTTCAAGACACAAGACATAAATTTTAAGGATATTTTTTCTAATTTAGGTCTCATTTCACACTCCAGTAAGAATTTTCCTTGTCCTATTTTTTTGTGGCCTGGCAAAATGAAAAAGAAGTAATATTTTTTGTTTTGCTTCATGAAAATGTTTTCCTAAATACATGATTTGTCCAAAGCATTTTCATCTGTGCTTTGAACACCACTTAAGAGATAGTAAGAGCATTGTATCCCTATAACACTGTCTCCTACTTTATTATAGATCTCCTCTAAAATCAGTCTGGTAATATGGCTCCCTGTCGTAGAGCATTCACTTTCCAGAGACCTTAAGCAGAGACACATGAAGTCAAGGTCATTCAGGTAGAGAAGGACATCAGGAGTCCAACCACCTGCCCCAAGCAAGGTCAGCACTGAGTTCAGACCAGTTGCTGCACTTTGCTTTGCCCAGCTTGGCAAGGCTGAAAAACCAGTGTTGAAAAATCAAAGCAATAGGGCCTGTAGAAGACAGGAAGCCATTAGTACTGGTAATTAAGGACAAAAATATTTTACATTTTAGTGACTTGGCATGTTTAAGCTTAGCACAGGCTTGCTCTTTTATGTCATGATGCTGTGCTTAAAATCATCTTGGCAAAGCAGGTGGCTAAGAAGAGTGTCAGCAAAGAAGCAGCTGCAGTCTCATCACTTAGTCTCCGAAGTGCCTTCCACCTCCTTATTAAAGGGGCATATAGGGCACCAATATCACACTAGAAGGACTCACTCTCTCATTTTCTACGGCCACAGCTTGCCTTTGGAGCTTGTACTGAAACCACCCCCTCCCCAACACCCACATGCACCAGCTTTTCTGTTTCTACAGTACAGTGCTTCATGTATTGCCCCATTAAAACACTTTCCTTTGTTAGGGAGTTCTCATTCCTCTTTAATTATGTCCTCCAGAGTGGCATTCAAGGATAGGTTATTTTCCTTCTTTGTAGAGGATGTGGAATAATTTTCCCAAGGCAGTTTTAACTTCCCCTTTCCTTTAGTAATCCTAGTGTTTTAAATTACTCCTTTAATCACCGTCTCAAAGTAATCACCATGCAATAACCTGTCCTGTGATTCCAGCTCAGGAGTCAGAAACTTCCCATTTTCTGTGGCTGAGGAGGTGACTGAGAAATGACCATATTGTGTTTTGTTTTTAAAACATTTTATTCATTTTCCTCCTTTTATTTATTTATTTTTTTTTAAATGTCTTTCACCTACTTTTTGAGAGGATCTGTGTTGGAGGAGTGATATTATTTCCTGGATGCTTCAAATTTCCCTTCTTGTTTTAGGATTTTTGATTAACTCCTCAGTTTTAATGATCATCATCCTCTGCAGAATTCACTTCCATTAAAAACCATCTTTTCCAGATCTGATTAAACTCTCTTTATTTAGCTCTTGTTGAGCCCTTTGTGATATGTGAAATCCAGCAGGGCTACAATTAACCAGCTCCTCTCCTCAGAGAGTAACTTGAAGCCACCTTCTAAAAAAACCATAGAAAAGAATGAAATGTGTGGTCTCCATCTATGTGAAATGGCAATGCTTATAATAATAGACCACCACACTTGTCCAAGAATACATGAGGTACCCTTTTTTTTCCTACAGAAACAGTTCAGCATATTTTTTCCTGCGTGGGCTTCACTTTCATTCTTTTCTACTAAGTTTGCTTTCATGGATCCCGAACAAAAAGAAATAGTTGATAGCAATGTTAAACATTTGTTCCTGGATTATAGATTTTATATTGCAAATTTACCAGCTTTGGCATGCAAGAATCCAAGTATAATTTGTTCAGAACATTTTAAATACCTTGAGATTCCTTCCTACTTTTTCTGCAGGTTTCATTCACAGTTCTTTATTTTAATTTAAATTTTCAGCCATTTCCATATCCTGGCAGCTTTGCATGGAGTGTAAGGGGTGCTGAAATGGATGGTGAACATCTATGTGAATGAGACAGGAAGACAGAAATTGCAACCTGCTTTTGTAGATGATGAGAAATCATTTCCATAATATTTTCAACCTGTCTTGAGAAACCTGTCTTGTTCTTTACCCATTTTTAAGGGGTTAATTTTTCACTACTGGCTAATCCATTATTAACTCAATATCTCCATTTCTCCCGCTGTCCCTCTCTTTTAAAGCCTTGTGAATGTGTGAATGTGGGGGCAGGATGCCTTCCTTATCTGACTGGACTTGTGTGAAATCACTTTTCTCATCTGGCTTTGGAGATGTTGGGGAATTTGCCAGTGAACCTTGTTAACCACAGAAGAACTGTTTTCAAAAGGCAAGTGGACCTGATTTTGATGTATCTTATCTGTGTCACATTCTTCAATGCAAAAAGTCTAGGTTTTTTCGGAGTATGTACTGAAGGAAATGGTGTGAAGAATCAAAGTGTGATCAGACATGCACAGGCTTTGCTTCTAAGGAAAGGACCATCCCTGGGGTATGGGGAAGGGGAACACATGTCTCATTTTGAACAGTAAATAGCATGTTAGAATTTTTGTGGTACAAAATTACAATAAACTGTATAGAGTACATGTCAAGAAAAAGACTGTGTAGAAATTAAGGATACCTTCTGGGGAAGAATGTTTTCTCTCAAGGAACCCGCCTTGCCTGCTGATTGAAACAACACATTATACAAAATCTGTTTAGAAGGACTGTGCAAGTGCACATGGTAATGTGTGGTGGAATTGCTGGGACTAACATGGGGCTGCTGCTTTCTTTTCCGTGTTCTTTCCATCTTCTTGGTTTCAACACACAAATAAAAAGACGTTCTAAATTATGATTGAGACTAACCTGGGACTTGCCCTCTCTGAAGTCTGGAAGGACCATTTTTAGGTTAAAAGATGAATGATAGTTGATACCTTGGTAATTAGCACTGGTAAAGTGAGTTCTGACTCTGAGGCCTATTTCCCAACAATCTGTTACTAGTTGTTCTCCCAGTTTACTCAGGTAAAACTGACTAAATCCTGTTATAAGAAATCTGTCAAGACTAAATCTTTCAAATCTGATGGTAGAGATCATATCTGAGGAGGTTTCTTGCTGAGGATCTGATCAGACTCCATGTACATACACACAGAAGAAACAGGTTGTATTGAAGATTGCGGGACAGTAAATCATGCGGAAGTTTTCAAAAAAGAAATTGAGTTCATACCACACTAGCCAGTTGTGTAAAATCTCCCCTTAAAAATGAGCAGGTAAGAAAATGAGCAAAGGAAGATATAATGCTATGCTGTTCACTGGAGTCCTTCCTATTAATGCAAAAGTTCTGTACAATAATTTCATGTGTCTGTTATGTTTTTGTGTATTCCAGATACTCAAAGATAGGATCCTACTATGTTTCTCTTACATGTATAACAAAAAGCTGGGAGAATAAATCCATTCCAGAGTGAAATTTGGTGGTAACAGCTTCAAGGTTTGAAATATGTAATTTTTAGAAGAAGTGGATGGTTAATAATGAAGAAGAAGAAAAAAAAAAAAGTGGTCAAATGATGACATTTACTTAAAAAATAATTCTTTTGCTGCCATTACATATGTTTTCTGTAAGATAGTATCCTGTGGCCACTATCACTTTGAGCCAACATGGACTGACACTGCCACAATCCTGTGTTTTCCCTCCCATATTGACAGCCTTGTTCGGTCATTTCTGCATCTACATTTCTGTGCCTTAAGTGGTGAACTGGACATCAGAAACTGAGCTGAGTTAAAATAGCAGAAAATATTAACTGAAAAGAGGTATTTCTAGTAAGGATTCTAACCAGAATTCATCTCCACTCTCTGGTCCAGTTCACACAACCCCCCTGAATGGCAGGGACAAACACAAGATGAAGTCAGAGACCTGATGGGGTAGGTGAGGGGCAGAACAGCTTCTTTTGAAGGTACTGCAAGAAGATGACTCTGAAGCAATGACCTAATTAACACGCTGAGAGCTCTAAGCCAGGTAAGATTTTTTGGCAGTGTATGAGAGTTTTTTGTTTGTCTATTCTGTTGTGGGGTTTTTTTGTTGTTGTTTTGGGGGTTTGTTTGTTTGTTTGTTTTTAGTATTATTTTTTAGTATATGACTGCCTGGAGAATTTTGAATTAAAGATCCATCATTGTTTTGGTCTCATGTGGCTCACTTCAGCGTTGACCCCTCAACCACAAATTTGGTATCTCTGAAGTAACCCCCAGGTTATGCATGTATGCATGTCAAAGGTAAATAATTGAGCAACAGTGAACTAACGGGGTCAAGATACATAAGAAGTTCAGCAGACGTATTACAGCAGTGACTCAGGAGGACAGCATATTAGTAAATTAGGTTTTTGCCAGATGTAAGAACTGATCCTTTTTCAATTGGGTATCATCTGAAAGGTCAAGAAGTAATGAAGCATGGGCATACAGATCCCCTATTGCCATGTGTTGCTACAAACTCTTATCTCATAATGCACTAGCAGTTACAAGACACCAAACATAATAAACCAACATCCTGTGGGTGTCCTATGTGCAGATCAATGGTCTAAAGAGTATTCTGCAAGAAATGACAGTGGATGGAACAATAAAAAATAGGCGCTTTATACTGAATTACCTAATTTTATTGTTTCAGTGTATTTGCAGTTTTCCAATATTTCACATTCCAGTGCTCTCCTGCGATGCAACTGGGTGCTGTTTACTCTTGAATAATTATCAAAAGATCAGAAGCCAAATCCTCTTCTGATTTACACCAGAACATATTAAACTACCTCTGTTGATTTTTAGCTGATTTGGAGTCACTCCAAGTGCATGCTGGTTTAACTGACAGGAGAGTTCAGCCCTGAATCTCTCCAAGAAATAATTTCCTAGATGGATACGAGTCCTGGTACTAAGGTAAATGTGACAGAAAATCTGTGATTAGGTTGGATTGACTTCCACACTAGGAACCTTTTTTGTAAATACTATATATAAATACCAGAAAAATGCTGTTTGTTTTATATATCTGTGGATAAACACAATTTTATTAGAGCTACCAATATGTAATAAGGGAAATAGCCATTTTAAGTAACAGATGTCCTATAGCAGCCCACACTAAACAGGAGAAGGAAAAAAAGATTCTTAAAAATATTATTGAAAAAAGAGTTGGACATTACCAGTAAAAGTGTGTGCTTTTTCCTTTAGCTGAGCACTTTCAATGTCTAAGCCTTGGTTTTTCAAATTGTACCCTCTCTATTATCAAGAAACATTCAGTAAGGATCACACTTCTACCTTGAGAATATTCTACCTGTTTAAGTGGGCACACAACTTCTTGAATCACATTTTCTTGACTACATTTTCTAAGTTTTTTTTCAATGTTTTTCATACACGATGAAGTGTCTCCACTCACATGTAATTGTTTATATTGCACAGTCTAATTGTTGTCTCCTAGTTTTTTAAAAAAACAATGTAAGTTCTTCTACCATATTCTTAAGTCACCAGTGAGTCAGCAAATCAATTTAATTCCTCAATTTTCTCCTGAATTTCTGTTTTCCTCAAAACAAAAGGAACTATGGACACAAGCTTAATCAGACTTGGCCACATTAATACAATTCAAATTAATACTTTCTCCTTCTCAGCATTACAATTATATATTCATGAGGGTTTTCAAATGCCATTGTATGGTAAGATAATATTTAATATCCACCATGACCTACTGCTCTGCTTCAGTAGGGTTTTTTTGTACAGTAATTTCTCTTTTTCTAAAATCCTTGGTCAGTGGTTATTTCTACTTTACTTGATTGTATGTGTATTATCTTTCTAATCTTGTTGAGATCAGTTCCCTGTTTACTGAGATCATTGCAAAATCTAAAACCTTGGCATAACTGGTTTACTTTTCCACAGATGCTGACATATACATTGCTGCCTCTGTATCTGTTCAGTCTCTTGCTTGCGCTACTGGAAACCATGTTCAAAGATCCCATTTGCTACTGCACACAGCAATGTTTTGGGGATTTTCCCTAAGGACCAATACTCTTCCTCACTTCATCCTTAATGAAACATAATACAAATCCCAGCTATACCCTTACCATGCAGGGCATGCTGCAACAAAATGCAGGAAACTTAATCTGCGTGGTCTGGATATTTGTGCAATTCAGACATTATCAGTGAAGCACCTCAGTGCTGAAGGCCAGAGCATCGGTCTAAAGATTTTTTTCACAATATTAGCTGTCTTCTTGTTAGCTTTTTAATTATGTGGAATGGACTGAACTGTTTACACCTCTACCCATAGTTACTAACATGAGAGCCCCACAGAAGTCACTATTGGAAGTAAGGAGCTCCATATGCAGTTCCCTGCGATAGAGAATTAGTCAAGAGTTGCCATTTTGTTGTTCGTAGTGGTGGTGTTTTTGTGTGGTGTTTGTTGTTGTTGTTGTTGTTGTTGTTTTAAACTTTCTATTGCGTTTTCTATCTCTGAGTATTTATTCCATGTGAGTTTTACCCCAGTCAGATGTTTTAGTTGTAACATATTCTCACTGCCCTGTAACACAGTCTTAAACTCAACAAATAATATAAATCAAATGTAAAGTACTGGAAGATACGAATCATAACATTTGAGACAACAACCCTGCCTGCATCTGTAATTTGCCCTGATTTACTGAAAAGAAAACAAGGCAAAAAGTTTCAACATTGCAGTTTGTCTCCTTGCATTTTTAAAATCCATTGTTAGTAGCTAAGCTGAAGTCTATTTATGATGAGAACTCTGCTGGTTTGCCAAGTACCAGTGAAAACCACTCTTCTGTGCAACACAGGCACTTACTAATCCATACAGTTGCCTTGAAACTGAAGGGTTGTTTCAAAATTACTTTGACTTCAGCACAGGGTCTCAAATTGTGTTCAGCTTCTGTGCATATGTTTTAATTCAGACATTCTAATGTACAAATAAACTATATATCTGGATAACTTGGGACCCACTGAATGTACTTTGATATTATTCAAGATCTTGTTAACTTTATTTTTCATTGCCTTTTTTGTAGAAAGGGAGAAGGGGAAATTGGATCAAGGTCTTAGTTTACTACTAGTCATCAAGAGTATGAAAAAAAAAAATCAAAGCTGCATTAATAAACTAAATACTACCTCCCACTGATCACTGGCTACCAGGAAGATAGAGTTCTTTCTGACGGACTCCTAAGAGGGTCTTCAATAAAGCAAAAATTGTGAGCTTGACGTTTCTCTTGCTTGCTTCCAGGAAGGTCTAAATTGAGTCCCAGTTGCTTTTTAGATTAATCCATTTGAGAGTTAGAATCTGGCAAGAGTATTTTACAACTTTTTGAAAATGCATTTAAGCTTAATATAGTTTGGGGTATTTCATGTATGTGTGCCTAATTATAAAACACTCATATCAAGTACAAGGTATTAGCATGAATGCCTAAGGAGGCTTGGTAGAAATAAGCAAAGTACAGAGGCAAAAAGCAATGCTCAGCTTGGATGAGGGACAGAGCCAAAGCATCTGCAGTGTTCTTCTGAAATGATGCCATGTTTTAAAAGCGATGACTGCTCCTGCAGTAGTTCTGTTCCTGGGGGTTGGTTCTTCCTCTTGTTTACACCATTTTTAGCTCAGTTGACTTGAGAATTAATTATATTCCCGTAATTCAAGAGAAGGAGGAGACTTTGGCTTAGTCTTCCCTGTCAATTGGAGAAATGTAATAAGTCTCCAGTGTGGACTGTAAAAGAAATCTGAATATAGAATGAGTGTTCTAAGAGTTTAGAGTCCATCTTCAGTTCGAAGCCCCTTCTTTTGAAGTTTGGTGAAGGATATGGCAGTTGTACAAGTAAAGAAGTGTTCAGCTTTATGAGCAATTAGCTTTTGAGCCCTACATGACTGCATTAGGACTTAAAAGTGGTATGATCTAGAGCTGGTTGTTAATTTTTCAACCCCATGTTTCTCCCTTAGAAAAGAAAAAACAACAAAACCCACAACATGGTTCACTGAATCTGAATTTTATTTTTTGCAGAAAGGCATTGGTTTTCACTGTATTTGTGAAGGGAAGCTTTTTTTATCTAGGTTGGAATTTTGAGGGGAAATAAAACCCCATCCCAGAAGGGAAAATCTCCTCCTGGTTGGACAATCCACAGGCTGGGGGAAACAAGGTGAGAAGAGGGTCTCGGACACTCTCACATGCCAAGTGAATCTGCAAACACTGCTCAACTGTTTGTTCTGATCTTCATCCTCCTGCCCCTTCATGTGATTATCCTGAATGGGAGGTGGTGAGGAGTTTTTATTTCCTGGAAGTCTTAGACATGTTAAAGCTCTCTGAAGACCCTTCTTGTAATGTGTTGCCTGTCTCTGCAATAGAATCCTCTGGATCACTAAAACTGGCATTTTGGGCCATATCTCAGGGGCCTACCATTATTCCTCAGGTTATATGATACTTTTTCAACTTGCTTTAGAAAATTGTTCCACTTTCTTCAACTCTTTTTGTTTTGTTTCAGAGGCTTTCACAAAGCTCTGCCCAATTTTGATCTGTGAATATAGTCTGGCATATATACATGCAAATAAGACAACATGCATTATATATATATACATGACAAGCAAAAATCTCTACTACCTCACATTCCACCTGTGGATAGACATCAAAGTCTCTGACAAAATGTATCATAGTTTATTGCTTGTTCTGACCATAGTGGCATGTAATTCTACTAAAGGCAACCAGAGGAAATTTGTCAAAGTTATAAAACTTCCTTCTACAGGAAGCATAGCCACTCTCTGATGGTATGTTGCCAGTGACAGCTGATAAGAGTATAACAAATAATCTAATGCTGATCACAAAAAAAAAACCTAGGAGGCAGAGATGTGTTTTATGTAAATTAATTTAGTTTTTAGAATTAATTTATTAGCATGGCTGGCAAGTGTAACAACCATGGAGGTTTTTTCCTTCCCTGGCTCTCAGCTGAGTTTAATCTAGCATCATTGTTAGCCCTATAAAATTACTCCACTATGGGAACACACTTACTGCATGATAAATCATATAACATGGATGCAGATAGAACAAGGTTGAATTGGCATGTAGCATGTCTGTGTAGAAATAACAAAAACTGAAAATAGTTTGAAATCCCTAAGTGAATGACTGTACACATGTTTATACAATAGGCTAAATATCTACTCAAAGACAATTAGAAGCAGGGTGCCCTCTTTTGCTTCTGAAACTTAAGTGAAAATTCTAAAAATTATGACATCAAATGACCAAACTTGTCCTTTGAGATAATTTGTTACTTATTGAATTTTAGGTTTGGATCAAGATTAATTTGAAAGTGGGGTAAGATAACTGAAACTATTAAAAAACCCCCATATCTTGGAAATATTATGATTATTAAACAACAGAGTTTCAGTAAGTGCCTGTGAGAGTGGTTACTGGAAGATTAGCTACTGGTTATATTTTGAAAACAAATTTAGAGTTGATCTTGCCTTACATAAACAGGAATTAATTGTATAATTTTTGCTTTTCTGACTCCTCAAAGCATTGGAGATCTTATTTTATCCTGACAGATCTTGATGGCTTTTAGAAAGATGTTTTATGAAGAAAATCTCAAGGCACTGTCCAAGAAAACCAGTTCAAGATTATTCTACCATCTGTGGGCAACTTGGATGCACACAGACATTAATCTATCTACTGGTAATGTCTGGGCTTTACTGACGAAAAAGCTCTTTTATTAAAAATGCCACTTTCTGATCCTTAGTGCTCAGGAGGGCTTAAGCCATAATGTGACATCTGTTGGCTCAACCAATTATGTATAAGGCATTTTTGTTGCAATGGTTTTGTTGGAACACGCCAAAACCATTGAAACTTTAATTGGAAAAAATTTCACAGGTCCAGATTTTAATTTCCAGAGAGAGACGGAAGAAGAGAACCAAGTGCGTTCATTTCAAAAGAGTCAGTAGTTAAGACATCCATCTGCTCTGAGAAGCCAGATGCATAACCCTACTCTACCATATTTATCTTCACTGGCCCATGTGAGTCCTTTGAACAGAGGTCTTAGAATAGCCCAGCTTGATGAGTAAAACCGATGTTAGATTAAAAAAAAAATGTGACCTTATTTTGCATCAAACAGGAAATAAAATAGACCTCACCGGCAAAATAAAAGTCTGTTTGACTTCCCTCTAAGTAATCTGGCTAAATCCTGGAACAGGTTGAGAATGAGTTGTTATGGATATAACAGTGCAAGAAGAAATAAAATATATATTTGATGTAAAAGCAGATAATTAATCCATAGCCTGACAGTACTACTACAGAAATATGAATGCTGCTACAAACACAAGTCAGGAAAAACTCTCTTGAGAACGGAGCATGTAGAGTCAACTTTTTAGGTCACAAGCACCCTAAGAGCCAAGTTAGAGCCATGAAGGTTGGCATTAGTGTGTCATGGTCCCCTTATCTGACACAGCAGACAGGCCAATCTAAAACCAGATAAAGTAGAAGTTCCTGATGTAATAAAAAAAAATCTAAAGCCCTAAACTGTTTCTTGGTGCAACTGTATTAGAGATGTAATCCTGATCAGGAGTGTGGTTTGATGTGAAAACTTTTGTCCCTGCCTCTTGTGGTTTACACCATAGCAAGCTCTCCAACCATAGAAATGCATTCCTTTCAGATGAAGCTAAACTGTAACATGTACTGTAGGAGCATGCTTAATGGTCTCTAACCACTGATAGAAAATCAGCCCACAGGCTTGTGCTATTTACTGCCTATATTGGTGATAAGCCATAACCAGATTTAGCCAAATGTGAGGTTTTGTTTTATTGTTCTATTCTATTCTATTCTATTCTATTCTATTCTATTCTATTCTATTCTATTCTATTCTATTCTATTCTATTCATTAGTTCTGAGTTTTTCAGATGTACATAATTTTAAAAAATAATTTGCATAATCAAGGACTCAAATAAGACCACTTCAGAACCACTGAACTGTATTTTTCTGAGTAAAAGTATGTCACTAAGTTCACAGTATCACAGTATGTTTGGGATTGGAAGGGACCTCAAAAGATCATCTAGCCCATTCCCCCTGCTGGAGCAGGAACGCCTGGGTGAGGTCACACAGGAACATGTCCAGGTGGGTTTTGAATGTCTCCAGCGAAGGAGACTCCACAAACCCCCTGGGCAGCCTGTTCCAGTGCTCTGTCACCCTCACTGAGAAGAAGTTTTTTCTCAAATTTAAGTGGAACCTCTTGTGTTCCAGCTTGATCCCATTACCCCTTGTCCTATCATTGTTTGCCACCGAGAAGAGCCTGGCTCCAAAATGTGTAAACACATCTTGAAAAGGGTGTTCTAATTATTCAGAGGTAGCCTTTCATAGTTCTGAATTTTTCTTTTCTACCCCAGAGCCATAGACTTTGGAGTTTTCTGCTGAGGATTTCAGGCTCTGAACTCGCCCTGTTTTGTACAGACTGTGGAAATTCAGGAAGGTGGGGTTCCAGCATTGTCACTTGGGGTATTTGAGATCCTGCCTCACAGCTCTCAACAGAGCCAGGTTTTCACATGCCCAGCAGCTGGTTCATGGATCTCAGCCTGCCTGAGGTTCAGGCACAGCCTCTGGTATTTTATGGTCATGAACTCTACAATGGTCCAGCTAGCAAACCTCACCTGGACTCCTGCAACCATGAAACACAAAGTATCCCAGACCTTAGGCTTTCCTTTTTGTGCCTAAGATAGCCTTCTTGATGGGTTTGCCACACAGACCCTACACCCTGCCATGCCTCACAAGTAACTGCTTGTCCTGACAAGTTCTAGTGCTGATACTTGCAGGAAGGGAGGATCTACTGTCTCTGTTCACTCAGATATTGAATTAGAATTCTTAGAATTTGAATTTATGTGTATAAAACTCAAGAAAAAACAAACAAACAAACAAACAACCCCCCACCCAACAACCAAAACAACATACAAAAAAAACAAAAATCAAACCCCCAAAACCAACAAAACCAAACCAAAACCAAGCCCACAAACTCCCAATTTTCATGCAAAAGCAGATGTCATGTTTTGGAGCATCTACAAACTTTTTACAGATTGAATTAAAAAAAATCTGAATTTGTGCTTTGATGCAGTTGTTTAAAAACATAGTGGCTGAAAAGGTAGGTGTAGAGAAGTTGGACAGATGATGTCTGAACACATTCTAGGCCAGCTAAGGAAGGTAGAAGCTGGTTGCATTTGATGGGTACAAGCTGATAAGGAACTACTTCAAAGAAGAAGCTCTGCAGGTGAATTCCTTATTTCTTGGAAGACTTTGTCAAATACATAAAGATTGCTCTGAAAAAAGGGGAGGTGGTGATAGTAGTCCATATCTAGGGCCACCTGAAAACCATATTCAGCAGAAGGATGGCCACCCACCCTATTCAATCAAATAGAGTCCTCCTACAACCAACGTGAAACTATTGGCCTGTCCTCCTTATCTACATTACAGAGAGATTGTTTCAAAAAAGAGAGAAAACAACCCCTCATAATATCCTGTCAATTTTATTAAAATATCTCTTTTTGTCACATTATCTGCCATTCTATTTTTAATTTTATATAAAAAGGATGCAAAGGTTGAGATACTAGAAAAAACAAACAAAAAATCCAAACCAATACTGAGAACAGAGACATATACGTGTTATAGTAATATATGAAGAAATAAATGGTGCCTGTATACTCTGTTATTAACTGCTTTGAATAAGAGTCTGGGTTTATAGGTATTTCTACCTTTGATTTTTTTTTCACCAGCTCCTATTGAAAGGAAAAATTAAACTTTAAGATTTAGAAGTCTAAGTTCCGTCAGCCTTAAATAGATGAATTTTCATATCTGTACCAAAACTTCTATGCAAAAAAAAAAAAAATCCCACTTAATAAAAAGAACCTGTTTTTATAACCTAGCTATTTATACTTTTAAAATGTTATTTTCCTGAATTATGGGTTATGCACATATACCTTTTGGAGCCCCTAATCTTTGTTTTCCTAGCTTCAGCTCTTTCTGATTTTTGAAATACTGATCAACTGCATATTCTATCAAAGCCAGTGTGAGATGCTTGATTCCAATGATAATCAAGGTATTTCTAAAAATGTTTCTAAATAAGGTTGAAGCCCAGCTGGCTGGAAAACTAAGGCCCTAGATAAGAGATCTCTATATACTGTCACTGCAAGGCAATAAGTGAAGCATCATCAATAAAGGAATTTCCATATCATATGTAACATAAATTAAATGTTAATATAACAATATTCGTATGAAGCATTTCTAGCACTATGTAGGAACCCAAGGGGGGAAAAAAGGTATAGTTAATAATGTTCATTAATTAGAGCAATTTCTTATATCTAAGTTTTCTTATGTCCTACATTTTAGACAGCTACCTACTTTGAAACATCATTGTTATGCGATAGTTGAATGTGTTTGGTATTTGTTGGTGTTTGTTTGCTTGTTTTGTTGTTTTTTTTCTTTAATGGTGAATAAACTTGTAGCATCTGTGACGTTCATGTGATTCTTATTCCCATTGGAGGAGGAAGTTTCCTTTGGTGAAATGAGTTTCTGGCAAAAAGGGCTATTAATAAATGTAACTTCTTATGCGTAGCGAAGTATTTTGTGTACTTGCATGGGGAATTCTTCAAATGGTTTTCTTTTATGAATAATTGTAAATTTAATGTTGGCATCAATAACTTCTTTAAATGGCTCATTCTAAAGCTGAGTTACACACTTCTTAGCAGCACAGCTCAGCTTTGATGAATCTTGTGCATAATTTTAGTTTATACCGTATGAATACAAAAGCAAGGAAGATACTAGAATTGTTCAAATTACCTGCCTCTTAAACGGTTTGGAGAAAAAGGAATGCATTACACTTTGGTCAATGAGACTGTAAAACACAAGGGAATCAGCATTTTTTGTTTTATTATAAGATTGCAAAAGAGATTCAGAAAAATAAAAGGGCAGAACACCTCCTGAAGAATAAAAGTTTTCTCAAAAAAATTATGATCAGATCTAGACAAGAAGGATGTTCCTGAAAACAACTTTCTTCTGGAGTCTGGGAGTTTGCTGTAGATAACTCCAACTGCAACCAAACATCTACTTGAAGCTGTAGTGATATTTGCTCATGAGGCATCTCTATATGCTAATTAGAGTTCTCTCCATATATGATAGAGCACGGGGCAAAGAAAGGTACAACTGCATCTTGAACTGTACTGAAGTCAGTGTTTATAACTGTTATCTTCAAAAAGGAACTTCCTGTACATGGTGTCATTCAAACAGTTCAATGCCTGTGAAGAAGTTTTACTGTTAGAACTTTAAACATCCCTTACACTCCATTATGGTAAACAGCCTACAATTTAGTGTCTCAAGCTGGCTTTGCCTGAAGCCATTGTCTTGGTTCCTACCAAACACTTCAGGAGCGGGATCAGCTTCTATTAAAATGATTAGCAATAACAAAGAAGAAAAAAAAGTATTCAAATATGGGATCTTTTGGGAAATATGGAGCTGAGCAATCAATACAAGCCAGAAACCTTTTTCTCAGCTGAATAACAAAGAGAGAAAACAAGAAGGGAGAAAAGAAGAAGAGAAAAACAAGATTTCCTGGGTTTTGCTGAAGGGGAAGTGGTCCTCTGCAACCAGATTTAGCTCTCCCTTTTGTCTGTGTATGATGTGATCTCCAACCACAGAAATTTTACATATAATAATGAGAAAAAAAAATCATGGAATACTTGAGTTTTGAGGGAACTTTTAGAGTCTGTCTAACTGGACACCCCTGCTCAAAAGATGGTCGGCTACAGCAGGTTGCCCAGGGCCATATCTAGTCAGGCTTTTAAAGTCTTCAAGAATGGAGACTCCACAGGCACTCTGGACCACCCCTTCCAATGTCCAATTTCCCTCATAGTAAAAAAAATTTTCTTAAGTTTGTGCTCACTGTATCTTTTCTTGTCACTGGCCACCAATGAGAAGAGACTGGTTCTGTCTTCTTTACACATCAGGAGTTTATACACATTGATCAGATCCCTCACAAGCTTTCACTTCTCTGGGCTGAATACTCCCAGATATCAGCCTCTTGTCATCTGACAGATGCTCCAGTCCTTTAATAATCTTCACAGTTCTTCACTGGACTTGCCCCAGAACCTCACTTAGTGCTTTTGTACTGGTGAGCCCACAGCTGAACCCAGAACTCCAGATGTGGCCTCATCAGTGCTGAACTGAGGGAAACATCACCTTCCTTGACATGCTGGAAATGCTCTTCAAATCAGCCCAGAATGTTGTTTGCTTTCTTTGCCTCTAAGGCACACTATTGGCTCAACATGAACTTGCTGTCCACCGTGACCTTCAGGTCCTTTTCTGCAAAGCTGCTTTCTATTTGGTAGGTCCCCAGAGTGTACTGGTGCATGGAGATATTCCTCATCTGGTGCAGAACCTGATGCTTCCCTTTGTTGAACTTCTGAAATTCCCTCTGGCCCATTTCTCCAACTTCTCAATATCTCCCTGGGTGGCAGCACATTTGACTACGCCTCATAGCTTAGTAAATGTGTTGACAGTGCATTCTGCTTCACCGTTCAGATCACTAATGAAGACATTAAACAGTGATGGCACCAATATTGACACTTGCGCTACATCCTGCTGGTCATAACCCTTTGAGCCTGGCAGTTCTTCAAGTTTTCAGTTCACCTCATTGTCCATTTATCTAATTTATAATCCATCAGTTTTTCTATGAGGAAGTTTTGGGAGACAGTACTGAAAGCTTTGCAAAAGTCAAGATAAACAATATCTACTAGTTGACCATTGCTCACTGAGTTCGTTGTTGTCATAAAAGTCCAACAGGGTGATTAAGCATGATTTCTCCTTCATGAATCCATACTGACTACTCCTGGTCACTTTTTTGTCCTTCACGTGTTTCGAAAGAGCTTCCAGAATTAGTTATTCCATCATGTTCCCAGGGATCAAGATGACAGGCTTGTAGATCACCAAATCCTCCTCCTACCCTTCATGAAGACAGAGGTTTTGTTTTCATCTAGTCCTCAGAAACCTCTCCCAGTCACTATGATCTTTCAAATAGAACCAAGTGTGGCCTTGCAACAACATGCACCAGCATACTCAGCTCTTACGAGTGCATCCCATCAGTCATCATGGAGTTGCGTATGCTTAGATTTTTTTTAATACACCTAACTGGGTTCCCCTTCCCTGAGAGTAAGTCATTATTGCTTCAGGTTTTCCCACATATCTCAGAGGCCTGGGTTCCTGAAGCCAAGTCCTACCAGTAAAGACTGAGGCATTGAGAACCTCTCTGTTCTCCATATCACCCGTTACCAGTCTCCTGACTCATTCATGATTTGGCCCACATTTTCACTGGTTTTCTTTCCACTTTTAACATACCTGTAGAAGACTTTCTTGTTGTTCTTTATGTCCCTTACCAGATTCAGCTCCAGGTAGGCTTTGGCTTTCCTAATTCCATCCCTGCATACTTGAATAGTCTCTATATTCCTTCTGACCCTACTTCCACCTCCTGTATGCTTCCATCTCATGTTTGAGATTTATAAGGAGCTCCTTGTTAATTAATGCAGGCCTTCTATCACCTTGGTTTGATTTTCTAAACTTTGGGATGGACTGTTCTCGAGCTTGATAAAAGTGATCCTGCAAAATCTACTGTCTTCCCTGGATCTCTCAGGGACCACATGCCATGGAATTCCTCCAAACAGCTCTCTGCAACGGGTAAAGTCTGCTCTTTTGAAGTCCAGAGATGTGATCCTACTCTTTGCCTCATTCCCTCCTCTCAGGATCCTGAGCTACATCATCTCGTGGTCACTTCAGCGAAGGCTGCCCCCAACCTTCACATTCCCAACCAATTTTCCTTGTTTGCAAGTATGAGGTCCAGCACAACAGCTGCCTCACTGGCTCCTTAATTACCTGTGTCAGATGATCCTTCGAAGCTGAAAATATTAAAGAATTCTTTGTGTACTTGAATTAAGCCATTCAGCATCCTAGATAATTTAGACATCTCATATGTAGATTCTATGACATAAAGCCATTAATGATTTATCTGGGCTTAGAACGTATGACTAGAAGGTGTCTAGGCTTCCTATTTCAACTCCCAGGACTAAATTTTATTTTTAGTTGCACATTAGAAAACAGTATTTACATGGCATGTCTTTGTCAAGTGATGTTTATTTTTATTTTGGAGGTAATATGGTTCCTGCAGTTGAACTCATGATCACCAATATGTTTACTGAGCAGCAAAACAATGATAGAAAAGTGCAAAGAGAGCAGCTACAGAATGAAATAGGTCTGACCTTAAAAGGCTTAGAGATAATAATGTCCTCTTGCAAGTTTTTTTTGTTGTTGTTGTTTTTGTGGGGTATTTTTGTTTGTTTGTTCGTTTGTTTGTGGTTTTTCCTTTTTTTTTTTTTTCCCCTTGTCTTGCCTGACCTTCTTCCTCTTCTTCCCCAGTATATAGCAGAAAGGCTGGAGTTTCTGGGACCTCAGGAAAGAGTTTAATGAATAAAAGTCTTGTATTCTACGTTATATGAATACTGTCTTAAAAAAAAAAAAAAAAGTTGTTAAAGTTGATGAGCTATAGATTTGAAGCCTTTCCCTGTGTTCACATATGCCTTGAAAAATAAGATAAAAGACAAAATATCCTCCAGCTGAAATTAATAAAACTATCCTCTTGCAGTTTGGATCAAATCTAAGGGCTATACTTTGAAGAGCTGGAGTCTAAGACATGTTCCAAAATTTAGACCGAGGTTCTTTAGTCCTGATTTTTTTCTCCAAGCAATGAGCTCTCAACATTTCTTACTAAAGATAACATAAATTTCTAAGGGCTGATATGTCTTGAAAAGCGGGTCTTTTAAAAATGGGTTCAACATCTTATTTCAGAAATAAGTGCATCACTGATTTGAATATGAAGCCTGAGGAGTATTCCTGCAACAGATCAAGCGTGAGAGAATCCTTTGCATTGGGTCACTCCCTAGCTAAGTCCTTAGTGCTATGGCACGAGGTGAAGGAGGAACACCTTGGGTCTCCATCTTAGAGAAAAACATCTTAGTCTCCCTTTCCCCATCTGTGCCACTCAGAAAATCTGCACTCTATTTTACATTTTATTTTAAAGATTTGGTTAAATATTTGTAAGTGGTAGTACACTTTTTTTCTTATCCTTGGGTCTTTGAGTCATACAAAACCAAAATTTTGCAACTTTTCTAGTTCCTATATAGCTTATGGGCCTGAAGCCAGCTGTAGAATTTAGGAGTAGTAATTAATCCTTAGTGACCTTGATATTTATGAAAATCTGGAAGAATTATAAAACCCCAAATATTTTTAGAGTATCTCTTCTAAGATTACTTTGGAGCTAGCCCCAAAAGTCTTGGTGACTGCTGCCAAATGAGGGCAGTAGACACAGAGACGAACATAACCCTTGGCAGGCATGTTTGCTATGTAACAGTGTATGAGGATGACAAACTTAATGAGATTTAGTATAAAATTGTGAAAGGCTAGAACTACATGCCAAGAAGAACCATATTCCTAGCTGCAGAAACCTACAAAGGACAACAGACAATATATCATGCAACTACGTACATATAAACAGAGGGTCAATACTACAGCAAAGATTTTTAAGCCACTATGGAAGGCTAAATTAGCAGGTGTTTTAAAACAAACATCCTGGCAGGACCATGGTTTTGCGGCCTGCACAGCATTCTTTCAATGGGACACTTCCTCCTAGTGATTTATGTTATACTGGCTGTTTGATATTTGGCAAAACTCAATAACATGTCAGCTGTATGGACAGGCTGAGCCAGTATAATTCATATGACATAAGAGGTTGTTTCTGTCTGACTTGGTCCTGCTCTGATCCCCACCCTTTTTTGCCTTCCTAGTCCTCAAGCGGAATAAGCTCTGCATTTCTGAACATGGAAATGAACTACATTTTCGATGAACTGCACGTTTAAACTTTTGGGAGTTCTTATGGAAAGATTACTTCTTCCTTGATACACCCCTTAACAAATATAAGAAGGATTTTTGGATGTGCATGAAACAAGACAAAGTCACAACAAATGTGACTTCAGCCAGTTCCAGTGCCAAAGTCCCAGCAAAATTTTTCATTCTCAGATAAATCTTTAATTGGTTCCCCTCTTAATACTATTTCTGGACCCCAAGAGTCCTTTCTAAAAAGCCTCCATGGAATATTTTTCTTCACTTTTAATTAATTATCTGCAATGTAAATTAATGCACAATAGCATTTTTTTAAAGTCAAGAGGAAAGCATTTTTGCTGTAAATTAAGATTCCTCCATCAACAGCTTTACTGAGGCTAAGCTACATTTTTCTGTTCTAAGGCTCCAGACTCTCCTTCGTGATGTTGCTCTGCAGCAGTAAAGAAAGAAATAGTTGCTTCACAATGCTAAGCACTCCAGTGGGAAACACAAACAGAGTGCATAAACCAAAGCATTCATTTCATGAGATTTTATTAAAAGGTTTCACCTCTAAATTGAGCTGTCATATGCTGTTGAGAAACTTTTTACCACAGTTTATTTTAACTATGTAAAAAAACATTAAAGGAATGAAAATTCTGCAGTTTTTCATATAATAGGCATGACCTCTTACACACTACCAGCAAGCTATACTGCATTTAATCAAATTGGTTCGAAAGTAAAATCATACTGAATGTGAGGGTTTTTTTATTTTTTTGCTCCCCCCTCAATTCTTAGAAGTGACCCCAACCTTGTTAACATGCTGTAGATTTCTGTGTATCTCTGCAGCAGGCTCTTTGGAGTTCACTCAGAGAAAACTACAGCACATGATTAAAAGATATCCTCTAGATGAGAAGGACGTTCAGTAATTTATAAATCATTCATTTGTGACATAGCTTTATACAGCTTTTCAAGGAATTGCATTAACTGCTTTTGCCGTTTCCTCAAATGTTGCTTTCAGTAGACAGTGTCATAGGTCATTACCAGTTTTTCCCTTATGTAAGCAATTCCAGCTTTCTATTAAAAATACTAATTTCCACCCCACTACAGTATCTTTTGAAGTAGCATGTATATTAAAAAAAAAAAAAAGTCACAAGTTGCTTTGAAATATTAAAGGAATATATTTAAGTGAAGGGCTTTCAGGCAGGTTGTTTTTCTGTATTCCTGATGACAGAAAGATTTTAGCCTACAAAGTCAATAGTAAATTTTATTAAAGTCATTATTTTCCTGTTACAGGCCTTGTGCTTTAAATAAACTATAGCTGACAATGCTGTCTTACATACTGTCGTGCTGTAAAACAGCCTTTCTTTATTACCACAGGGACAACTCATTTAGAACTTTGAAAGTGTTTTCATACTAGAGTTGCTCATTTGTGGTCCTGGCCGATGGCTGTTCTTGACAAATACCTTTTATAGCTGGAACTTTCTCCTTTTTTTCTTTTGAAGATACAGGGAAGGAAAAAAAAAATAATGAACTTGCAATCCCAACATTCTCCTGTTAAACATAAATATTCCACCCCTGCCATTAGAGACGTATCTCAGTCTTTCCATATTAGTTTTGTTACGACAGCTTGAAAGTTCTTACCCTAACCCAAATTTTTCTCAGTTACTCTTGTGCAAATTGAACATAGCTCCAAGTAAATAAAAATGACACATTCCTGTTATCCTAATGTTATTTAATTGATACTACAGTCTTGGACCCCTGGCTGTGGCTGTGGTTTCCCAAGACTATAGTTTTGATAGGAAAGGCAGCAGAAGAAATTTTTGCCCTCTCCCTCTCACTGTACTCACTCTTTCCCTGCTGCAGGCCCCTTTCCTAAATAAGACTGGCACAACTATTCACAGGACGTCATTTTTTTTTTTGTAAACCTTCTATTGAAAGCTTTGATCAGTTCAGTGTGATGTTTTACCACAGTGCCACACTTAGGGCTCAAAAGGATGCTGAAGAAAGAGGAGGTGCAAATAGGTGGCCAGGGACAAGATGTTTTTTGAGCTGTTTTTCCTGCTGCTGTGGTCAGTTTTCTGACCCTGCAGACAGAGGCAGAGGTCCTGTCCCCCTGGGGATTGTGCCCCGGTGCAGTGAGACATACATCCCTGCTTGCTGCAGGTGGGCCAGCTGATAAGCATGAAGTTAAGTGTGGGGTTTAGTGTACTGCAGTTTAGTGTACTCCAAACCTTAACAAACAAAAGAGTTAAAGGTGGGAAGAGATGGCGTAGGCACTTAAAGTCTTCTGACTCTCATTTCGTGGCCACTCCTTAAGTAAACTTTTTTTTTTTTTAAGGCTACCTGAGTATAAACAAGAGTAGGTTTTGACTCTTTGCATCAGATATATCTGCTTGCTCTTCACCCAAAATGTCTATTTTCACCCCACGAGAATAAGATGTTGTTGATTGCCTAACTTAGCTCCAGGCCTTCATCACAGAGACATCCTTCCTGCTCCCAGAACTTTTGCCATCTGTTGTTATCATACAAAGAGGATTACAGCCAGGCCAATTTTGTAAATTTTGCAGATGAATGAATTATATGAACAAGTGTCGCTTGAATTAGAGATGGACAGCTTGGTATTAATATTTTGCTTTTCTATGAATTATGCTATCTTGATATCTGAAAAATGAAGCTTATCTCTTTGAACCTGTGTTAGAACAGTACTGTTAGAGTCGTCCAAATGTAGAGTTGGAAAAGACCACAGGAGATGATCTAGTTGATCTCTCTCCACCGAGAGGGATTAACACTGCCCAGAATATCCCCCAAGTTTTTATCTTCCCCCCCACAGTTTTTTTTTTTTTGAGCTTTGGGCAAGGAGTATTACCTCTTTTTAGTGATTTTTTATGCATTGAAGATGGTCTTTTTACTTATTGATTTCTAGGCTGCTCAAACCCAAGCTTCGCTTGCAAGTCAGAGCTTCTAACAGTTCAGCATTGCTAAAAGGTCCCTCTTTCCCTTGCTCTTCACAACCCAGTCTCTAGATCTTCCCTCACTATGTGCCAACACATGTGCCCATATGACACACACTTAAAAAGCACACACCAGAAACCAAGCCTAGCAAAAACAGCCTAGTAGCTTTCCACTGGACTATTATGTTAAAGTGGCTGATGACAGACTCTAGTAAGGACCAAAATCAGTGCAAAGGACTGGATGTGATTACAGAGCCCTGAAGAGGAGAGGGTTGTGAATCAGGGAGGGTGGAGGAGGCAGCAGGCTGTTTGGGTGGCTCTGGTGCCCAGAGACCTGCAGCCTCAGAGCACAGATTCACACTTCATTTTATTTGGCATAGCTGAAGGCCCTTATCTCCCCTTCCCACACTGCTGTGTTCCAGTCTTTTCCTTTAGGGTTGGATCAGTGAATCATATACCTTCATGATCTGTAATTCGGTGGGCTACTTTTACATCAAGCTCATAGCGTCCTAGGCACTGGATCAGATGTGAATGAAACAGGAGGAGCAAGTGAACAGACATGGGACTCTCTTTTGGCAGCAATCACAGTTGGTATAGATTAAACATCAAACAAGACAGGACCAAATTATTCCTTTTATTTGTGTTGATTTGCTCCAATCTGCCTATAATTTTCTGTGAGTGTGATACCCCATACTGGATCTGTTACTCCAGAAGAGGTCTTTTCAACATAAAGTAGAGACATTCTCCTAGTAAAAGTGCCAAGAATGTGATTTGCCTTTGCTCAGGTAAAGGCACAAGAGCCTTGACACAATACAGAAATTTGGTATTCATTCTCAAGTTATAACATTTCAGTCATCTAATTCAGAAGCAGTAACTACCCTGCTTTATTCAGTCAAATTAATTCTGAAAACAAAAACAACAACACAAAACCAAAACAAACAATACCCCCCCACACCTGAACCCAGATAGTGGAGATCAGACTAATACTTCACAGATTAAAGTATGCTGAGCCACAAATACTGAAGGACACCATTAGAAATGAGAACCTCCTCATGGAAATCTCTCAAATGGAGAGAAGACTAAATGTGTTATGAGTCCTTTGCTATGAATATTTCTATGGCGTGACCACACCACTCACTTTTCCCCCAATGAGAGGCTATCTTAATTGTTCTTTGTACACTTCTAGGAACCGTTCCAAACACAGAGGCTATAAATCTACTACTTGTCAGTTTGGGCTTTATGTAAAACATGCATCTGGTGCTCTGCTGATGTCCTAAAGCTTGTGATTCTTGACAGAGGATATGTATTTGTAGGTACCCAACTGGGAGGTCATGTTTAGAATCTGAATCCATGCACTGTACTCATGATTTATAACAAACATTCACTCTTTGGGTCACCTATGGTATAATTTGTTGCCCATTGAGCAGACTTGGTTTGTATGACAGAGTTTAAACACACATGAATGAATTTTAAGTCTCAATATGACAGCTGCCTACGAATAACAGTAGTATTCCAGAAATCGTATTCCAAGCACCTATGTTACAATGATTTTTAAGAAGTGCTTACTTGTGTTATTGTGTTTTAGTAGTTTTCCTGGACATCAACGGGTATTTTTCCCCCTCAAATTGGGAACTTCAGTAGATTAAAATGCTCATGAGTATTAGCTGTCTGCTGCAGAACCACCCATCCCACCTGCAGAACTACCCAGTGATTGTTACCCAGGCAAAAGACATACAAAGACTCTTTCAAATTCTCACTAAATTGTTTTGATATATAGCAGTATATATCCAGCCCATATTTTGCAACTAACTTTTGCTAGCTCTCCATGCCAGAAACTGAACTCTTTTCCCCTCTTTTCCCCACAGTAGTGTCCCTCATGCTTCATGTAGCTAATGCAGATTCTATCAAAAAGCATGATTTGTGATGTTTGTGTGTTCATGTTTACTTAAAAGTGCTAAAACCACCTTTTCTTATCAACAGGAAACTTTCAAGATATTTAAAAGCATGCCTTTAAACCTTCTGGCAGCAATAAAGCAAAAATGGCAGGTGGCTGTATGAAAGAGGCAGGATATGTTTATACCATAACCATGTTGGGGGGTGGGGAATGGAAGGAGGGACAGAATTACACCGTATACAGTGGGCTTGAGTCTCATCTCATTTACAAAGCTGGAAATCCACAGTAATATTCTGTTAACACCAATGCTTTTTTTAAAAAAGTCACTTCAATTTGTGAATATATTTGACTGTATTTGCTCCAAAAAGAGCTTTATTAATTTTTGGGGGATGAGGAGGGACAAAGGACTGTTTTTCCCATTCTCCTGCTGACCTAGGTTTGAGTGGGTTTTTTGTTGTCAGTGTATCACTAAGGAGCACAGAAGTGATTTCAGAACCTGTATTTCTTAATTTATGAAGGTAAACCTTCTCAAGTCTATAATACTGCTTAGATGTTTTATTTTGATACACTAGTGTTTTTCTTGATACTGCCTACTGTTGTTCCAGTGGTTAGACAATGAGAGCAACTGAAGTCCAAAGATCGGAGCTTCCTTCTAACCCAGTGTGGTGCAAGCCTAGACCAGATTTGGTGATTAAAACCCCGACAATACTGGTATACCTGCTACTTTACGATCAGTGCCGAAACACTTCTGGAAAGTATTAAGTACCACCAGCTAGCTCTTGTTCTTCTAGCTTCTTGTAGTAGCTCCTGTTGCAAAATTTGCAATTTCAGATATCCTTAGAAAAACAGAAGCTGAATTCTCTTCTCATGTAAAGAAGGTGGTTTTTGTTGTGGTTTTTTTTTTTTTTTTTTTTTTTAAAAAAAAAAGAAAGCTGTCTCTTTTCCATTTGTCCAGTTCTAGCCAGTCCTCTCAAACCATTTGCAAGAAGAATCTGCAAAAAGTAAAGCAACAGTTCTTTTGGTAAGGTAATCCCTATTCCTGCAGTTCAGAAGCAGTTACCATTACACAGACCAGACATATCAGTAAGGACAGCAGTCAAGATTTAGCTTTTTATAATGCTTTTTACTCCTGGAAAAATCTATGAGCCTTTTGCAAACTAGGTCCTTTCTGCTATTTTCCTCCTTTTTTAATGTATTGTGCTTAAATGGAATACAGACTTTAAGGGATCTTAGGCTTGTCTGATCTCTGATTTGGCAGTCTTTGAATCACAAAGGATTAAAATGCCTCAGAACTGACAATATTTGAGAATTGTTTTCTTTATTCTTGTAGCTGGCTGTGGGAAAAGGAGAGGTATCACACCTGTGAAGGCCCCTTCTGTTAGAAAATGATTGTTCTTGGTTAAAAATATAGAATAAAAGTGCCCCTAAAGACTAGAAAGGCAGTAGTTTAACAAGCTACATTACTTCAACTGTTTTTCTCCCCCTGTCTTTTCCATCTAATAGACTCCTTGGTGCTAGTGACCAGAGTGACACTGGAGGCAGCAGGCAATGACACATTACAGGCATTCCTCTAACTGACTTTTATCCAGTGACTTTGAGTGCAGGTACAAGCTGAATTGTGCAAAGTAGCTCAAACTCCCTTTCTCTGATTTCAGTCTTTCCAGGGGGTCAACTGCTTATGAAGAATATCCATTATTTATACCTTTCAAGAGAATTACATCAGCAGGAACATATGTATTCATGTAATAAAGCTAGAAAGTGCCATGCAAAGCCACGCTTACTGTATTTCACATACATATTTAAAGCAACCAAGTTCTGTATTGACTTTTACCTCTCTTACACCACTGACTTCAGCAGAAGCATGCTGGCTGCAAGTCAGTAAATTTAGCTCAGTGGACCTAATTTGTACCTGATTCACCTACCCCATTGGATATACAACCATGAACCCATGTGTGAAGTGCAGGCTCAGGACTTCAGTCCCGCCTTTATCTGCTGGTATCAAGAATGATGTGTGGTGACATGCCTTCTTCCTGGGCCTGGCTTAAGTGTCAGTAATCATATATTGCATGCAAATGTAGGGCAATCTGTGTCCTTCCAGGAGATGAGCTGGGTCTCTGCCAAGGACTGTGTTCACACATAAGAGAGATTTAGTCCCTGCCCACTGATCAACAAACACCTTGGCCTTCATTACAGAAATCAAATTTACATCTCCAGAAGCAATGGAAACTTAAATGTTGTTTCATCCTGACCTCTGCCTCTGACCTGTGGCATTACTTATCCTGAGCAACTACATTTCTCTTGGCTAAATTAATCAATTGCCCTTTCAGGGCAGGTCCCTTTCTTTCCTCAAGGAAGAACCTGCATCACATTAGCTACCAGTCAGCTTCAAAGCTTTCATTTTTGAGTATGCTTAAAGAGAGCCTAGCCAGAGAGAAAACTGGATTCAATACACCAGGCCAGCACAACCTGCATTTCAGGTCAGCATGTGGAGAGACAAACGGCATTTGTGAGACTGATGGCCAGTGAACTGCTGTTTCTGGGAGAAGGGCAGACTTTTATCTTCAGTGTCCTGGACCTGGCTGCAGCAATCAACCCAGGGACATTAGGACAACAATTTGCACGAGGGCTAGAGGGATTCACCTTAAGTGTTTTAAGTCTTGTTGAACAATACTTCCAAATCTCCAGCTTCAGATCTCTCTGGGAACTCCTCCAGGGACCAATTTTACTTGTACTCTTTCCACTATCTAATGCCGTCTGGAAGAGAAAGAGTTAAAAAGTGACAGACAAATGCTAAGAGATTGATGCATATGAAGCAAGTGGGAAAAACATTTGCATGTTCCAGAAACTAATGGAGTGCTAAAAGACAGGGCTAGCATAAGTGAAATTAAATGAATAGACACGGTCCAAAAACAACCTCTCCTATTGGCTGGATAAAAAACAAGGTTTCTGGTGAGTGACATATTTTGTTTGTTTGTTTTTGTTTGCCTTTTTGTGTATGTGTGTGTGTGTGTTTGGTTTGTTTTTGTTTTTTGTTTTTAATTTCAGTCCAAGCTGGAAATTCATAACTACTTTTGAACTGTGATCTTGGTACCACAAATACACCTTTTGGCACACAGGTATGTCTCTTGCCTTATATTGGGCAAACTTTGTTTTCCCTGGAAAGCCTGCAACTGTCTCTAGCCCACAGACTGAACCATTCTCCATTTCCAGGAAGTATGATAATGGTGAATTTTAACAAGATGGAAATAGCTCCAATTTAAGGATGGCTCAACCATCTCATACTGTATAGTAAAATATAATAATTTTTAATAAAGTCTAAAGTTTTGGGCTTCATACGTGCAGTACACAAATAGAAAATCCCTGTCAACAATATTTGCTCAACCGGAAATCTTACAGGATAAGCCCTCTGAAAATTAAAACAGACAACAGGTTACACATCTAGATGAAAGACTTCCATAGCTTTATACATACAATGCATTCAGAAGCCAAGTTTCCCAAGTTCCAACAAAAGTATCTAAGTCTACACTGACAGTCTTATACACGAAAAATACAATATTTACCCTGTCTTAAGGTATTATACTGCAGTCTTTATCACATCCTTAGAAAACAAGTAGTAAATCCAAGCCATTTCATCAAAGGTATTTTAATGAGAATTCCCAGATACCTCTACAACCAGATGAAAACATTTTGACTGATCTTCACTTAAGTATCACATTTACATCACTGATTAAGAAACCTACTTCTCTACTCTGAACCAGTATCATCCTGTATTTGTCTTTCATCCTGACGTGATCTTTTTGCAGCCTTATAGTTTTAAAATTCAGGTAGTTAAAATGACTCGTTTTGCTTCTTCCTTCTGAAGTTTGGCTATAGTAGACAACATTGTCATCTTGCTGTTATTCATATCTAATTGAGGCATCATTTTCTGAATCTACCTTCCATCTTTTCACTCAGTCTTTCTGACAGCAACCCTGTCTTGCCACGTGTCTTCATGTATACTAAGAGGCCTGGCCCATGCGCGGTTTCAGTAAGGAGTCTCCACATTCACATCCCTCACCTTCTGCTACCTTCTGACACAACTTTTAGAGTAATCTTCTCTGACCTTCTTGAAGCCAACTAACTTCCCATGACATTCAAGATACCTCTGTTCCTATCCTTATTCTGACTATGTTACAGTATATGTAGATCCTCCAGTAGCTCCACCTTTCTTATGTTGATTTAAACTTGTTCTCAAAATCTCTGCTCCTACCTGCCTCCAATTCCAGCCTTGTTTGGTTGTAATTCCACTACCAGCTGTGATGCTAGTCTCAGGAATCAAAGGCCATAGATCCTTTTACATCTGTTACTGTTCATGTTGTCTGTTCTCAGTACATATAGATGACTACGTCATTAGTGTTGACATTATGTTAATTAATGTTGACGTAAATGTTTCATCTCAAGATTCTCTTCTATTGTGAAGCTATAGGAATTATCAGAATTGACTGTTGCGGATGGGCAGCCAATCTGACCATTAATATTTACTAATTTTCTATGTTTAAATAGCTTATACGAACAACTCAATTATGTGACCTCAGGATTCTGCTGTTCACATGTTTTTTTCTTCTAGATTTCTATGTTTATAATACAAAATAGAAAGAGAAAAAGCATTCCACGTATTTTCATACCATGTGTAAAATAATTTATTGGCTTTTGTCCTGGGGGGATTGTAAATTCGTTGAGGAAGAGATGTCAATACATATTTCACAGCATTTAGCACAGTGAGGTATCAGTCTTATTCCAGCATATGATTTTCTTAAATAAATTGCTTTAACTACTCTGGAGAACCAATGTTAAGATGTCAAAATCTACCTAATTAAATGGTCTAACTTTCTGAACAATTCAATGCACAGCATCTCTTCCTGTGTCATCATATATCTGCGCTCTCATATATATTGTGAGATGCTGAGCAGGCAGTTTAACGTCTTGTAAAAATCTGAAAAAATTGATTTATTTTGATAGATATTTAAGAGAATCTTAAACGACTATTAATTCATGTACATAACCTTCTAAATGACCTAAGATCAAGAAACCCTCTAATCAAAGCAGTATTTTGTATCAAGTATTGCATACTCTTTGTATTGAAAATGGCATATATCTGTTGTTTATTTTAGACTAGGTCCTTAAGTTTAAAGAAGCTATATTCCTTTAGTGAACCAGTGAGGGTGGTGAGAGAAACAAGTCAAGGGAGGTATTATTGGATTATTCACTCTTCTAGGACAGAACCTGTTTGTATAATCAGAGATATGCCTTAAGTGGTCTTTAAAGAAAGTCAGATTTTGTTTAAAAAAAGGGAAGGAGGAGACTTCATTAACTAGACTGACAGGCTCCACAGATTTCTCAAGTGTTTAAATTAAGGATTGTGAGTTCTTGAAACCTGACAAGGAAAGCAAGGTTGTCACTGCTGGCTGCCTGAACCAGAGGTAAGTGCAGATTAAGCTTTTCCTATCTCTATTATTGACATACTGGTCCTGTTCTCAGAAGTTCAGTGAAATAGAAGAGAGACTATTGTTTTTCATTATTTGAAAAACAAACAAAAACACCTACATTTTTAAAATGTCAGCTAAAATTCTGAAGTACTAAAATGCTCAGATGGTGCTCATTATTATTCTAGTGGTAATTATTTGGCACTTGATACAAGTTCCTTAAAGAAAATTGAAATCAAACATATATGGACACCCAGAACCAAATTACAAGAGCACTCATGATAAGCATAAACCATATTAAAACATATTCAACCATTTCCGTTGAACTTTCTAGATTTATTCACCTATTTGGGTTCAACTGATTTAGAATTCATTTTGTACTTGCTTGGCTTGTTTTCTGAAAGACCAGTTCTTGCACAGTGTGAATCTGCTTGCTTCTTCTTATGGATTTAACTATGGCAAAATAACATGAAATTGGAAAGTTTTA
>NC_138663.1:80497015-80682015 GCF_964273445.1 Streptopelia decaocto | reverse complement strand
TTAATTTAAGCTCAGTTCTAAATCCAATCTGTGTGTTTTGGGGCTCACTTTTTTTTTTTTTTTTTTTTTTTACTATCAATCTGGCTTGCAGGGGAGGTACACGAGGTGTGCAGGAGCAGTGCCATCCATATGAGGGGAATTCACTGTGTCAAAGGTGGGTGCATTTTGGGACAGTAAGAGGAGATGCAGCTTTTGTTTTCTGGTGTTTGGCAGGACTGGTTTGTGTACTGGGTGGCTGAGATGGGCCAGGGACAGCACAGACAAACATGAGGATGTATTGAAGGCACTCTAAGAGGTGTTGAGAGAAGGTCTGCATCCACCATAGTGTAGGTACAATGGTGAGGGGAGTAATAGCCCCAAAGAACCTGTACAACCTCAATTATCCTGTCTGAAAAAGGGTACAGTCCCTCACTGTAAAAACTATAGGCCTTGCTCAGTGCTAATGGCTGTGAGGAATTGAAACCCCAGTGCCCAACAGCCAAAACCCAACTTAAGGTCGGGGCATCTCTGAGAGTGATGTCAGCCTTGGAGAGACACAATCCACTTGCATTAACACACATCTCTCCTTTCTTGATATGTTGGCAACAACCTGCCATGTTAACATGGTGCTACAGCTTCTCTCCATCTTCCTAAATGTGGAACATGTGGTCAGCAAGGCAGAGAGGTGTTGCAGCCTGGCACTTGCAGAGGAAGGGGGCTTGGCGTATTGGCAGACACCCAGCAAACAGAACACAGTGGGTCCTACATCTGCATAGATTTACAAAAATTTGCATACTGGTGTGCAATGAGAGCAGCTGGGAAAGAGGAACAGAGAGACTCCAGAGTTTCATTGTCTTAAAAAACTGCTCCCCCTCAAGCACTTCATTATTTAACCCACCCTTTCCTCATCCAATTTGCTGTTTGTTCCATTTGCTGAGGAATTAAGGACAGCCTAATGGGCCTACTCGGCACAACTCCGATTGGCTAACCCAAAATACAGATGTCTGGATCATGGTCTTAGGGCATGTTCCCCATTGGCTGTGATGCTTGCTCCTGTAATTAAGTTCAAAATGTTTTATGGTTTAGTTGCTTTTTTTTTTTTTTCCCAAAGGCTTTATGATTTTGTGAAATGGGAACTTCCTTTATTTTAGAACAATCCTTTACATAGGTATGGATGCCAGCTTTGCAGCAGGGGAATGTATGGATGCTTCAAAGATATCAGTGAAAACTTTTTTTTTTTTCCTCTAAATATGATGTTAAAGACTAGTTTTCCTTGATGCTCTCAGGAACAAATTAGCTTAATTACTGAACCCCTCCTCCTTTAAACCAGCTTGAGGCATTGTTTTCGGCAAAGTTATAAATGATTGAAAATAAGAGGTTATAATTGAGAATGCTAAGCAGCAATAACTTTAGTTTTCATTATCAGCTCCATCTACAATACTTCACAGTACTTTTTGACATAAAATGTAGACTGAGGCCATGAAAACAGCAAAGGAAGGAGGGCTTGTATTTATCACTTTGATATCATTCTTATTTAAGCATTACTTAACTAACAGAACATCAGGCAGAATTTGTTGCTGACTACAGCTTACAACTCAGAACCGCTGCCTCCCAAAAGAAATGATGACCTGGTAAGTGTGTCCACATCCTTACATAACAACAGTATTTATAATCAAAGGGTAAAATTATTTGGCCCCAAATATGCCTGGCAGACAGAGAGCTTTGTGAATCATCTAGTGAGACTCTCCACCTAATAGAGGGTGGTAAGAATCATGGCAGTGGAGGGTAATGAAAAAATGGTAGTCATGTATGTTTCTCTTCAAGAGCCAGATGCTGGAGTCAAGCGATTACACTCTAATTTTCTTTCTCTTCCTCTATTTTTTTTCCTATTTTAATGTTTATTTGTGGTCTTCTTTGCTGTGGAGGAAAGCCAGAAAACGTGACCTCAAAGTACTCTAGAGGCTCAAAATCTATAGCTCTTCTTAAAGAGAATTTCTTGATTTAACAGACTATTGTGTCTGATTTGTGATTTTAAAAAAAAAATCCCTCATAATATTGTGTTAGGAAGGGACACAAGCCTTTGCAGCATAAGAACAGAAGCAATGTAGTAGATAATTTGTACAGCTGTAGCTAACACAGAATTGGATGCTCGGAGTTGCACTGTAATGTCCTTAATACAACACAGGATTAGATATCAAGAACATATAAATCATTGTTCTGACACTTACGCTGAGTTGCTGCTTAGCCACAAATCACACACATTCTGCTATTCCTGGTTTTATCTGTTGGGGTGAATATTTTTTTGCCTGCACTGGTGTGATGTGGCTACTGCATTAATCTGTCCCTTTCTGTTCAGTCCTGTTGGAGGTATTATGTATATCTAATCCTCAGTATCCATTCTAAGTATATTACATGGATGCCTAGAAAGAATGCAGGAGAAAGGCCAAATCCTTCCCTCACGACCGCAAAGCACTAACTGGGCTGTTTGGCAGAAGCTAAGTCAATGAGGTGCTGTATTACCATCAATAGCTCCAGCAAACTGATGTCTCACTGGAGGGAGTACTGTGGAAAGTGTGCCCAGATGTAGATGCTGGATGCACAGGAAGGCAATGGATTTTAACAATGCATTTCTGAATGAGAGAAAAACTGTTTGTGCTATTTGCAGCAGGTAGCATCCGAATAGTTTTACAATATACCTTTATTATTAGCAAGGAAAGGCTGTGTTTAGAAGGAGGCAAGGAATTCATCACATAATCTACTATAAGTGTGATTAATTCTGTCTGACATCTCAAACCCAAGAGCTGGGTGTCTAGGTTAAGTGAACTGTCCAAATTTCTTAGTCTTTGAAGAAGTGAGTAGGTACACCTTAAGGGGTGAGTACATAGATGCATCCCAGAGTGTTTAACTCTCCCCATTGCCTACAAAGGGGAAGAGATGATACTGTTAGATAATTGTGATTAGGTGAGATGAAACTGGGCCCAAGCATCTTGTTCCAGGTGTCTAGGAGATAAGCTTTCTGCATAGTCAATTGAGAGAGGATGGTTTCTTCTGAGAATAATTGAGACCATTTCATTCTAAATCATTCACTGAAAAAGCTATCCACACCTTTACCTGTATACCTTTACCTATATAGGATGTCTACATTCCTAACTGGGTGCTTATTCTAAAACCAGAATACCTACTGACAATTTAAAATAGGATATGTGTTCCTAAAGTTCCGGAAGGCATGCTGACAAAAGGCAAAGTTTTGTTGCAGCAGCAATCTCTAACCTCCTGTGGACAGAAGCTTTCATGTCGGTCTCCAGAAAATAATGGTATATATTCTGGCTTGACTATATTTGTACTCTTAAAGAAAACGCTTGGTGACGATTGTACATGTTGTTACATTAGTGATTATTAACAAATGAACACTTTGGGCTCTTTCACGGTGCCTGCAGAAAGTGAAGTAATATATTTTATGTCTTGAATTCTTGCAAGTACCTAATTCCGTGGGTGCATGGAACTAAATAATCTAGGAATAAAATTAGGGCACTATCCATGCTTCCCTATCAGCTCCTCTCAGGCTGCTGCAGGGTAAAGGGCCTTTTCTGCATTAATTATGCCCAGTGTGCTGAAAGGTTTGGCTAGAGACTTAGTCAATACAGCTTGGCGAGGGTCTGACATGGCTAGCCAAGCCTTTCTCCCAACTGACTTGACTACCAGGGCTGACAGCTGCCAGGTCCTGTTGTCCTCAAATGGAATTTTTCAAAGGTTCCTACTCAAACTGTTGCCACCAACTGTCATTGAGCAAACTCCACTTTCTAGGTCAACAGTTTTGTGTATATTGCATATATTTGCCAGCCCACCCTTGTAAAGTCTGTGCCTGAAGGGACTGCTGTGAAGTCGCTGAATAACTCACATCTGGGCATGTGCAACATTTAGTGCCTTCCTTTTGTCCAAATCAATTTGATTCTTCGGATTTGGACTGAGGTAAGCAGTTGGTCTGTACATCCATATGACTGACAGGATGCTGTGTAACACAACTCACCCAATGTATGGCCTGATGGTTTGAGAAGGTGCAAAGATGTTAACCCTGTCACCACCTTCCAGAGGTGCTGAATTTAGAAAGTAAAAAGCTGTCACTGCTGCAACATTGCTTTAAGAAGTTTTTCTTTAGGCAAAGAGTCACATCCTTCTTCTGGGATGACAGAGTATGTTGTGTGTGTCAGTGACCACCACCTGTGTGTCTCGGCTAGTATCTTTATTGGATAATATAGCCCCCTATGTCACTGAATGCTGAGAAAACACCTGGATCAGTAATTCTGAACCTTAGCATAAGTAGGGCACTTGCTCTTCTTGTAACTTTCTCATTTGTGGGCTGCCAACCTCAGACTGTCCTCTCACTTCATTCAGAATTCTTGGTTTCATTATCAATTAGAGGTCAACTTTATACTGCCATTGATTAAGTTATTCACTAACACCTGTTTAAATTATCAGGCCAAATCTGAAACTTCAGTAATGAACGTGCTCTGAGTTATAGCATGAGAATGAAAATAAAAATCAAACCTTCACTTCCAACTGCACTTGGAATAAGGCAAAGAAAATGTTGAGCATTGGATTGTTGAGAAGTGGATTCTGCACTTGAAGTCTAAGTTGATGAAAGATTATGAAAATGCAAGATGAATGTCATGATGTGTAGTAGAAAAGGTGAGATAGCTGAAGATTAGATCAAACTAAAAAGAGGATAAAAATGATCATCAGTTGTGAGGTGAGAGTTGCTGTCCTGTATAAACGGGAAAGTATGTGTAATGGCATGGTTCTTCATATGAGGATTCAGACTCATTTCAGTATTTATCTAATTACATGAAAAGATGTTTACAAAAGATGTTGTTTGGGAACTGAAGACTTGGTTGATTCCCTGAACAGGAAGAGTTTTACCCATACTGCTGCCTAGTAACCTATTTTTAAAAGTACTGTTAACGTATGTATTGGTGTATCTTTTTGTTTTCAAACTTGTTCTATCACTTGTTAAGCCAAAATATCAATAGTTGTATTGGTAAGCAAAGGGTATTGCCTGCTTCTTATGTCTTCCGGTCTGATGGAAGCTCTGATGTCTTCTGCTTTTGTTGGTGAAAATGATAAAATGCTGCCCAACGGCTGTTCCGTAAGTGATTTGTTCAGAACTTGAGATTAACAGAGCCTGTGGAGGGAAAAGAGTGTTCTGCTTTATTCTGTGGGTGAAGAGAAATTAACTAAGCTACAGAGAGGGTTTCATTTGCATAACCTGTGTAACCTTTTTAGGAATATCTGTGATTTGCTCTGAAAGAGTTACATTTGGGGAATGAACTTAAAGCGGAAGGAGGCTACTAAGTAGCTGGGGACTCAGCGTCTCTGATAGTGAGAGCCATGCCTGTAGACTTGTATAATAGTTTTCTGTCTAATAAAGACTGCATGTAACTTGAAAAAATCTTGTGGAAGAAGAGAAGTTGCAGAAAGGTTTCTGTGAGGAAATTGTAGAACAGGACTCAAGCCTCCTTAGCCGTTGTGACAGCTGACATCTGAAGTTATTGTATCATCCCTTCGTGTTGGAAAGAAGTAGAGACTAAGTAACACTTTACTCAGATCCATCTTCAGGCCCTGAGAAATTCCTTGTCTTCACGGTGGTGCAGAGATGTGATGTTCCGTTCGTTGCTTGCCATAGTGGCTGGAGAAAGGAAAACAACTTTGTAAGGGTCACTTTCACAAAGGACTCCATTACTAAACCTCTGTTAAATTGTTTCTGTGTATAGGTGCAAGCATGGATATCAAGCACATGCTGTGCTTCCCTGGATCACAGTGTTTCTTTCACACTTAAAAAAGATTTTCTAGTTTTATCTACAATGAAATATATTAGATGTAGAAGATATTCAGGAAACATTTCAGTGATCCTAGGAATTTCTTGGGGGATTCTCAGAGGTGTGTGCACAGATGGTACTTTGTTTTAAAGAGAGTTCCTGTTTTTTAATCTGATTAGCATATCTTTTGGTTTTTCTTGATTGTGTATTATACTTCCAATGCAAAGCAGTGTCATTTAGATAAGACACGTTTAAAAATACTACAGAACTGATGGCTTTGTGTTTAAAGTGGTTGCTGTTTCAAAATAAGCACTAGCAAATATGGCCAACAGCAAACTTCTGAGAGAATCGTTCTTAATGGAATCAGTTTTAGGGAAAGGAATTGCAAGATATCCTGGAGTGATCTAGTGAGTGATAGGGCAAGTATCAGTAGGGTGGTTAAAGCCTGGTTTCATTTCAGAAAATTGTGGCAAGTAGCAAACATAGTATGAAGCGGAGGGATTGGAAGATAAAGAACAGAAGACAAAACAATAGAAAAGCAAAGAAAGTGAGAGAATTTGTCTTCACAAGAAGGGCCTTATGTCAGACTTTCACAAGAAAAGCTGCCTCTTATTGAAGAACAGTCAGCAGTCAGGGCACAGAAACAGACACAAGAGAGAAGAATTCCCTCAGCTGAGAAAATGTTAATCTTTTTTTTCTATTTTAGAAAAAAAAAAACCAAAAACAAAGCAAAGGTATTTCTAGGGGTTGCCTTCCCTCCTCCAGCCCCAACTCTATTGTCCTGGTTCATGCCGTGCTCACATCTAATTCCTGGGAAACACAGACTTCTGCTTCTATTTGTAACAGTCAAGAAGAGCAGCAGTGCTGTAGCCTGTTTATGAGTGCACATTGTTTTGCTTCATCAAGGGACACTCCTCTCAGGGGACAGGAGTTCATTTGTCTTCATGTTAGCTCCAGAGGGAAATTGTCTCGAGCAGGGAACAGTTAGTTGTAGTGCACTGTGTATGTATGTGCTGTGTTTTGATGTAGTTCACTGACAGCTAGTAACCAGACCTAATCGGTCAAACTCATTTCACCTAAGACTTAAAGTATAATTCCAATTCTGATCTTTAAGGTAAAAGCATCACAAAGCTTCTTGGCTCCTAACCTGTTTTTCAGTAAATAATGTCTTTCCATCTTTCTTATTTTTCTGCTCATTTATGCTTCAGAAACACTGCTTCTTCCAGTCACTGATATTTTGGTGTTCTGTGTTTGTTTGAAGAAAAAAAAAATCTAGTAGTACTATAAAAACTCTTTACTGAGTATAACATGTTGTCATACAGTCATGGCATTAACATATTATGTAGCTGAACCCCTATCCTTACCTGTTACAAAGTTGTTCCTAATTGGGTATTTCTTACCAGTTTGCTAGCTTAGGTTATTCCTTTCAGATTTATCAGAAAACTGGGGTCACAGTTGTTAAAGATTTCTCAATAATTTTATAAGAACAAGAGTCTTGATGGCAGCAACTTTTTCTTGTCTGTGTACTAGCTACTACCTAACAGGATTCCCAACTGCCGCCTCCCCTTGGCTACTTGTGTTTCCTGGGTTGGACAGGGAAAAAGCAGAGATAAATTGCTCCACTCCTCAAATTCTACCTTTTAGTTTAGAGAGATCTTGTTCACCTTCTTGAAACAGATCTTGTTGTCCAGTCTGTGGTGGTTTTGCTTGTTTGTGGTTTTTCTGTTTGTTTGGGTTTTGTTTGTTTGTTTGTTTGTTTTAAATGTTGCAGAGTTGGCAATGTCCTATTTCTTCTTCTTTTATTTTGAAAACTGTTAAAAATACTCAGAGTAGGAGCTGAAAATGCAACACGACATTCTCTTGATGCTGAAATACTTCATGACCAAAAGCATGTCTTCTTACTGCACTATTTTTATTGTTTCTGGTGGCACTATAGCACACACTGAGATTTGCACTGGAACAGAGGTGGACCAGCTGACAAGAATCATTATAGACTGGACCTAAAAAGACCAACAGAATGAGGTGTTTCTTATTTCTTCATCTGTTGCTTACTTCTAAAGGGAAGATAAGACTATTGTATATCTTTATGAATATTAATAAATGGGAGAGGTTGGTGGGGTGATAATCTTGTGGCCAAGAAGCAGTGCTGTGCTGCTGGAATATCCACTCACTAGTGTCAAAATTGCTTAGATGTGACAGTTTTTCATGGTACATTGCACTTGTTTCGTCTGCCTGAACTAAAGGTTTTCAGTGTGAGATTTTATCCCATACATAAGGTTTAGATGTTATTTGGCTTCACTCTGTCCAGGGATTGTATAGTTTTTTGTTTGTTTGTGGTTTTATTAATGACTAGGAGACATACAGATGAATAATAAAAATCTAAAAGTAAGCAAGCAGTGTAATATATTACGTTACCCTCAACAGCAGGCCAGGTAAAAGCTTTCTAAAAGTTTCTGTTCTACTTCTATTACATGTGTTATTCTTCACATCCCTTAATAAACAGATGTACACAATGCATCTTACATGAAATTATAGTTTTCTCACCTTAAATGATTAAAGAGTATTGAACTGGTTTTGCATTACTGCAGGAGTACGTCCCATAACAAATTTTATCATAAAGCACCGACAACTCATTTCTGCTAGCAGCAGTTTCTTTATTGTTTACTGGACTGCCTTTTGGGATTGACATTTTGTGGAAGAAGTTGGAGGTACAAAGCATTTCCACACACAAAGCTTGCTATATGTTAGTATTACGTTTTAGTTATGGAAAAGTGTTGACTGTATAAAAATGAATGAATAAAGGATGACTTTTACAATTATGCCCAGGACATGGCTGAAGGAATCATGGTAAATTGTATTACACCTAGCTTGATCATATGAAGTACAGTTGCTAGATACCATTGTCAAAACCATAGGGTTAAAGATGAGACTGTATATACAGACCACGGAACAAGATGCGGAAGAGCAGCTCTTTAGAGAATGATATGGAGGTTCTGGTCGATGGCAGGTTGACCATGAGCCAACAGTGTCCCTGGTAGCCAAGAGGGCCAACTGTGTCCTGGGGTGCATCAAACACAGCATTGCCAGCTGGGTGAGGGAGGTGATTGTCCTGTTCTGCTCTGCACTGGTGCGGCCTCACATGGAACACTGCGTGCAGTTCTGGGCAACACAGGGTAAAAGGGATATAATGCTACTGGAGAGTGTCCAGAAGAGGAACATGAAGTTGGTGAAGGTTTTAAAGTGGAAGCTGTATGAGGAGCAGCTGAACTCACTTGGTTTGTCCAGCCTTGAGGAGCCTCAGGGGAGACCTCATTGTGGCCTACAGCTTCCTCACAAGGGGAGGAGGAGGGGCAGGTGCTGATCTCCTCTCTGGAGACCAACAATAGAACCCAAGGGAATGGCAGGAAGATGTGTCAGGGGAGGTTTAGGTTGGACATTGCAAGAAAAAGTTCTTCACCCAGAGGGTGGTGGAGCACTGGCACAGGCTCCGCAGGGAGGTAGTCGTGGCTCCAAGCCTGACGGTATTCAAGAAACAATTGGACAACACCCTCAGACACATTGTGTGAATTTTGGGGTTGTCCTGTGCAGGGACAGCAGTTGGCCTCTATTATTCTTGTGGATCCCTTCCAACTCAGGACGTTCTATGATTCTATGGTAAGGAAGAACAGTGGTGGTGTTTTACTAAATACGGCATAGTGCATGAGTCTCGACAATGCTTTCAACCCAGAGAAAACATAAGCATTGTGGCTTTCAGTACCGTAAGCAATGCTAGCACTCCCCTGAGCTCCAGAAGCACTTGTTGCAGCCTTGAGATTACTCTCATGTAGGAGAATTTCAAGAGAAAAGTTCTCTGGGTAATTCCTTAGAGAAAGAAAACCACGGTTCTTTTTTTCTCTGAAGTTACAGAGTTGTGGGGTATTCTATTGACAATCTTGTATGATGCAAGACTTTCATCCTCAATGTCAGATTTTTTATTACAAAATGGTGCTAAGTTTCTATATTTATGGTAATTACAGTGATTGATTTAACTAATATATATATATAATAGAAGTGCTATAATTAAAGATGTCAGCAGAACCTTAATTTGGTTGTCTTTTGCATATGCACTTTAATACAGTTTTTAATTATGTGAATATGTACTATTTTATTCATACAGCTGTATCACAGTATCACAGTATATTTAGGATTGGAAGGGACGTCAAAAGATCATCCAGTCCAATCCCCCTGCTGGAGCAGGAACGCCTAGGTGAGGTCGCACAGGAACATGTCCAGGTGGGTTTTGAATGTCTCCAGAGAAGGAGACTCCACAACCTCCCTGGGCAGCCTGTTCCAGTGCTCTGTCACCCTTACTGAGAAGAAGTTTTTTCTCAAATTTAAGTGGAACCTCTTGTGTTCCAGCTTGATCCCATTACCCCTTGTCCTATCATTGTTTGCCACCGAGAAGAGTCTGGCTCCATCCTCGTGGTACTCACCCTTTACAAATTTATAAACATTAATGAGATCACCCCTCAGTCTCCTCTTCTCCAAACTAAAGAGACCCAGCTGCCTCAGCCTTTCTTCATAAGGGAGGTGCTCCACTCCCTTAATCATCTTTGTTGCCCTATGCTGGACCCTCTCCAGCAGTTCCCTGTCCTTCTTGAACTGAGGCACCCAGAACTGGAAACAATATTCCAGATGTGGTCTCACCAGGGCGGAGTAGAGGGGAAGGAGAACCTCTCTCGATCTACTAACCACCCCCCTTCTAATACACCCCAGGATGCCATTGGCCTTCCTGGCCACAAGGGCACAGTGCTGGCTCATGGTCACCCTGTTGTCCACCAGGACCCCCAGGTCCCTTTCCCCTACACTGCTCTCTAATATGTAATTTCCCAACCTATACGGGAACCTGGGGTTGTTCTTGCCCAGATGCAGGACTCTACACTTTCCCTTGTTAAATTTCATCAGGTTATTCCCCGCCCAACTCTCCAGCCTGTCCAGGTCTCGCTGGATGGCAGCACAGCCTTCTGGCATGTCAGCCACTCCTCCCAGCTTAGTGTCATCAGCAAACTTGCTGATAGTGCACTCTATTCCCTCGTCTAAATTGTTAATGAATATATTGCATAATATTGGCCCCAGTACTGGCCCCTGAGGCACTCCACTAGATACTGGCCTCCAACTAGACTCCGCACCATTGACTACCACTCTCTTGCTTCTCTCCTTAAGCCAGTTTGCAACCCACCTCACTACTCTGTTGTCTAGACCACACCTCTTCAACTTAGCTGTGAGGATGCTGTGGGAGACTGTGTCAAAGGCTTTACTGAAGTCAAGGTAGACCACATCCACTGCTCTGCCATCATCCATCCACCATCTCTGCATGTATCCAGAATATTCTAACTACAGTACTTACCTGTAGGTTCTCTGCTACTCTGAAGTATTGATATCACTTCTTGGTTTAAATTCTGGTACAGTCAGACTTTGTGCTCTAGGAATTTGCATACCCAGCAAGCATGTTATTTCTGTTTTTATTTAATGTTTTATATCTGTACTATGTCCTCTTTTTTTCAGCTTTGAGTTGAAATTGTGCTTATGTTCTTGATCTCTTCTTTTCTGGAGATGTAAAGGCCTAGATTTAGTGGTATAGAAAGCTTGTGGGCAACACCAAGTGGTTCATCAAGCAGGGTCATACTCACAATGTTGTGCAGCGTTGCATTCAAACACATGCAATAGAGGTAAAATGATTGAAACAGGACTTCTGGTAGTACATCATCCATTCTTTATCCAGAAGTGAATCAGAAAGAGTTTCGTTAAAGGACATCACCCCTAAATAGTGCTGCCTAAAGTGTGATGACGTTGTGCTTATGAGGTGACAGTATCAACTGTTATATGAAGCCGCATCTGAGAGCCCTGAGTTCTTTGGTAGGCAGGAGACCTGACTAAGACACTGCTGTGGTGGAAATATCCCTGAAAGCTCTGCTTGCCATCAGAGAAGTCTGTAGGGAATCATTATATTAACCTTAAAATTTATTGTCTGTATAACTTGACTCACTCTTGATAGATACTTTCTCCTAAAAAGGGTGGATGTAAACCTCATAAACATCTCATACTAGTTTTTGAACTCTTGTTCCTTTTTCCTCCAAATCACTACTTCTCTCAACAGGTTATAATGATTAGGATGTTTTTTTGGGAAGATGCAAGAACAAGGTTGACAGTAATAGCACGTGTTTTTCCCAGTATTGTCTCATTCCATCCAATTGAGCACCATCCGCTCCTGTTGATATTGGGAATCCTGAAGCAGTTGTTTGTTACTTAATCTGTTTGAACATATGTCCCCCTCCAACATGATGTTGGTGCACATGTCAACTGTAGTAGATTAGAAACGAGCACTTATCACATCTGTTGCTTGGGAATCACAGTGTGTCCGTAAGATCTCATAGTTATCATATCCATAGTGCATTTTAATCAAACCAACAATTAACTTGGATTGCCTATGCAAGTTTTTTATCAGTAAGGCTTTTTTATCAATATAAATCTCTGAATGGTGATTTTATCACTGCAAATGTATTTCTTTTAAAAAAGCAATTGGAGTAATAGATAGGAAACACATTGCACAAAGCTATTAACACCATTAACTCCCAGTATGCTTCAAATTCATTGAAAACCTGAATTAACAGTACAGCTAATCTTTACCATGCTTGCACAAGATCTAAAACTTTAGATATAAAATATATATCTAGAATACAGACATAATTCTAGTTTTACAAAATAGGGAAGCCCTCTCTGAAGTTCTCAAAACTGTGGCTCTCCCCTTCCAACTGCTGATAAAAGTTTCTTAGCCTGGCAAATCAAAGCAACAGACATCTATCAATCTCTCCTCAACCTTTTGGCTTGACTAGTCACAGAAAGGAAAACTCTGAAAACTGTGGCCAGAAATGACAGCTTTGCTCTTTGCACAGCGCACCTACCTTAAAAAAAAAAAAAAAAAATTAAAAATTCTAGAATTAAGAAACAGTCTTAATTTCTACTCTTAAGTCAGTGTCACAGTCCAGTGAAGCTTTATCCTCCCGTTGGTTTCACAGCTTCTGATAGATCCACAGAGCATGTGTACTGCCTGCTGACAAGAAACCCTATCATCCCTAGGCTGTGATGCTGACAGTGCTGAAGCAAAAGCAGAAGTATAATGTATTTAGAAACTCAGGAAGCACACAATATGTATGTGTCAAGAACTGCAGAATTAAAGCAGAGACACTCTAATGTCCCTCAGTGCAAGGTCATATGTTACCACTGATTTTCACTACCCTAGTGAATATCATATCTGTCTTTCTATATAAAATCAAACATTGAAAAATCATTGAAATATGTTCCACCATGAACTGACATCTTCCATTGTGTTTAATGTTAAAAAATGTTAAAAAGAATACATAAAAACAGTTCCATAGAACTAAAAAATCCCTCCTCTGGCTTATTATGTTGAGGAACCCATGTCAGTTCTACAAGAGGTTTAAGCTACTACAGGCAGCAGAACTGCTATACAAGGCAAGTATCCAAAATGTGTAATGATCTTTCCTCAAAGAACATGCACAGGTCAGTCCACAGGAATTTAACTTAGATGGGTTCTCCTATAGGCTGCATTGACAGTGGGGTTTAAGCTGCCTCTAGCTAGTGATGACGTTATGTCCATTATTCTTGTAGATTCTGAACAGAAACCAATATACAGTTGTAAAACAAGCTAGAAGTTCTGGTATTTTTGTTGTGTAGATCAAGAGTGTGTAGACGGTGGTCATGCAGTACAGTGCAGAAGTGCTTTTTTCCTCTAATAAACTCTAAGACCTTTTCCAAAGAAATTTGGGGAATACACAAGCATAAATATATTCACAGTCCTGCAAGGAATGGCAAGACTTGCAAAACACAGATAGCAATGAGCTCTAAAAGCGCACTTTGCATCTCCTCTCAAGCAGTCCAACAGTTGATACCTGCAGCTAGTATGCAGGGCTAGCAATTGAGAAATATACAACCATGGCTAGTCACAGCTAATACAGTTCTTGTGCTGATAGCCTGTTGCTACAGCTTGAGACTGATATCAAATCAGGCTGAAGTTCTACTGCTGTTTCTGGCCATAATACCTCTGCAGTACCATTCTCCAGTGCAAGCTAGTGCTTCTTTCATGAGCCCAGAAATGACTTTGTGGGAAGAGGCTGTTTCAACAAACTGTTGCTCTTGAAGTCACTACTCACTCCGTGCCTTCCACAGTCACCAAAAGGGAAGTGGAAATGTAAGGAGAGAGAAGTAGCAGCAGTTCCTATGGCTAGTCTCACAAATAATTCAATCAGAAATGCTTGGTGAAGTCATAGGAGCTGGCCTGAAAGCTGCTGCTGTTTGGTGACAGCATATTAGATAAAAGCTGGCACATTACCTACAGCCATATGGCAGCGTGTGGCATTCACGCTGACATGTTGAGAGTCTAAGAACTGTATCATCTACTTTGAGTAATGGCAAGGAAGATGATGAGGATCTGTGGATGTTGATGCCTAGATGCAAAACGTAATTGGTTTTCCTTAACTTTTGTGGTTATGCCACCAATTCCAGAAATGCTTTAGGCAGGCAGTAACACAGAGGAGAGTAAGTTACTGTGTAGCCATGCTCGTATGTGAGAGAGCATCCTCCTTCTTTCTCCCCCTACTTCACACCATCTCGTTATATGACTCTTAGTAAATGTAGCTGTTAGTTTGAACAGGCCAGTTAGTACAAAGCAGTTACAGCAAAGCCTCATAGTAAATCTCCTTATATAGACAAGCCCTTGGATAAATAAATCAATCCCTTGTGACTTTTTCAACCTGTGTTTTTCACAATTCATTGCAATGACATTTGAGTCATTATTCATCAGTACGAAGGATCTCATTCACTAGACTTAGCTCTCCGAAGTGATCATTTACATGCACTGGCTTGTTTCTGTGTATTTTGAGCTCTGCTCTGACACTGATTCTTGCTGTTTCCTTAGGCAATAACATAGATAGGTTTCCCTGTAATTTACTTAGGACCTAGAAAACTGATGCTGGCCATATGATAGCAAATAAGATGTTCACTGTCACTGAATTTCTCCTGCATACTGGAAGTTTGAAATTCTTGAAACACTGAAAAATATTTAAGCTCTTGTCCCTCTCAGTGTTGACCTCATGTGGTCAATAATCTCCAGAGATGCACATCTAAGGGCAAAGCAACTGTCAAGCACAGGCTAAAAAAGAGGTGTAGGGCAGCAAAATAGCCACAGTTCTGTGGATTTTTGCATATTCTAGAGCCCCAGGAAACCGGGTTGCTGCATCTGCTAAATCAGTGAAGAGCCTGTAAGATAACAACTTTGACTGGAAGGGTTAGTGGTGAAAATCTTTGTCCTTTTCTGCAAGAGATGAGAGTTTCCAAAATTATTCTCCCAGCCTTACATATCTTTTCTTCAGCCTGGAAGAGCTGATCTGAGCTATTAATCTTGTTTATGCTGCTGAGGACCCACTTGTAAACTCCACACATAATTATTGTACCAGCCTTGCCTCCTCGCCTCCTCTTTTGTTCCTTTCCTCATCTGCCACCCCTTTTGCTTCAGTTTTGCTATCAGCTGGATGCAAGGACTGATTTAGCTTTGGCTCCTGCTCCTCTTTCTCTACTTTGTTCATAGTACAACATCAGGGCAGAACCTTGGCTAGTGTTTAAAGTTTATGCTGCTTCTTGGATGTGTAAAGGGATGCCGAGTGTGATCATTCCCTGTACTTGAAAAACAAATGGTACTGATGAGTGGAGGGACTTAGGGAATTATAATTGGGAACCTGGTTGCCAAGTTCAGAATAAAATTTCAGACTGCTGCTATCTGGTGCCTGTATCAGTTTCTTTTCACATGGACTTTTCAACAGTATATGGTCATGATTCCTTGTTGTTTAAAAATGTGTATTTCTAGATGCTAAAAATCATAATAATATTGTGGAGTTATCCTACCCTCTACCTGATACATATTTTTATATGTTGATAAATAAAATTCTAAGTGGATAATAATCAGTAAAATGTTTGCAGTTTTGCAATCAAATGAGGACAATTGCATCTTATGGTTCTGTGTAATAATTCTTTCCAAAGGTAGGTGTCCCTTAAAATACAGCTAATACAGCTATTTTCCTTTTTGAGTGATATGATTTAACATGAACTGCCAGCCGTAACAATAGTACATCTTGTACTACCAGCTTATAGAGACTGCATGGATAATTAGAGGCCAAGTCAAAAAAGTTTTTGTAAGAGTTAAGTTCCAAATTTATTTCTCACTCATTCTCATGAACTGACACGAATATCAATATTGTTTTATTTCGTACTAAACTTTTTTTTTTTTTTCAGTTTTTGGTTAATAAGGAAAATATTTTCTTTACAAGATGCAGGCAAACCCATTTTCCACATGTTCTCATGCACAAAAATAGCATATCTGTACTCAAACCAATAAATAATGCACTGTAGATAAATTCATACTGTACCAATGAAGTGTAAGCATTCCATTAATGTTTTAGTGATATCATCAAGGAAGAAAAAGGCAAAATGGATCCACGGCTTTTACTCTGCTGGGTCTGTAATGAAGTAGTGTTGTAGCAGCTGCTGTCTTTTTTTTTTTTTTTTCTGTAGGCATCAGTTGGTGTATTGTGAAAGTTTTTTAAAAAAAAAACAAAAAAAAATTCCTGACATTTCCTTCTTTCTTTTTCTGTCTCTCTCTCTCTCTTTTTTTTTTTTTTTTCAGAAAGAACAGCCGGCTTCCTTTTGTTACTGCTGTGATGTACTTTTCCCTCCTAACTCTGAGACAGAGCCTGAAATGCAATATGGAAATTACTAATATGACAGAGAAATATGAGCTTTGTACTGTAAAAAAAGTGGCCATAGCAATATATCAGAGAAATTATTGAATGTTATCGGTCATAACACCATTTATTATTTTACCAGTGTGCTGTGAAAAGTTGCTCAGCCAACTCAAAGCTTTCCTGCGATATTACCACTGTCTGGGAGTTTAACTGGTAGCACTTCACTAAATGCAAGCACAGTAATTATTTGTGCATTAGTCCCTTGGATTCCTCCCTCCACACCCCAACCCATCATCTTAACATACTGTACATGCAGTAATTTGATTTACTATTTTTATTTTGGACTTTGCGCAGTAAGGCTTTCACAGAGAAAAGGTGGCTGAAAGATATAAGGGAAGGCTGAGAATTTGGAAACTGTCTGCTCTGCACTTTGTGTATGCTCCCTGTCAAACTCACGTGTAGCTCTCATTAATGCTAATGGGATTTAATACATGCTGCAAGAGGAAAATATCCTCATTTATTTTGCACTGAATTGAGTGGTAACAAAAGTGCTGTATTGACAACTCTGGAGCCCTCTATCCACAGAACAGGCAGTGTCAGAATAGGTTTTGTCTTACAGCCTCGTGTCTCAGTCCTCTTCTGGAGGGACCTCTGAAGGACAACACAGCCACTGGCACCTCTTCCACCTTTGCCTCCACAGATAAGTTTTGTGATGTGAACACCTGTACAACAGCAGTCCAGCCAAAATTTCCCACACTTCACTCACCATATACAACAGTTTGGAGATGCTAAGCTTAAGTTGGGTTTGAAATAGTCCTAGAAAGATAAAGAGTACAAATGACCTCTGAAATCACAGGAATGGCCCATCCTCGCAGTTCTGCCTGTCCATTCTTCAGACCAACATAACTGTGAGAGGAAAACTTTTCCTGGGATTTACTGGCATGGACATAAAATGTTAGGTTGAGTTTTAAGTAGGAGGTTGCTCAACTAAGTCTTTCAAAATCCCTGTTCCTTCCAAGTAAGAAGTAGACCAAACAGATCAATACCTGTCTGTGGGACTGGTGTCACTGGCAGAATTTTGGGTTTTTTTGATCATAGGTCAGCTTACATGGCACCTGGCCTGCTAGCGATAAATGGGATACACCTGTTTCAAAAGGGGAACAGAATCCTGGGGCAGGAGTTAGCAGGACTCATTGAGAAGGCTTTAAACCAGATTTGAAGGGTGAAGGGGAGGAAACCAGGTATGGCGCTGGTGAGGCCCTTCAGTCTGCCATCCCCGTGGAATCCATGGCCCAGCTGAAGTGCATTTATACAAATACATGCAGCATGGGCAAAAAACAGGAGGAGCTGGAAGCCATTGTGAGGCGCAAAAACTACTATTTAATTGTCATCTCAGAAACATGGTGGGATGACTCTCAGAACTGGAGTGTTGCAATGGATGGCTATAAACACTTGAGAAGAGATAGGTGAGGAAGGAGAGGAGGTAGGGTAGCCATGTATGTTAGGGAGTGTTTTGATTGTCTGGAACTTGATGAAGGTGATGATAGGGTTGAGTGTCTATGAGAATCAAGGGGAAGGGCAACAAGGCAGACATCCTGGTGGGGCTCTGTTACAGACCACCCAACCAGGATGAAGAGGCAGATGAAATATTTTTCAGGCAGCTGGGAGAAGTCTCCCAATCGCCAGCCCTTGTTCTTATGCGGAACTTAAACCTACCAGGTGTCTCCTGGAAATACAAGACAGCAGAAAGGAAACTGTCTAGGAGGCTTCTGCAGTGCATGGAGGACAACTTCCTGACACAGCTGGTTGGTGAGCCTACCAGTAAAGGAGCCCCACTGGATCTGTTGTTTGTAAAATGGCAACGTGTTGGTTGGAGGCTGCCTTGGGCATAGTGATCATTAGATGATTGAGTTTACTATCCTTAAAGAAGTTAGAAAGGTGGTCAGCAGAACTTCCACTTTGGACTTCTGACGGGCAGACTTTGACCTGTTCAGAAGGCTGGCTGGCAGAGTCCCTCGGGAGGCAGTTCTGAAGGACAAAGGGAGTCCAGGAATGGTGGTGTCTCTTCAAGAAGGTAATTGTAGAGGTGCAGGAGCAGGCTGGAAGACTGCTGATGGGGAAGAAGGCCTACCTGGCTGAATAGAGAGCTGTAGCTAGAACTTAGGAATAAAAAGAGAATTTATAACCTTTGGAAGGAGCACAAGCTACTGAAGAGGAATACAAGAATTCTGTGAGGGTGTGCAGGAAGAAAATTAGAAGGGCCAAAGCCCAACTAGAGCTGAGCCTGGCCATTGCTGTGGAAGGCAACAAGAAATGTTTCTAGAAATATATTAACCAGAGGAGGGCTAAGGAGAATCTCCATCCCCTGATGGGTGCCCAGGGAACCATAGTGATAGAAGATGAGGGGAAGGGTGAGATACTAAATACCATCTTTGCCTCAGTCGTTAGTAGTCAGAACAGTTGTGTTCCAGGTACCCAGTCCCCTGAGCCAGAAGACAGGCAGCAGTGCCCAGGTGGCCAAGAAGGCCAACAGCATCCTGCCTTGTATCAGTAATAGTGTGGCCATCAGGACTAGAGAAGTGATTGTTCCCTTGTATTCAGTACTGGAGAGGCCCCACCTTGAATCCTGTGTTCAGTTTTGGGCCCCTCATCATAAGAAGGATATTGAAGTACTAGAGGGAGTGCAGAGGAGGGTGAGGAAGCTGGTGAGGGGCCTGGAGCACAAGTCTGATAAGGAGCAGCTGAGGGAAGTGGGGCTGTTTAGCCTGGAGAAAAGGAGGCTGAGGGGGGACCTCATTGCTCTCTACAGCTCCCTGAAAGGATGTTGTAGCATGGAGGGTGTTGGTCTCTTCTCCCAAGTAGCAAGTGATAGGACAAGATGAAATGGCCTCAAGTTACACCAGGGGAGGTTTAGATTGGATATGAGAAAACATTCTTAATGGAAAGGATTGTGAACCAGTGGAACAGGCTGCCCAGGAAAGTGGTGGAGTCAACATGCCTGGAGGTGATTAAAAGGCATTTAGATGAGGTTCTTAGGGACATGGTTTAGTGCTAGAGTTAGGTTATGGTTGGACTCAATGATTCTGAGAGTCTCTTCCAACTGAAATTATGCTATGATTTTAATGTCAGCAGATATAAGTGATGTAGTAGTGATGAGTTTAGTCAAACCTATGGGCTATATATACATGGACTTTTTTCAGTATTATTGATTGAACATGGTAGCTTTGTAATATGTCTTCTGATATATATATGTCTGTGTATTGGTCAGAAAAAAAGCCATTCTGTTGAAACTCAAAATTCTCACAAGAATATGCTAAGCTAGAAACATATTTTGGACAAAAGGTAAGGCGAAGTTCTTTACTAGGATTAAGGCAATATTTTTTCTTTTGATTGTGAGACAAAATTAGGCAGAGTTATATGTGATTTAACACACTGAAAGTCACACTTCAGCAAAATTTTTGGATTCCATCAAAGGGAAAAATTTAGTTGACTTGCCTCTTTATGGAAAACTGATTTATTTATCTGTTTATTTTCATTATTATCCTGACTCAGCAAATCTTGATTGATTAAGTTATTTACATTAAGTAGACAAGAAGGCTCACCTGAGCTTTCAAAAAGAACTGACTCATGCAACAATTAGCCAGGGTTACACTATACTCTTTTGTTCTTTTGCCCTCACTCCCTTTCAGCAGGGCTGTGGATGGAGTCTCTTTCTACTTGGCTGCCTTTCTACTGCATCTTTAGTGCTGCCTGTATAAAACACACATAATCACATGCAGCTCAACTGGCTGTCTTCCAAAGGGTAGCAGAGTTGATTTTTTACAGAAATTTGCTATGCGATGGTTATAACAAAGAGTTTCAAGATTAAATATTATTACTTTTTCTCCTTTGGGGTAGAAGTTGAGGCCTTTAACAGAGGACATCTTGCTGGGGAAGGAGGAGTCAGAGCATGCATAATACCATCAAGCTTGATGAAACTCAAACTCTTATTGCAGATGTAGCATGCCTTGGCTTGAACGAGGTTTTAAAATATTCTGTACTTCAAAACTGAATTTGAATCCTACTGCCAAGGAATTATTTGTTGCAAATGTGTCCAGGGACATGTACCTTGTCCCACTACTCTGCTTTAGGCAATGAAAATCTCTAGTTCATTAGGCTTTCAGAACCCTGGATGGCAGTTGCCCTCCAAAGGGTGGGGTAAGTTTGGAACAAATTTCTCTTCTTTCCAGGCATCCTCCTCTTTTTCCTTCTCCATTCCATTGGAGAGCAGCAGATGTCAATGTTGCATGGAAAGAGACAGAGAGCTATGATTGCTACCCTACTGTTTGCAAATCTTGTTGCTGCTTCCTCCTAAGCCCCTTGGAAATTCCCTCTCAGTTTCAGTTTTCCAGGTTTTAAACATTTATTTACTGCATTGTCTTTCTTCTTGACCCCTCTTAAACCTGTATTATCCCCTTCTAATTCAGTCAAAATGCAGTGGCTAAATGTGACTTCCCAGCCTGCTAATGATCATGGTCATTGGATCATAACTTAATTTCATGTCACTGCAAAAGTTGCTTAACACATGTTATAATTCACCCATTTTAATGGTTAGCCTCACCTGTTCTTCATTTATCATCTCCTTTGTTCCTTCAATGGTGACACATTGTTTTCTCATTTAAATCCATCTATCTTTGGATTATATGTGGTGGGGTTTTTTTGTTTTGTGTTTTGTTTGGTTTTTTGTTTATTTGTTTGTTTGTTTGTTTTTAATAACCTTATGCTGGTCTCTATCTATGTAAAAAAATCTCTGCATACTATAATCTCATTGTAACACATGTATGTTCTTTTCCCCTTCAAGTGCTTAGCGTAAAATGTACGTTATGGAACAAAAAGCTGGAGTTTTTTATGTTGTCCAAGATGTCATCTCAGAATTTGAATGAAGTAAAAAAAAAAAAAAAAATGCCATCAGCTGTATGTTAACACCACCCTTGAGGTCTCTGAAGGCATCTAGTAAAACTTAAATGGGATACTAAGTAAATAATTGTTTAATTGCTCTCTCCTTTTTTTGTGTGTGATATCGAAGAAATGGTTCAGGGTTAAGTAATAGATAAAAGGTATCAGAAAATAAAAACAATAACATAAAGCTAAGGTGTGTTTATTTTGAAAGTTGGGTACTAGTCTTTCCTTTATGTTTTCATTATATTGCAGTTATTTGTTATTTGAGTCATTAAATCAACCTGTACATGCAAGTGCCAGGAGGGGAACCTAATTCTGAAGCTTGCGTTTTGATTTTTTTGAGGGTCATCTCACTCTAGTTGCACTGGATATTTGCTGATACTACAGGTGATTACCTGCTGAGCTCCATTTCTAATATATAATTCAACAACAGCAAAGAAATTTGCACTTTCCGTTGGGAAAATGTGTGGTAGGTTTTTAGAGATTTAGGCTGGTCATCACTGCCAGACCTGCTGGCTACGTGCCTTCCCATAAAAAACAAACACGTTTGCTTCTCGATGAACAAAATCTAGTCTTGTAGAGTGTGAGGTTTGTTTGCCAGGCTTTTTAAGTCACCTAAAAAGTTCAGTTCCATTCTACAATTGATTTAATTACTGTTCTTCTCTGTAGTAAGGAACTATCTTAGACATCTACCACTATACAGTAAATTGCTTTAATGAATTTGGTGATTCTCTCAAAATTCCCAATCAGATGAGAAGCCCTGCTACTATAAGTTGTCAAGAAAGTACAGCTTTGGAGATTTATTCAATTTTATTTCTATTGAATTGTCTCTGGAAAAACTCTGGAAGAAGCACAATACTAAAAATGGGCCATTGGTAGACCTGCTTGTTCTAGATGACCAGAAAGTACAAAGTTTAGTTTGGCTTTGAAATTCATTAGTATAGTGATGGGTTTTAGTTTTGATGTGGTGTCACCAGGATTTTTTTTTTTTTTTTTTTTTTTTAATGTCTTGTAGGAATGGGAGTTTACTGAAAAGTGTTATGGTTAAATTCCCTTTAAAACAGGCTGTCAATATCAGAATTTCTTCTTTGGCATTCCTTGAATGACAGAAGAACAAAGTGTGCTCTGAATAAAGCCCCCACAAAATTTCTACTAAAACCAGTTGAAATGTGAGTTTACCTGCACTGTTTATTGGAAAGGATTAGAAAATGTGACAGACAAAAAAAATAATAGAGGATTGATAGTTTTCCACGTAATTATGCTTCTTGACCTTTTCCCTCTTCCTCTTCTAGCTAAAACTCCTCCGGTTGAGTTTGTATTCAACCTGATCACAAAAGCATGAGGGAAGGAATTAGAGCACTTATTAAAATAGAACCAACAATGATCACATGTTTCAACTGCCTTACCAATTCGGAGCTCACCAAAAGTTAAAGCAAGTGAAAAGTGTATTGTCCAAATGCCTCTTAAACACTGACAGACTTGGGGCATTGACCACCTCTCTAGGAAGCCTGTTCCAGTGTCCAATCACCCTCTTGGTAGAGAAATGGTTCATAACATCAAGTCTAAACCTTCCCTAGCATAGCTTTGAACCATTCCAGCATCCTATCACTGGATACCTGGGAGAAGAGCTCATCACCTCTTTCTTCAATTCCACTTCTCAGTGTCAGGGAAGTTGTTCTCAAGCTGTTTGAGAATAAAAACAGAATAAACAAAATTATTCATATAATCTCTTTTTCCTCATTCTTTATTATAGGAAACAAAATAAATAATTGAATTAAAGGTATCTATTCTACTTTTAAACTTTTTTTCCTTTATATTCTTTATAGAGAAGGTAGACTGTATCTGTATGGTGGCTTGGAGTGATGATGCAGTGTTTAAATAACAACTGTGATGTAGAATGTGCTATCTGATTGTCAGCCATTATTTTAGCCACAGTGTCCACTTGGTTGAGACCTCTATATCTTAGAGGTGCCTTCTGCTACACAGAATGAGCTGTTACTGGTCTCTGTCCAATTTTTTCCTGCCTAGAAATTTTTTTTCACATTATATAGTTTATTTCCAGTTATGCTGCCTCTGAAGCTCTGCTGTCAGCTAACACTACACTCTGATGCATGCAGTTTAAGTTTTGACAATTTGAGAACACCCTCTTGTTTGCAGGCTTAACTGTCTAGGTAATTCTTATTATGTCTTACTGTCTAGATATATTTTAATATGGAAATATCCTGCAGTTATCTTCAGCTACTAGAGGTTTATAAGTCTTTATATTGATAGTTGTAAATATACTGAAGGAAATACAGTATGCTTTACATCAATATGCACAAAATGACACAGTGTCACATACCTGAGGGGAAAATGCTCAATACAGAAAACCTCACAAGTCTCTACAATGATCACAACATAGTGCCATTTGGAACTGTAGCAATTTAGTTAATTAATATAGTATTTTAATGCTGTTAGCAAAATGGACATTTCTACTTTTCTTCTTTCTCTTTCTCCTGGTGTCCTCCTCAAAGCCTTGAAGTGCAAACGTGCACTGGAAAGAGGCTGTATAAAAGTAAGATCATCCAGCTCAAAACATTTCCTTCCTCCGTGTGTGTAGAGACACGCAGCTGCTACACAGTACAAAACAAAGTCTTCAGTGTTTTTCTGTCTTGTCAGCACCACAGAACTAATACGGAGGCAGAGTGAAATAGGAGTGTGCTCTTGTGTGGCATCAATGAAAATGTTTATTTGACCACAGTCTAGTTAGTGTTGCACAGCCCTGGGAGCTGAGAGTGTTGCCCAGGTCTTGGCACAGACGGCTCTTGCAAATGAGGTGTGTGGTGGAAAAGAAGCCACTCTTCAACTGCCAGCTCCCAGGCTGGGAGGAACTGGGGCTTAGGAACACTTAGGCTGCACCTCACAAATAACAGGTGGAGATAACTGTGGAGTATCCCCTGCCCCTCTTTCAAATCTGAAGTACAGCCAGCTTGCCAGGAAGAGGAGGAAATGTTTTGCAGTCAAATTTTCCATAAGCACAGCTCTGTTTTCCTGTTGGGGTCAAGGATGTAGGAGTCTGCATGGATTACATGTGCTTTTTAGACACCAGATTTCTTGTGTAGGGAAGTATAGGGGTAAGTCAAGCAATTAAACTTTTCTCCTGTTCTCTCTCTCTCTTCCTAGTAACTGTCCTTTTCTTTAAGCTCTTTGATAGTACCCATTCATGGGGTAGTAGAATGATGTTCCAATAATTTCCTTTCAGCAGCAGGAGACACACTGCTGTATATTATGCCCTTTAGCTAAAAGAAAAATTGATTCTGTCATGTATACATTTATATCTCATCTATTTTTTTGCAAGGAAATTTTTAACTCTTCTTACAAGATTGAGGTAGGACATAACAAACTACTGATATATATGACATGATTCTCCCATCTTAGGAAGACTATCTTGAGAAATAGGAAATTCAGAAACAAAGTTAGACAATGATTGGAGCTCTAGGTAAAAAAGAGGAGGAAAAAAAAAAGGCAAAAAGCTAGGGAACTAAATGTAACATGTCAAGTGTTTGCAGTCTCTTACTTTCTGAATCCTGAAATTTGAAAAAAATGTGGCTTCACAAACAGACAAATTTTAATCCATTTGATATTGAATGGTCTATCGTCCTGAGATAGCTGTATGTTCTCCCTAGGAGCAGGAGAGCCTTTTGTTTAATTCACTGGATTAATCAGGCTATCTGGCTTCTATCCCTGGACTGTCCTGTGTGATGTTTTCTCAGCTTTCAATTTGAAAAACTGTGATAATAGTTACTTTGCCTCACCAAAGTGGAATTAAAAAGCATAAAATTATGATTCTTGGTGTACATACATTTTATAGCACTGTCGCCTAAATTTTGTAGAAAAAATGAATACAGGCTGTATTACAGTGTTTTCTTTCCAAAAAAGTGGTCCAAAGGCTTGTATTGAAGTTTTTCCCTCTAAAAGTGTCTTTCAAGTCAAAGAAATCTTTATTCCTGAGATGCTGGGCATTGACCAACTTCCTACATAAAAAAAGGAGCAAAGGTAAATTAAATATTAAGAATGAAAAATTTCCTACTTTCTTCAATTACATTATGAGATATCTAAAAATCAAGTACTTTGAGACAAAATGCACTGGCTTTTTTATTATTATTTTTTTTTTCAAATGAAACTGAATACTTGTTTGGTATGATGACTTTTAGCTGAGATTTAGTCTGAGAGAAGTTTAAAAATCCATTTTGAGGAGGTAAAGAAGATGGTCTCTCATTGAGAATCCTGTTTTAAAGTCTTTTTCAAAATGTTTTTCTCATGCTGTTTTTTTTTTTTTTTAGTGTAAGAGGCTTGTAGCTCGGTAGTTATAAAGGTTATTTTCCTGTGAATATTTACTGTTCTTGAGCTCTGCTCCTGATCGTAAAACACTGTTAAAGATTCTTACTACCAATTCTATAATTTTGATACTCCCATTGTTTTGTTGTTTTTATTTTCAGGCATAGATATCAATGATCCTTCTTTTTGTTATATGAAGGCAACGGGCTTACTAAATCAGTTCCCTCTGACTTAACTTTATTTCTAAGCATTCTGCAGTTAATTCTACAGTCATTAACTTAACTGAAAGCTGAGGCAAATGTATAGTCTTCATTTTTTGCCCATATTTTTATTGCACTTAAGGTAAAGAACATTTGCAATCCTTTTCTGCTCTGTTGGAGAAAGAAACTACTGGGGACTGAGAAAAGGAATTTGGAAATTTGAAACAAAATTGATCAAAATAGGGAAATCACTACTATTCAGCTGCTTTTCAGAGAAACTCTTTGGGTGAAAAACTTAACCAAACTTAGAAAATTTGGAGTTGCCAGCATTGTCGGAGTTCAGTAATTATTTGCGAGTTGGATGTCCCATGTTCAGTTTCCCCTGGCAGTTTAGATGAATTACATTTCCTGTGATTTCACACAGCCTCTTGTCATGCTGAATAAAAATCTGAAATCATGAGAGCTCCTGATCATTGCCCAATATGGGAAGTTGTAATCTGGATAATATCCAATCTAATCCATCAAGCAGGCACGCTTTATCTTAAAGGGGCAAAAAAAAAATACACCCCCAAAAACTCTACAAATACATTTTCATTATCTGAAATCACATCTCTATATGTGATATACATATAGAAACAAACTCACGATTTCCTAAACTGAAACTCATTTTGCTGTATTGACAGAGGACGTAGTGTTGCTGGGAGAGGTATCTTGCCTGATATAGAGACAGATCCTTGTTCCAGAACGGGTTCTGTGATCGCAGTTTACATCAGGCCCACGTGTGTGCCTCTGACCACTCCTCTCCTGTTGTGTATATATATATATATATATAAAAATATAATTTTTTTTTTTTAATATAGTAGCACTTCATGTTATCTATGAAGCAAAGTGAGCCAATTTTTTTTAAGAACATACGTTTGATTATTTTATTTTATCTTAGTATGTTAAACTTTAAAAAGCATTTTAGAATTAATTCATTGTGAAACCCTGGGGGTAAGAACCACATGTCACAGGTAACCAAATTAGAAGTCCATGGGTTATGAGATCACAACCCCCTAGAGAAATATTTAACGGTATGTTTACTTAATATCTAACAGCATGTGAAGTTTATTTATTAATATGCCTGCAGGTTTCTCTCTAATCCCACTTCTCAAAGATGCTCACACATAGATAGAAAAGCCAGGAGGGGGTGAATTGCTCTGGTACTATTTCCATCTAATAGAACAATGTATCTGTTAAAGAAAAAAGTTAGGGTACAGTACATACCTTATTGACCTTGACCAAATCTCAAGCCCTGTTTTACACAGAAGCCTGTTGTGTGCTGTTTATGGAGAGCAAAAAAAACGCACGCACAGCAACTTCCTCTTAGGGTTATGAATCTTTAAGAAGAAAATTTATTTTTTAACATAGTCAGAAGAGCAATTGCTTTCAGCTAAGCAATGAAAGAGAAATTCACCCTTCCTTCCTCATATCATGCTGCAGTAATGGAGCTTAGTGGAAGGAATTCTGCAGGAGGGAGATCTGTCCCCCTTCCCTCCCTGTAAATAGCAGTGGTGCATCTGTCACCCCTGTTATCCCAGCCAGAGCCAGTGTGTTTCGGAGGCAGAGTTACCAAGGGGCAGGGCACTGCTCTGCAGTTTGGGGCATCTTGGTTGTACTCCCAGACCTGCTACTAACCAACAGCACAGGAATACTAACATTTACCTCCTTAATGAAGTCTTTGAGGTTTATTGACAAAAAGTTTTATGTAAGACCAGGAAGCACTAGGTAGCTGGTTACATTGCTGAAGTACTACGAAGGATCAGTCACTTGTGTTTGCTAGAGTAACTTCAGCCTTCTGTATCATTTAGTGTCCTATTAGCACACTAGATAAAACATTAGATCAGGGTGCTCTTAAAAAAAAAAAAAAATTGAAGCATCTCTTGTTCAACCTGTGCAGCAGGTCACTAACTTAAATGTTAATAAGCAACTGCCTGAATTTCCTTCGAGTTTATAATTATCAAGCTCATAATAAACCTGAAAGCTAAAGGCAAGAGAGATATTTTTACATTCTTGTTAGAATATCAAATCTTCAGAAAGTTTTATAAGATGTTCAGCTCTTTCAGTCTTCAGTGTCAGGAGCTATTACCAGAGTAGGTGCCGAGACAATCTGGACACCTGCAATCTGCAGACAAATTCCATCAAACTCCTATCTGTTAGAAGCTGCAGTGCTTGCATTTGGATTTGATATCTAACAATAATGTGGTATTTTATAAACATGAGTGGGCTTGATTTTTGCACTGGTCAGCAGAGGTAAAAAATAAGTACTTTTGGAAAACAAATAAAAAAGGAATTGGAACTGTCTCAATAAATAGTGCAAATTATAAATTTCCCAAAGATGCAGTCTTTTGCTCCAGCATAAGAAAATAAAGCTGGCAATTACAATATTGAGGAACTGTACAAGCTGCTTCTGCAGTTAAGGCCTAATATTTACTTGACAATACCTTTATATTATTATATATAGCATTATGTCCTCTTAATATAGAGAGTTACAATTTCTTCTTTCTCTCACACCAGAAAAAATTTACCCACTATCTCTGTATATTGAGTAAACCCAAGAATTTTCTGACTCTTCATATCAGTGATGATCTTAATAATTCTTTTCGATAATGCTGTAAATGAATAAGTGGAATATTCATGTTAGGAGAAGTATGGAAACTTGCTAGAAAGCTGGAAACTGATATTCTCAAGCCCTTTTCACAAACTTTTTGCTATGACCTTGATTAGGGAATATCCTCCCTATTTTCCTTAAGACTAGTTCCCGAAACCACAAAACGAGAATGAGAATTTTTTTACCCACAGAAAGTAGGAAATGTTGAAGTTCTGAAACATCATTTTAAGGAATATAGTAACTTGTGCCTCTGAAACACCATTTTGATGAAAAATATCATATCCCTACTGCTAAACACCTGTTTCAGAGTGTGATTTTTGGCAGAGAAACTCAGTGAATATTGATGTTTAACATATTTCGCATTATCTCAACTATGGAACTTGGTTTCAAATACTATTCTTTTTCATCTGAAAATATCTTTTAAGTGACAGCTATATATATTTTGAGACAGATACTGAGAAACAGAGAGATATAGGCACATTTAGGTATTTGAAGAGGTGACCTGCTTTTCGGAGGAGTCGCGCATCTCATTTTCTTTGGAAGTCTGTGGCTCTTCAGGACATTTTCAATGTTCAGACTCAGTGAGAGCCAATGCACATTAATTTGAAGTAGGATTTGTTCTAGTGTAATTGTAGAGTAAACTGTGGTTGAATTACCAGGTATGACATAGCTACTACAGAGTAAAAAGTTGCACACTACATGCATAAGGGAAAATATTGAAGGACTTTTCTCTCTTCATGATGTGTGCAGGTCACCCAGTCACACAAATTTGGTTTAACTTTCATGTCTTTGTTATTGGCTTTGTAGTGTACCTAAAATATATGTATGTATGTACATAAATATATATATATATATATTTTAAATATTTTTGGTAAGTTGTTGTTCTTTGGTTGTCTGAGTTTTGACAAGTTTACAGGGGTTGGCAAATGTGTCTTGCAATGATTATTGCAATGAAAGCTGACCAAGACTGACTATGGTCAGGCCACCTTGCACAGCTTTCATTATTAGGTGAAATCTGGTTTTCAACAAAAAGAAGCACTTACGAAGTAAGGAGAAGGCATGCAGCATCTACACAGACCTGCTTCACAAGTAAATGAAATGCCTCACAAGTTTTCCTCTTCCTTCACTAAAGCACAGATCAATTGATGCTATAGTTGATCAACAGTTTCTGACCTTATTTGTCAATATTTTGTGAAAGAATATGAAGCTGTGTACTTTCTATCACTTAGCTAATATCCACCCACCAACAAAAAAGTGGATTTCTTACCAGATACTTTTCCTGCTGTCTTATCAGAGGTGGTACTATGGGCAGTTTTGGGTTGAGGATAAGGGCTAGGGTGACATTAAGTCAGGTGGCTTCTGAGCAGACAGGTCACAAACATACAGCAGGCACAATTCAGAAAACTGATTGACCATCATCTTTCAATTGCTGGTGTGGCTGCATATTTAATCTATTGGTTGTTTTGAATTTGCACAGAAGATGGAACGAAGAGCTACACCTCAGACTGTGATAGCTGTGTTATAGCAGCGTCTAAGGAGTTAGCGAGTAAATCTATTTTTCATGATAGATTAAATTTCTAATGAAGGCAAAAGGCAGAGTCTTAAGCAGAAATTATTTGGAAAAAAAATTTGCACAGTAACTAGACCATCTAGAGCAAGTCAAGTGTCATCTATGGTACCTGGCTTTCTTTCAGAAAAATACCTTAATCGCAAAACTGTATTTGAGCTTGTACATGCAATCAACCTTAGGCTGCAAATAGCATCTGTCTTGTGGAACTTTCAGTACAGTTTCCATCTGTCAAGCACAAACAGTAAGGCCCCTAAGACAGCCTGAAATTTCCATTTCCATTGGACATTTCAGCATTTCTACAATAATACAAGAATTTCACGTTTTTTTACTACTTTAGACTAGAAATTCTAGAATAGATACTGATCTGGGAATGTTATGTTTTTTTGTTTGTTTGTTTGTTTTTTACATTTTGATTAAAGCACTTAGTTATTCCCAATATTATGATACTTTCATTTTTTTAGCCATCCAAATCCCTTTACTTTGATAAAGTTCTCCATTGAATGGTGCTTGTCCAATATAGTATGGACTCACAGGGAGATCTGGAGTTCAGTAGTCTAACCCCGCCTTTTTAATCCAGATGAATTAATTCTCGCAAAATACTTCTCAATCATATAATTCCTATGACAAACTAATCAGCTCTTTCTTCCTAGGCAGTCTACACTGCACAAAGAGATAGATGAAGACAGAGAACATCAGGAAGGTCAGTCTCCGGTATTATTTCAGTATTGGTCCACACACAGATTTCTTCTCCTCTCCACAATGTTTCTGTGGTAAAATTTTCTCAGACATTTTGATGATTTATTTAGCAAAAAAGGGACATCAGTTCTCTTCTCTTAAATGAGTATACAGTTTACCTTGAATGAATTGTTCTCCAGATAAAAGCATACAGTAGAGCAACATACAAATGGTACAGTCACTAAAAGTTTTTTTCTCCTCTTTAATGCCTTGAAGAAACTATTATAGACTATATACTAATACATTACTTTAGTACTGAAAGATCTTTAACAGTCTAAAAACATCACATTGACTTTACAGTGACTATGTGCAGGGAGTAGGTATTCCTTACTGAAAATGGCTTTTTGGATGAGATGTTACAGTGAATTAATTTTTCTAAGCAGCAGCAACACATAGCATGATAAAAGAGAGGCATTACACTAAATAAGAGAGATGGAGAGTCATTAGTCTGGAATGCACAAATTATTATGGCATCCTGTAACTACTACTATATGGAAGCTTTGCTTGTCACATCTCTGTAAGAGCATGATTTAAAAGAAAACAAGCCAAAGAAAACCACCACCACCACCACCACCACCAAACCTGCCACAAGCTTTGCAAGCAATGGCTATATCTTTTCCTGAACTGAGTGACAAAGTTGGAGGAAATTATATTGAACTTGAAAAAAAAATATTTTCTCAACTGATCTGTTGAGAAATTGATCAATTCTTCCTACAAAGCTTGTCACAGATATGACAACATTATTACTGTTTTGACTGTATCAATCTAGAACATGCCCTGCCAATGTGTTGCCAGATTCCGAATGTTTAATATTTGGTTAAAGTTTGTTATAAGTCAGGTTATTTCCAAATGAGGGAGCTTTAACAATGACTTGTGCTATGTTTCACATACTTTCAGTCTTTGTGTTACAAAACCCCCTCATTGTTCTATAAAACTATTAAGAAATGCATGGCAAATTGCTGGGGTTTTTGAATTAGGTGGTAAATAAGCAAAATTTCAAAAGAAGATATTTTGCTTTATAGCAAATGCTTTGTGAGTTTATTTGCCAAGTGTAGTTAAGCTGTAATTATTTATGATAAAATGTTATGCAAGACTAAACATTCCTTAGTGTAGTTTGCACAATTTAGAAGTGAGATAGTGGAATTACTTTCTACTGTTCTTGGTTGTAGTTCACACATTTATTCTATGCCTGCTTTAGTCTTTAAGGTCTTGGGGACCACAGCACTCTGCTGTTAAATTGTGACATTGAAATGGAAACTCAGTCTTCAAAAGAAGGCAAGGTTTACAAATGTTATTGTACACAAAGTAGTTGTTCTGTATGAGGATATTTTTAGTAGGTGTGACATAAGTGCATATTACTGCATGAATGTGTAATTCTGGATAATTTAGATGAAGTCAGTAATCACAGCTTCAGGGGTGTTTAAACACAAACATCTAATGCTATTTTATGTGCTACAAGCCATGAAGGACACCTACATATAGATGATATATGCCCTAGCACAAACTGGAGACCTGTGTCCTTCCAGACTTGCAGCTGGGAGATTCATAAGGTACCTTAGGGTGACTAAAATGATGTGAAAACCAGGTCTAGGGAGTGGAGTCCAGCTCTAAATTTCCAGCTGTGTTTATAAGAGCTGGTATCTTAAAGGTGGGCTCCTGAGTTCCAAGATCCTTTGAATGAAACACCTGCATGCCTGCATACCACGTGTTTGGAAAAAAAGTTGCAACTCAGTTTCAAAATACATGTATAGATGCTTGATTTTACAATGCTTTTTCTAAATTCTTTCTATACCTGCTGTCATATTAATTTACAATTCCATCTTAAGGAAGCTGATTTATGTGTGTGTTGTTGTTTTTTGTTTGTTTGTTTGTTTGTTTGTGGTGGTGGTTGTTGTTTGTTTTGGGGTTGGTTTTTGTTTGTTTGTTGGTTGGTTGGTTTATTGTTTCCCTTTTTTTTACCTCTGACTAACACCAAAGGTTCATGCCCCTGGGTTGGACATGAACCCTTCATTCCAAGGAGGCTATCCCTGCAGGAAGCACAGCATCAGTTCTGTGCCTTGATTATCCTTGTGCTAGCCTGGTAGAAAGGAAAACTTATTTGGCCCTCATATTTGAAATGTAGTTAAGGCAAGATAAATAACATGGCTCGCCAAAGTCTGTATGTGTAATGGATTGTAACCAAGGTCCCCTGACACTAAATCTGTGGCTTAACCACAAGACCATTGTCTTCTATTAAAAAAAAATGTTAACCTCAGAGAAGTGAAGGAGTCTATGAGCTTTATTATCTTTGAAAGTCGGGCTTAATGAGCTGTGGTGTCTGATTTTCAGTAAAGAGGAAGGTACCACAGAGGAGCCTGCAAAGCAGCAAGAGACATGAGTTAAACACTTTCCTTTAACTTCTTATTAGTGGGTAGAAATGGTTAGATGAGGTGCTAATTGAAGGCTGAGTACTTCCTCAAGCATTTTTCACATCTCTCTCTCCATCTTTCTGACCACTAGGCAAAACAAATACCAGAAGTCTAGAATATTAAAATAAAATTAAAAGAAAAATCTGTAAGGATAAGGAAAGTGTCCTTACAACTGGAGCTGATCGTTATCCATCACTAATTACAGAATCACAGGGTATCAGAGTGTTCCTTATAGGCACTGAGGGTAACTACTTATGGTTTAGGGTTTGACTGCTCTCTTCAGCCCTCTTAGATTCACCAACTTGAACAGAGCTGTTCTACTTCAGAAGCCAGAGGAGTCCATGAGGAGACACAAGTGACTGAGAGTTGGCACAGTTTATTCTCCATTAAGGAAACATATTTTAAGATTCTCCATCAAATGTAGCATTACCTAAAATGGGCTTGCCCTCTAGTGTCAGGAAACCTGAAAGATTATCTCATTTTTTTCACTTTTTTTGTCTCTCAAGAAAGATTCTTTATGATTTCAAGTGGTGGAGCTGCTGCTTTGCAATCTGTGACTTGCCAGGTCAAACCTAAGCAGAACCAACACTTCAGAGAGGGTGAAGCTTCAAACAGTGGCAAACAAATACCATCTCTCTGCCAGTAAAATTTCAAAGACTTACCATTTTACCAGTCTGGTGTTTACTGTTATTTTCAAGAACATCTTAAAAGGTCTTTAAGTGAGGAAAAACACCAGAACATGAGTTTGTTTAGTGTTTGTGTGATTAGAAGCCACTTGGTACCAGGTTCAAATCTCCTGTGTAGAAAAGATGTCATAGGAGGACTTGCAGTAAATGAGATGGAGGACTTTAGGGAACATTGATGCACAGAGGGCCTGATATAAAAACGTAGGGCTATAATGATATTACAACATGTGACTCAACAAGCTGTGTTTACAGCTTTCTGTCCTCAACCCCCCTTCTCCTCCTCTTTTAAGAGTCCAAATCCAAAACTGTGTGAGTTGCTGACAGAAGGAACCAAACCAGAACAAGCAGATCTACCCTAACTGAAGAAACACAAAGTGCTTCCCATCCAATTTTGTGGCACAGAATGAATGAGAGGCCCTGCAGATTGTACCTCCTCCCTTCTGCAGTACTGCAAAGAAGCTGGGAATAGGACAAGCAGGAGAAAGCAGGTTCTTTGCTTCACGGGCTGGAGATAGGAGTCGTGATCTGAAGGCCAGGGCCAGACCTGTTACATGGCCCTGAAACCATGCAAGACACCACAGAAAACACTGCTGAAGCCCTAACCTTGTGAAAAAATATTCAGTCCCATCCTTCTGTGAATTTTTCTTTGTGGACTGCACTCTTAGTCACCATGAATACCCTGGTTGGACTGAGCTGTAGCTTTGTGCAAAGGCTTCTGAGTGGAGGAAAAGGTGTTACAGCAAGTGATAGAAGAAGGTGGCAACCAAAAAAATGAGGGTCCTAAGAAGACACAATTAATGAGCTACTGTTTTCTGCAGTCTTCCAACAAAAGGAATGAGAGAGGAGGCATAGGAGATCAATTCCAGTGAAGGATGATCTGCACTTTCTATACTATCATTGATAGTTTGTCTCCATTGAGCTTCTGTTAATATATTTCCAGCTTACCAGCTAGCCACTCCTGTTCTTGCCTTTATGGTATGTTTTGCCTGTCAGGTGGTGCATGTGAAAGTCTTCAGAAAAGTCCAGGAGTGGTGGCTGATGATAAATTCTCAACACCTGGGTTCCCATGAGCAGAGGATGGTTATTAAGAGTGTTGGACAGTATTGTGTAATTAATAGAATATTTGATGAAATAAGTAGGAACATCATTATAGGGGAGGAAACGGATACTGCAAATCTCTTTGCAAATTTGAATAGAATCTGACAAACTGAGACATGAAATTTGGAGGAGAAAGAGAAAGATTTGAAAACAGTTTAATTCTTGTGATGCAAAGTCTCATTTCAAAAAGGATGTTATTTTTCATTTCTTTTTTTTTTTTTTTTTTTTTTTAAAGAAGCTTCTCATTTCAGATTGGCACTTAAAAAGTTATCTTCAAGTGAAAGGCAGAAAACTTTCATAAATCAAGTAAACAAAAAAACCCTTTATAATAGGTTACAATCAATTGCTTAAAGTTGAAGAAAGTGATGCAGAATACCAGTGTTTCACAGAAGTTGCAGATATAAGGGAGTTGAGTGCACATTTTGGTGTGCTTCATTCTGCTTTGATATAATGCATTGCTAGAACAATGCTGATTTGTGAAGCCAGCAGGGCTTATGGTAGGGAAGGTCACAAGAAATTGATGTTTTATACTCTGTAAGGCAGAGAAAGATCTGACCCAAACCCCTAGATTCCAGCTCTTCCCTTTTCATCCTTCCTTCTCCTTTTCCTCTTCCTTATCAGTCTTCCTCCTTTCTACAAATCTTCCAGTATTTCAAAGCTTCAATATTCTTTTTTGTTGTTGTTGTTGTTTAGTCTAATTTAGCTATATGTTTTGAAATTTGACATTTATTTGAGAATAAGAAAAAACGTATGTTATATTCATGAGCAGGATTGGTCAGAAAAAGGATTTATGTTTGATAAGAAACTAATATATTTCAGATTTTTAATTAAAAAAGTAAAGTCTTCTCATGAAACATGTTCTTAAAAATGTGAAGTTTTAGTCCATAATTTAATTTGGATAATTTCTGTTCAGTTCATTTTACCCATGGCAAAACACTGCCATATGATGTACAACATAAAAATACCATTTTTCTCATAGGATCCCATTAAATATCTGCTGTTACATCAACATGTTTGACCTAATGTAAAATTCTCAAATAATCAAAATTATTATATCCAAACAAAATATTTTTATCTCTCTGAAATTAATTACCTCAGCATTGAAAGGGTCAGTATGGACTTCTCTAGTTTTAAAAACAAACAATATTCTAAAGTAGCACTTTCCTGTATTTTAATGAAAGTATATTTCTGCATTGGAAAATGGTTCTGTCAAATAATTTTTTTTAGACCAGCTCTCTGCTTATAGTCTTATCATTGACTAGACTGAGGCCCGTGAAGGGGAAGGAACAGCAGGAGGCCTGGTTCATTTGCGTCAAGCTTGTGTTACAAGATGTCCATGATGCCTGTTTGTTTGCTTAAGATGTGAATGCTGTCCCCCACCTCTACACAGTCAGTCTTAAATGTCTAGTCCAATACATTACGAAAAAACGAGCTGAATCCAAACCAGGTTTTCTCTACCCATATCATCCGTTCTCACCACTGCTGTAATAATAAAGAGCACTATTGCCAGGCAAGTTTTCTATTAAATTAAGATATTAATTTAAAACCACTTACTTATTTTTTCTGTGCCTACATGACATTCATCATCTTCCGTGCTCTAAGTGGCTTAGTATTTAATGTACAGACATCTTCCTTGTCAAGTCATTGTTTTAGAAATATATATTTCTAATTCCTTATATTTTTATTTATGATCTTGCTACGTTTTTTTATCTGTCCACGTTTGTTTATTTTTTATTTGACATTCAATGAATTTGCTCTAGCTCTATGTTTTTAGTACTGGCTGATGTTTTATAACGTATTGATTCCCAATATTTTAAACTGACCCACTGTTGATATGAGGATCACACTGGGAAGTAAGACGTTTACATCTCACTATGAATAGCAGATAAACGAAATAATAAAGGTTGTCAAAAGCTAAGAAATAAAGTACACTGAATTCTTATGTGCTCTCAAGGATATAAGGCTGTGCAGCTCAGAGCTAGAAAACCTCAGAATTCAAGGCAAGTAGTTATGGACTCCAGTCAGTTTTCTCTTTAATTCTACTGTGTTTGGGTTTTTTTTTGTTGTTGTTTTTTTTTGTTTGTTTGTTTTTGTTTTTTTGATAAAAGAACAATTATAGCAGTGTCCAGGACTAGAATTTACTGACAATGTTGCACAAAAATAGTGACTTCACCAGTGACTTCACTATCTCCTGTAGTTTTCCAAGTAGTTTCTTTATAAATAGTCTGTGTTCTAATGAGCACATAAATTAGACAAACTTAACTTTCTTTACTTGTTGTATTTGATCCTGTTGACTAATTAGAGACTTAGAATATGCAGAGATATTGACATAGATTTTTACTGATTTCACTTACAACTTTCTCCTATATAGAAGCTTTCATTTTTCTGCCTTTTTTTTTTTTTTTAAACTCTTATTTTAAATTGCAACCATTTCCTATTGAGATTAATTCCTTCTGGTATTTACTGCAGTAACATTAATCATTATGAACTCATCTGGTATTTAATTTTGATGCAATTTCAGTATATACTATTTCTGAATTAAAATACTTATTTTGTAGACAATGAAAAATTATTTACTGATTATAGCATGACTCTGTGTGTGCATGTAGATATAGATATATTGTATACATTAGCAGTGACACGTAATTTAAATCTGCACATTTTGCATTATTCAGTAGTTGGATGCCAGCTGCTTTTCTTTTGTACTTTGTGATTAATTTCATTGTCAGTAGATTTTATGTTTCTGAAGAGTCTTTCACAGAACCTACACAGGATTCAATGAAGAGAATATGAATACCCAGTTGTCAGTGGTGTTTTAGCCTGATCTACAGCACTAAAGTTCAATGGTCATAGTTATAGGATAATTAGGGAGGAAGAAAAAAAAAATGAACTGTGGCATTATTTTCAAAGAATACTTGATTGACTTTTATCACATTACTGAGAAGAATTAAGCCTTCCCATTACCCTTTTTTAATTTCCACTGCAATAGTTTGTCTATTTAATGGAAACAAATGCAAGGTAGGGGAGTGCTTTGTCTGAATTTACACGTGTGTTTTTCCATGCAATGGGAGAGGCATCTTCAAATCTGAAAAGCACATAGCTGCTGTGTACTTTTAGAGAGTTTAAATGCTGGAGTTTTCAAGCCTGTTTTATATGTTACATTCCTCCTTGCTTGATCACACCAGCTTGAAACGAGAGCATGTGGAAACAAAAAGCAAGAAGCAGTAAGCATTAAAAAAAAATTGTAGCTCTCAACCACTACCAGCAATTATGAGTTCTAAAGTTCTGTCTTTTGTGTTTGTTTTTGAAAGCAATTCAATAAACCACAACATTTTGGAACGCTCTAGTCAAGGAAGTTGCAGGTAGCATTTATACTACATTTCTCAAAAGACGTAAATTCCCCTTTTTTGTAAAGCATTAAGTCCCTCCCTTAATTAAGCCTTCTGGGGTTTAAATGTGTTGATCTCATTTTAAACTGAGCTCAGCACAATTAGACACACTGAGAAGATAGCAGATAATCAGCACATACAAAAACATTTCAGACATAAATGCTTCATCCTGCCAGGCCCAAAATTACTATTTCAGACATTTTTGTGGTGTTGTGTTGTTGTGTTTTTATGTTTTATTTTCCTTTTTTTTTTTTTTTTTTTTTTTGGTGGGGGGGTGTGCTGGAGGGATTGGAGGGGGGGAGGGGGAGGGGGAGAGAGAGAAAGAAAAAAAATTGATTATTTTCAGCTCGTCATACATCTCATTTGTAGTGGGTCAGATCTTCCCCATTCACAATTACCACTAGTTAATCTTATCAGAGAAAAATTCAATTACATTTATCAAGGTTATTCCATACGCTAAAGTTATTGCCATGGAAAAATCGTGTTTCAGTGTTAAGAATGTTGGCATTGTGTATGTGTACGGGTTTTGACTTTTTTCCCCCCTATCTTTAAAAAATAAATAATGAAATCCTGCTTTTACACTGACGTTACTAATATATAGTTATAATAAAGTAATATTTGACAGCTTTGTAAAAGGGATCATTAATACATAGATTATGGAAGTTTAGGAGGGAGGCTCATAACTGTTAATAGACTTCAATTCTCAGCCTACACTGACATTTTAAAAAATCTAGTTTCAAATTTGATAACAGATTACCAGCTAGGCTGGGAGCCAGCCACCTGATTAAGGCAATTTAAATGCTTGCAAAGTGGTGAGATTAAAATCAAATAAGTGCCGATTTTTTCCCTGCTTCACTTATCTTTCCCTGGATTCGTTCCTTAACTACCAGGTGGCAGAGGACTCTGGGTAATTTTCCTCTGCGCCAATTACCCCAGGATGGTTTTTAGGGTGAAGCAGAATAATTACTGCACTATCAATCCAAAATGGGCTGCTTAATGTGTTTAAGAGAGATTTTGAGCCCTAGCAGGGAGGCTGCCTGAAGCGTGCTATGCTTGCGGTGCCAAGGCCCGCTTGGCCTGCTCGGGTAGTTAACTGTTCGCAGAGAAGGCAGCACACACCCAAGGTGAAAGAAAACAAGGAAAACTCCTGGGAAGCTGTGGGAAAGTTAATGAGCTGCTTCCAACGCGTGGCAGGCTGCACTTGCAGGTGGCTGACAAAGCTAGGCAGGTTAAGAAAATAATATTTATCATCCAGCTGCCAGGACCATCTTTATCAAAAGTCTTTCTAAAATCCGTACAACACACAGAAAAATGGCTTTGAAACAACAGCAAACAATAACAAAAAGGTGCAGGGGGGTGTGGAGGCGGGCAGAAAAATGCAGTCGATGAAGCGGTGTGTCCTCGATGGGTCATTTGCAAAGCTTTGTAGGGAAGCTGCTCTGATCTGAGGACACATTGATTTTAATATATATGTTTTTTTTTTTCCTAAGCAGGAGGAAGGATGGGCTTGTGATTACAGCGGAGAAGGGGAGAGCTATGGCTGGTGTGGGCTCTCTGATGGGGCTCCAGTGTGCCTCATAGAGATCTGCCAAAGGAGGGTGCTCCTGACTGACAACGTGGCTCCTGCTCGCTTCCACGCAGCTATATCTGCCCATGGGTTTTAACTGGTGCTCTGCTGCAAAATGAGGTGCTCTCCAGATGCTCCTACACTGATGGTCTCTAGATGGGAGCCAGCCACCCTCCCCCTAATCCTGGGACTGCTAGTGAAAAATTTGGCAGTAATTCCCCTGCCATACAGCTTTCTCCTTCCATAACGTGGAAAAAGTAACAGTTGGCTAGGCCACGATATAAGAAATAATGTATTAATTATTGGTTTGTTAAAGCCTTTGAAGATATTGGAAGAAAGGCAGTACAGAAAAGCTCAAGTGTGAGGTGAAGAAGCATTATGTTCTGATATCAAACTGGTGTGCAATGGGGGAGGGATGGAAGAAGAGAACAGGGCTTAAGCTCAGCTGAGACTCTAAAGTGACACTGCTAAATAGTCGGCTGTAGCAGCCACAAATTAAGTATTATCTTCCATCTGGTGACTATGCACTGGATTTCTTTAATTATTATTATCTGAATATAAATTGTGAGCTTTAGCCAAGAATTCTGGAAGGTTGTCCTTAGAAACGGAGAGTTAATTACCAAAAAAATCATTATATTTGTGAAGAGGTTGCTGCTGTTGCTTGCCTTTCAGTGATTTGCTTACATGGTTTTCCATATGATCTCTACCTACTTGATGTACAGAGGTTTTTTATTATTTAATGAAAAATTGATCTGTGATTTTGCTTAGCAGATGGTTTAGATAATGCCAGTTAAAATGTTCAATTTTAAAGAGAAAGTCTCTATTCTGAAATTGTTTCAAGGTGCCGAGTGACCTCACGTAGCCTTCAAATATATCTAAAAATCAACAGATATTTCATGAAGATGTTGATATCTCCCAGGAATACAGGGTATAGGTGTATGTTTGTGGCTGGGGCTGTGTAGCTCATGGATTCATTTTTCAGTCCAATTTCCCATGCAAAACTGATCTACCTGTGCACCCACACTCTGCTGTCTTCCTCCAGTAGAACAGTGCCCAAGATCAGCTCTCTGATTTAGATGCCAATTTTTAAGCTGACCCTGTTTTAAATCACAGGTGTCTCACCTGCCACGGAAAACCTGTTCATGTCCATCTATCCAGATGTGGCAGTTCCAGCAGAGGTGGGTCTTGTAAGACACATGCAATCCATTTAAAGATTATCACATGAAACCATATTTACTTCAGAGGCCTGTAATAATTACACCTTCACTTGAAAAATCCCCAGGACTTTGGCTGCTGTGCTACAGATTTATACTCAAACATTTTCGTTTGATGCGCAAAGTGTGAAGTACTCTTTAGTGGCAAGACAATTATCTGATTCTACTAATAAATGAATGCACTAGTAGTCATTTTTAATTGAACAATTATAGGATATTGCACTGTCAGTTGATTATAGAAGTCATTTCATAAATGTCAAAAATCTCTTTAAACGAATTATGGAGCTCCAAAATAACTCCGGCAATCAGCCAGCAATAACACAATAATCTGTTTACCCTGTTGTCAGGCAAACTACCACCATTTTTTTTTTTTCCTTTTGAGGGGGGACTGAATCTTAAGGATTATACTCCAGCTCAGGCTGCCGCAGCTACTGAGGTTTTGATTAATAGAGATTGTGAGTGTTGTCAAGTGCTGTGACATGTATTAAATAGCAAGAGAAATTAAAGTTGTTTCAGAAAGATGTCAACAGCAAACAAGAGGAAGGATCTCCTCTTTGAGCAAAGGAGGTTTAAGCCTGAAAGATGCCTCTAACATGTTCCTGTTGGTAGATGCTTTGATTTGCTTCAATTTTTATTTTGGTGTTGAACACAAATGCCATTTGTTATGTGATAATCATTTTTCTCTCTCTTCCTCATTGCGTGTACAGATGATAGGCTTGGACACAAAACCAGGCTGGGTCTGCTTCTATCTAGGAACACTTGTGTTCATGAATGTTAGTCACACTGTGTTTTCTGTCTACTCATACAAAAGAAGACAATAATTTGGCTCACAGGTACTGTGGGTATGGCATGTCCTTCCCTAGTGGATTGGTCCACTTTGTGTCCTGGAGTAGGGTAACATATAGTAGTCCCAACAGCAATTTAAGTAGATCTGTAGGGATGGGTTCCAGTCATATCAGAAGAACTACTCTGGTCAGGAAAGGGTGAACAGAGAACTTCAAAATAAAGGAGGTTGGACCATTGCTGTGGAAGAGACTTGCTTGCTGAGAGACAAAGAGAAGAGGAATATTTTAGACTTTTTGCTTTTTGATCAAAATAATGTGAGTGTGGTTCAAAGTTTTGCAAATAATAAAAGGTTTGAAATAAAATGCAGGTGAAATGGAAAAAAAAGGTAGAACTCAAATAAATCTATTTTGAAAAGTGTTCACTGTCTGAAGATTTCAGGTGTGTGGGTCGAATGCAGGTTGTTTTATTTCTCTGTTTTATGTACTCAATTACAGATACCTTTGTTCTGAATCAATTTAACAGGATTCCACTACTTGAAACCATTTCTGGAAATCTGACACCCAGTTGTAAAGCTGGTCATCTCAAAATGACTGATCTTGAAATAGTGGATCATGTTTTGGGGGCTGATAGTAGTAGAATAGATGTGCTGCTGGTATATGACAAAATCTTTAATGTCTTTTCATCCTTAACAATATAGGAAAGATGTCTGCAGCTTTTGGTTGCGTTCTTGGCATATTCATGTTTTCAGGTGTTGAAATCTGAAATCCTCTGAAATCAAGCTCAGAGCAGGGATGACAAAAATAAGGGAATTTTAGTCATTGATGGTAGTAGAAAACTTCAGTCTGGGATCTACTGAACCTCATGATGTAGGGGCAGAAGAACAGTGGCCCTTTGTATTGTCTGTGCCTCCTGAAGAAATCCTCTGTCAGCCTTGCATGAGCTGGCACAGAAGGTAGTTTTGGGAATGAAGCCAGAAGCATTATGCAGATTCTGTGTCATAATCATCCTATACAAGTTAGGTATGCCTGTGGCTGGGGCCATACTCTGAAGTTGGCAGTAGTGAGTGATACCAGGGTATATTTTCATATCGACCTCTTATTCACATTTCCCACATGAGGAAGATTTGTTAGGATCAGATGCAGAGGAGCTAATAGAAGATCTAAGGACATGTCTGGTTGTAGGACTTGCTTGCTGAAGTATGCAATTGCCAAAAATGAATATAATTGTTCAACCACAGAGTTTTAAGTCAACATCACTGCAATAGTTTGACATGCTGGGACCTCCAAATTGGTCACACTTGACCCTTTAGGCTGACTTCTCTCTAAATAATAAACCCCAATATTCTGTCCCTATTAATATGCAAGGTGTGTACAGGAGAGGATACATTCCTCTTTGCTATTTCCTGCAACTAGTGCATCCATATTATAAAATGTTACTATGCTGGCACCAAAGGATATAATGGTCAAAAATATTTGGTTAGACAAACAGAAAACTGAAAAGGAATAGAAGTAATCATAGGTTCATAAAGAAGTAGCAGATTGGTAGTGCTAATATTTACTTCACTTTCATTGTGAGGCTTTTGATTTTATGGTTTAGGTAATTTAAGGTTAGGTAGATGGCATTTTGCCTGATGAAGATGTGGCCCAAAAATGATCTTCTTGCTTGACTTACACCTGTGTCACCATGTAAATCTTTTCCACGTCTGTGCAAAACACGGATGGTTTGGCAGCTTTCTTGCACACACTTTGTTCTGAATTTAACTGACTACACAAAGTGCAAGGCAGTCAAGAAGCAGCCTCTGACATTTTTAATTGGCATTGAATTTAAGTCATCATCAATTATTCTGCTTTAAAGGCAGTTTTATTCCTTAGAACTGCCATGCATGCTATTCAAAACTCTTGCAGGGTTCCATCCCTGGTATCTGTCTTGGCTAGTAAGCTTAAGCCCTTATGGCTAGTAGGTGGCTGAGACCCTACCATATGCTGCTGGTAGACAGCAGCAAAGCTTTACTCTGTGAGAAGCATACTAAAAGCAATCTGTTGGGCCTTTTTTTTTTTTTTTTTTTTAATGCACCAGCACGTGGTTAATTGGCATTCATATTATTAAACTAACTTGTAAATAATGTGATTCTCTTAGGAATCACATCAGTTGCACTGTGGGTAAGTTTAGATTTCAAAGGTGCCACAGTGCCTCATTCTGTGTTGATGGAATTGAACAGCATTAACCTTTTCACTTACACTAACAAAGACAAGTTAAGACAAGATGTGCTATGACTACTGCACATCTATGTATTGTTTTTGCCCAGGGCCCTGTACAATTACCCAGCACTTCAGAGCTAATATTGGTTGGATGTTTACCTTCCCTCCCCTCCCCCTTCAATTTTGCTACAAAATGACAGCCTCATTGTTAGACCAAAATAACCAGTTACATAATAAATATATTCTCTATTAAAAAAAATTAAAAAGGCTAAAAAGGTATTCCAGGCACTTAGAAAGAGATCTGGCAATGAGAAAAGCACATAGATCCTGCAGTACGGTTCAGCTAGCATTTTCTCAATACAAACCATTCTGCTGTCATTCTAAATTCCACGTTATGTACAATATGGTATTGATAGCGATGAAACGCCGTGCTGTGCATGTATCCCAGAAAATAAGGAAAAAAACTCATCCTGAACAACATATATCCAAAGAAACCTACTTTATTTATTTCTTTTAATGTGCAGGCTCTTTACATACGTATAACTAACTAGTTTGGACATAATCAGTATTACTCAATGTTAGTCTCAACTATGGTACTGAAGAACCCAGTGTGTCTACAAAAGATGTCTGAGAGTCTGGTGGCTAGGTAACTGTAGCCTAACCTGAGGCATCACAGGTTTTGAAATGAATTTAAAAGTTAGCATCCTTATATTCAAGTTGCAGTGATTGCAGGGGTGATACTTTCAGGATATTCCTCAGCACTAAATCTACATTTTGACTGTTTATATAATTCACTTTAGAAATAAAACTTCCAAAGGGCTAACTGAAGAATAGCCTTCTCCCTACGTTTCTGTGGTGAAGAAGCAAATGTGGAATATCGAGCAGAAGCACAGAGACAATTAAGTGTCTTCTTTGAAGTCACATAGCAGTTGCACAGTGGCCAAGCCAGGAACAAAAATCTTATTCCCTGCCTTTTATCATCTGGTCAATATATGCTTCCATAAAACTCAGCAGATTTACGGAAGGGGTACTTACGTAGCTTATTGAGACCTGACTTGTTTGGCATTTGTGAGACTGATAACTGATTCTGTCCTAACTTCCACAGAACAGTCTCTCAAAATTCTCCATAGGCAGAGCAGCACTTATGATGAGCTTTCTTTCACTTAAATTTAGACATCTAGAAAGTAGGTATCTATCTTGGAGGTACTGAAAGTTTCCTGCTGTAGACAACAGGCAGAGACAATGTTTTGGCTGTTAATAATGTTGACACCAATGATGTCATCCAGTTATATCATAAAAGAGTTAATTTTTCTCTCTTGACATGTGGAAATTCCAAACAACTGCCACTGATGTAAATGTCTGTTCTGTCAATATATCCCACCTTTTATTTCAACGTTCTTAAGAGACTAAGACTGGAAGAGTGAATATAATCTTGATCATCTGTGAATTAGCACAGTAATCCAAGAAACTATTCCTTAGATAGTTATCAAAGTACTACATCACAAAATCTTGCAGGGAAGACAGCAGTGGATGTTCTAGGATTGACCATTCAATGCCTTTCATAAATGCTAGTGAATCTGCCAAAATGTTAGTGAATCTGCCAAAATCTGGAAAGATGTAACATACAGTTTAAATAAAAAACCTCTAGATCTCATCAATTTTCCCTCTACCACTAAAAATAGAAAATACTCAATCTGTATGAATTTCTAGTATGGGCTGTAACCTACAGTTATGATGTATCATGACTTATTTGAAAATTGGTCTAACTTTTAGTAGGTCTACAATGGTAAAAGTGATGAGAAGAGAGACTAGCAATGGTGTAAAGGTAGATAAATGACAGATGTAATTTTGATTGCCTTGGTAGGTATCCTTGAGGAACAAATTTGGTAGCCAGTTTTGTGCGTAAACCTTTAACATGAAGGTATGCTGTCTTAGTGTGCTGTGTAGATTCAGTCCTAAATCACAATTGCTGTTTACACTATGATATTTCTCTTTGCCATTGTATAATGTCTTTACACAATTAAAAATGTTCACGGAATTGAGGTTATTGTTGTTCTTTTTTATTATCTACAAACTTCCCATTTATTAAAAAGTGAAAAAGATTGAATGTCATTCAGGAAATAGTGGGAGAATAGTCCAGAGGAGGAGGAGGATGTCACATGGAGATGACACTGGAAAGGAGAAGCAAAGATTTAACGCTAACAGGGAAAATGGCCTTGAGCTGGAACCTCAGCTAGTCTGAGCAGCAGCAAGAACCAGTGAGAGAAACAGGTTAAAGGTACAGCGTTGCAGTCAGATCACCTTATCAAGAGAGGCAATTATTTGAAATAAAATTGACTTTACACTGTGTCAACTCCTGTACTGAATGAAAATAGGAAAGCAGAAGATAAATGAACAGCATTTAAGGAATCAAGACATTTTAGTCTGTTGTTTCTGTGTTGTTTTTATTGTCCTGAAAATAATGTGGTATTGACAACTCTGAGATCCAAATTCAGTCCATCCAATCTCAGCTGTGTTTTAAGAAATCATCTGGCTTAAGAATGTCCTCTAGGTTCCATTTATAATGAGTGTAAAGGCACCTCCAGTTAGGTTAATCTCCTATATTCTGATTTCCTCATCCAGTTTATGATGTAATTAATTGTGGTTTTGAGATGCCTGTTTCATTTGACTTTAGAGAAACCATAGAAAAGTAATTTTAAATATCTAGAAGTTAGACAGTTAAAGACAGGTCAGTTGAATCCTTTCTTGAAAAACTGGATTATGGGTTAGATATGTAACTCAGCTAACATGTGGGAGCTGGTTTTCTGTCTGTAACAAAAATATTCAGCTCACATCTTTTGTTCCTGAATGTGTGATAACTCTGATTAAACGACCAGATTAAATTCTCCTGGTTTAGATTTTAAACTTGTTTGAGACAAGGTTAGATGGCATTTAAGTTCCATATCGCTGTGTCTCCAGTAATGAAAATTAGTCTAATAGGCTAAGGTACCCATTATTCAGCCTAAATTAGCTTCCTGGGAGAGATCCCTGTAAAGTAGCCATCATGATGAAGAATGTACCAATTAAATAAAGTAAACCAAGCTGATTATTGACATATTCTAAATTTCTTTTAAACCTTTTTCTCTTTTACATCCTTTATGCTTCTGCCTGTTACAGCAGATTGGACGCTATTGGAGACAAGGGTAAATAAATGTGGAAAAGAAAGAGAGGAATTGTACCACGTCTTGTTATTTCCCTTGTTTTGACTATATGTTGAGTCATTCTTGAAATAGTATCCTTCTTTCTAGATCTTCCTTTGAGATGATACAGGCTGTTTCCTTCCACTTTAACTGCCATTGGGATGATATGTCCTGACTACAGCAGCTGCTCATATGGAAAAGCAATCACACAAAAGTTCTTAATACATTTCTGGAAGAAGAGAAAAACAAAGTTAATTTGAGAGCTAGCTCTTCAAAGCTCACAGATAAGCATCGACAGGTCACCTTTCTGCTTCTGCAATGATTGTTGAGATTACACTGATGATCTCAGAGACTTCCTATTGATAGAATCCCTGATTAAATGAGAACCTGGGATTTTGAAAGATCTGGATTGCATACTTTATCAAAGTTTTAGAAACACACATTGGCATCAGTTTTTAAGAGCATTATCCCATTTTCAGAAGTTGTTTGGACTGACAGGATCTTTTGTTGCAGAAATGTAAAACATTGGTCTGGTAACAGTTGGCAGAATGAAAATTGTACAAGTCACTTTGCTGCTCCAGGTCAAAGTCCACCTTCTTAGTTCTGATAGATCTTCACTAACAGTTTCAAACAGTATGCTGGGCTCTGCATTGCCATGGCTGAGGGACAGTTATATGTTTTGTTCTGTTTTTTTTTTTTTTTTTTTTTTTCTGTTGTGAATGTCTTATGCACCACTGAGAGGTGAGAATAACAGTAAGAAATAGCATCAGGGCCCTTACACAATTGTATCCATATATTTAGGCATTACTATTTTAAGCATACCAAGACCAGGGTGACATATCCCATAAAGGTGAATTAGTCATGACTTCCAGCAAGACAAAATTATTATTCTGAAGAGTGGTCTTCAGTGTCTTAGTTGGTTTTGACACATTCTGTATCTCCATTTCACATCTGTGAAATGGGAAAACAACACTATGAGATGTTTCACTGAATAGTTTTTGCGAAGCACAGTCCTCTTGTGGAATGAGTGCAAAGTATTACTCTATTTATTTTTATGAACTTTCTGTTTTACTGCAGTAGGAAAGCTTAAATTATCCATAGAGTTCTTGAGCACACTGAGGAAGCCAAAGATCCTGATTTTGCCCACTGTGCTCCTGGCAAATAAAAGACCCAAGGGAGACTCCTAAATGAAAAATATAAACAAAACCCTGAAGCTACTCGGATCTTTAGAAGATTAGATTTTTGAAAATATGTTCTTTATAAGATAAGTTAAATGCATTCTTTCCCTTATTTTTTCCCCTGTTTTGGTCACAGAGTGCTCCAGGCCTCTAAATGGGGGTATTCAATCCCTTGCTCTATTGATCCTGACAGGGACACATGCTAAGGTGTCCTGTCCTCCCTGAGGCCCTTAATAACTGAAGATTTAACAGGTCCAGCAAAGAGAAGGAGAGGTTCCAGAGGCTGTCATTCAGCCTGGGATCCATACTTCATCCTTTCAATCTCCTCTACCTCTCTGTCTATTTCATTATTGTCAAGGTGTGCAACATTTGAATTTCCAGTTGTGCTGCAGGATCCTTTCAGGGCTGGTAGTTGTGGAGAGTTCAATGAACATCCTGTAAGTAGGAAAATTACCTGTGAGACCAAGCAGTGCTCTTTGTGTCACTCACATAGAGGAGGGCTAGGAGAAAGAGTGGAAGTGTATTTTTGTGTGAACTCTTTTTCCCAAGGTACTTTGGGGCTTGGTCACATGAAAGATAAAGATAGGCAGTCCAGATATAATTTTTAGATTTTGACTGCACAGAGTCATTTTAGCCATTTTTCTTTTCCTTTTGCTGATACCAGAAATTTAAAATTCTACTGTAACTCTTCAGTTTTAGAGTTTTGAATAAGTGGTAAACTCATTCTCTCACATTTGTATTTATACTGACTCTTCCTTCTGCTTCTTTCTTTTTTTTTTTTTTTTTTTTTTTTTTTTTTAATTAAGAACGTTCTATACTTGAGTACCTTGATAAAATGCTGGTGTGGATCTCTGCTTTTCTGTTAACTATAACGTAGGCTTCATAAGTTGGTGTGTTATTCTGGAGTTTTGCAACTTAGTGCTTTTATTCAGTGTACTTAAAAGTACATTCTACGAAATAAACCAAGTTTTATTAATAAAAATATCTCAAAGCCTTTTACAAATTAATTGACAGGCTTCAGAAATGTATCCACTGTCTTTATGGAGCACTGAAGTGCAGCGTGAAGAGTGTCTATCATGCATAGCTCTATTTGCCTCAGTATTTCTAAATAGCTTTTCACTGATATAGGGCATGAAGGCAAAATCAGTACTGGAGATGAAAACAAAGGAGGTGGAAATTAACCTGAGAGTGAAATTGCATTATGTGGTTGAGTCTGAGAGTCTGGTACCACCATCAGACTCCTGCTTCTCCCCATTTCCCCTGTTCCTCCAACACCTCCCCTTTCCTTAGCAGGTGATTTGTCACTTCCCGTGCACTGGGTCTGGTGTGACAGACCAGAGACACTGCAATGACTTTTATTCCAGGTGAATGAGACAGAGCGACTCACTGAGGGTGAAAAGTAGATTTTGAGGGTAAGCAGGGCAGGGGGCACCTTAGGTGTGCACTGCTGGTAGCTGTGTAGGGATTGGAGAAATTATGCAGGTGTGTGTGAAGGGTAGGAGATACCCATACCCAGTTTTCCCAGCACAAGCCATTGAGGTGTCTCAGTGTGGGATAAAAATGCACAAAAGAAAATGGGCTTTAATTTGGTCCCCAAAGCCCATATTTCAGATTGTTACAGACGGATATGGCTCGGAAATTTACCTTTCATGATTCCTATTTTCAAACAATGCCTCCTATTGCTCATGTTTTCCCACCTACCCCTGGACAACGTATTCTTTTCAGCCTTACTTTTACTCCTGTGTCATTTCAAGTAACTGAACGACTACTTAACCGTGAAAAAAAATCAGGTGTTTTAAAGCAACTAAATGCAACTAGAGTGAATAGCTTTAAATCAGTAGTTATGTGTTTACAGTTACGCAAGGGACAACACCAGCTGACACTTTACAGATTGTTTAAAGAGCAACCACAAGTTCTGCTTTTTCTCTGGCCTCTGCTCCTCTTCAGCCTCTGCCCAGTGTACATCAGGAGAAATGCCTTGTTGCTGCTAGTACCTGATGCCATGCACTGTAAAATCCAGAGCACAGGAGTAGTAGCATGGGTGCAGGCTGTATGGTTCCTGACTCCTTGAACTTGACCAATTATTCATACAGTGGTTGGTTGAAGAGGAGTGATAGTCAAAAAGTAGCTACTCTGCAACAATAAACGATGTTTACAGGGAACTTGCCATTGTTTACTAGCATCCGTGATAATTTTGTGCCACCCTTGCTATGCTTCCACACTTGAACAGCAACAACCTGTGTTACACACTTAATTTTGAATAAATTCCTCTGACACCAACCAGCTGGATCACAGTGCATCATAGCTGTGGCTGCAGCCCTGAGCACCATATAACATTGCCTTTTTTTTTTTTTTTTTTTGTCCTGATCATTTTCTTGTAGGCTGTGGTGTTAAAGCTTTGGTTCTATGTTAGTTAATAGTCATAAATAGCACCATGTGTTCTACTGTAAGATCTTGTACTTACAGGGCAGGTTAAATGCATGTGTTTTATGGGCATCTGCAGAATGGGACAGCTTATTGAGAGTTCCTGTTGTCTTCAAGATTTTATGCATGGTTTGTATTATCTTTATGTTGCAAGACAGTTGATACTTAGTCCAATGTAAAGTTAAAGAGATGAGGACAGATGATGCATAGCCTAGTATAATGCCTATTACTACAAAATTAAGCCATCAAAACATTTTCCTTGCATTTCATGGGGCAGTGTGAGCTTATACAAGATCAGCCTTCTGTGTGGTCTCAGTAATTTTGACCTGGCACAAAGAAGACCTAAAGCTGGGTGCATGATGTTGTCACACTGTGGCCTTAAAAAGTATATACTTTCAGTCTTCTCTGAAGTCTCGGGAAACAATCTACTCAGCGCTCCTCAGGATGAGCCCCAATGTCTCCATCTGGGAATAACACTTACCTGCTCTGTGAGGATCTGTAAAAGTAAACTGACTGGTCATTTCATTGTTGTTTGTACAGCACTTTGAAGACAAAAAAAGCTCTGCTATAGTTGTGTTATTTGCTACATTTTATTTCTTATGTAATTATACATGTCTTTTTTTTTTTTTTTTTCCTGAGATCCTTAGGTATATTTTAATCTTTCTAACTGATACTACATGCAGTAGAATGTTATTCTAACTCTGGCTAAACAGGGTGCTGTAGAAGTGTAGGCAAAGAAATTGATCTATCTGCCGTGTTATCTACTCTGTGCTCTTACAATATTTTTGTGAACTGCTTTCATCAAGCTAGTAAGGATTTGTCAAGGTGTTTACCTGTTGGGAATCTCAACATGATTTCTTGAGGGTGCAATCTGGGGCTGAGTTATATGTTCTTCTCTCCTGCTCTCCTAACTATTCGTACATCAATGTCTCCACCATTGTAATTCTTTTTGGCCTGCTCTTTATTCAGCAGTTGCTGTACAAAACAAATGTATGTTGTGCTCAGAGAATACTGTATATCATATGCATTTATCCACCCAAAGAAATGAATGCATTCAGTACACATAAGCAGAAATATACTGTTGGGAAAGCTAGTGGTACTTCATGCCTCATGCTGCACAATGCAGGGTAAGGAGTAGTGTACTGGTGGTGTAAGATGAAATTAAGCAATGGAAATTTTGGGTGAGTATCAGGAAATATTTCTTAATATTGAGTTCAAGCAGTGCGACAGTCTCCCAAGGAACACGATGGAAAGCCCATTGCCCGTGTCAATTAAAACTAGGCTAGTTTTAGAACTGGGGAATATACTGTAGGGAACAATCTGGCACAGGTCTAGATGACCTAATAACTCTTTTCCATCTGTAATACTTATACCTGAATTTCAGAGTTATGTATTGCAATATGATTTAATCCTGACTGAGAAAGACTGAAATAGTTTTCTTTTCTGTACGATTTTTTTTCCCTCTATCCAGAATTTTCATATCCACTGAAAACTAGAAGCGGAAAAGGAAGCAGAACTGTGTCTACACATGTAGTTCTCTAAAATCGCTGCTTAGGGAAGAAGCCACCCCACTCTATCTACACCTGCTATCTCAGGGTGGTTGCAAAAAGAAACCCCAGACATCATTCCCACAGGTAACAATTTGAAGCACACAAGTCCTCACAGAGACCCTAGGCAGGGCAGAGTAATGTTTTGGAGACAGACATCCTCTCTTTAAGCAGAAGTCCAGGATTTGTCTTCATGTTGACCACTGATGAGTCCTGTCTCACCTGTACTTGCAGTCATTGTTGGGGTGCCAAGGCTGATAAGAAGGTGAAAAACATGAATTGTTCACTGATGTGTGGTTTTGGGGGGAGTAAAATGTTTCTAGCACATTTTAGAGTTTTTTCTTGCAAGAGCCCTGGAAAAGCTCTAACATGACATTATTTTGAAACAGAAAGAGGCATTGAGAATAATCAGTGATGTATCACAGAAAGGCCTATTTGTTTCCATTTAACAGGGAAAAGGTTAGAGTAGTTCATCATCTTGTTGCTTCCATTCTGTGCATTTAAGAAATGGTCTGTCCAGCCACTAATTGAGAAGTGAATTTGTATACAGAGAAATCAGTTTAGTAGTGTCAGAAAAGGAATTGGTAATTCTTCCACTACAGAGATGTTGCATTGGTAAAATAAACCCATATCAAACTGAGACATCTTGTCTATCTGCCCCTTAAAGATTTCTTGACTGTGAAATATGAACACCTGGTTTTTCCTTGCTACCTTTTCCTACTGTCATCTTTTTTGGTGGTATCCTGAAGTTAAGAGGAAACTTGTGGCAGCACATGACCTTCTTTCCTGGATTTAACACACCATAAAATAGCTGTTGTTCTGTAAAGGCCTCCTTATGCTCCTAGCAAAAAGTCTACAGAAGTTTAGCCATAAACTTTGTGGACAGCATGTTAGGTATCCAAGGCTTGTACAGTCAGAATATGGGCAGAAGGCCAGACAGCATAGAATTAAATGTCTAAGTTTCAATGTCTAAAAGTTTGCATCCAAACTTTGTAGTGTGGCAAATCTCTGCAAACAATATTTATGTAAAGCAACCTTCCACCCAAATCTGTTACAATTCTCATTCAGTTTGCTCTTTCTTAATACTTTGTTTAATACCTGCTTTTTCAATATTAGCTTGCATCAGCTTTTTTTTAACATTTACTTACACTTATTTGGCTTTCCCTCTTTGCCTTTTCTCTTGTCCCTGATCTAATTTTTTCATCTGTATGACTCCATTTCTATTTGCATATGTGCTGCTATGAAAAAGATAAACTGACTAATGGTGCCAGCCCTCCAGCAAGGACTTTGAGGAACTTTCTTTTCTCTCTGACTAATTCCTTCTGTGGCTTTAGGAAAGTCACATTTTTTTTTTCTCAGTTTTCCCATATGAAAAATGAAGGTAACAACGTAACACTGACACCCAAAAGATCCTGTTTGTGTTGCGTTAAGAAGTCAGGCACCTCCAAACACAGGTTTACACTGTCTGAGTTAATTAAAACTTCAGTTGATGTAATACTGTGGATTTATTTTAGCCTCTGTGGTCAGCACTGACCATATAACTGAGGAGAAAAATTACATATTAAAACAAAGAGATGGAAAAACATTAGCTTATTTTGTTATTAATCATTGTGTTATTTATTGCATTTATTTTATAATTATTGCTTAGGAAATAAAAAATAAAAAATCTATCACTGCTCTATGCCAGCTCTAACTGCAGCTGCGGATTTAGAGATGAAATTCAGGCTTCAGTCTTTCCCTGGGGCTGATGGACTTCTCCTTTCAAAGTAGGACACTTCTATCTGATGGCATTAACCATAAAATCCCCCATTTCAAGTCTATGATATCCTGAAGGACAACGGCTCATTTCATTTCTTATCAAGAAATCGGGCAGATCACTCATATTTCCCGAATCAAATGACATTTTCAGAAAATTCATTTGAACCAAAAATGAGGTTTCCTCTCCACAGACTCCAATTAGTTTAAAAGTGGTTTTCTGATGAAAATTCTTGAAATAACTGAGCTGTATAAAGAAAAATCTATATCTATATGTATATAGATATATGTACACATGCACAGTCACTGTGAAAGCCATAGCCAGAGTACCCTATCAAGCAGTATAAATCTTTAATTTTGGTGATCAGCAGTAACAGTGAAATACCTTAAGATTTGCCCTTGCTTCCTCGTCATTTTTCTTCCTCTCATCCCATCACTCTGGCTATTCCAGTGGGAGTGCATGCGCTCATTTGCTCCCTAAGTACACAAAATTAGCTGCTTATCTGTTGATCTTCTTACATGATCCTTTAAAAATCCTTTCTCTGTATGTGTGTCCAAGGCCGCTTTTGCCTTCAGAGGAAGCCCAGACAAGCCAATCCTCAGCCTTTCCCTTGCCCGCTCACAGGGGGCCTGGGCCTAATTAAATTGCTCTCAAAGAGAAGAAGGGATGAATTTCCTTCTTTCCATCTCCCTTGTCACCCATTTAACTCAACTGAGAGCGGTTCATTCCTTTTTAGTTATGTTAAAATGGAAAGGGGGGAGCTTGGATCGAGGGGGATGTGTGGGGAAGGGGGGAAAGTAGAGGAGGAGGAGGAAGCGATGGCGTGCGGGTTGTGCTGCTGAGGTGCAGCATCCCAGGCACAAACAAAGGAGCAAACCCCAAGTCAACGGGAGGTGAGCGGAAAAGTGTGAGTGTGAGTGTCAGAACAGCGGCTGGGTTCCTTCAGCTGGGGCATCCTCTGGTTTTTGTTTACTGCTGCTTTTTGTACTCAAACTGGAGAAAAATGTGAGGTTAAAAAGAAAATATCTATGTACATATCTGCATATTTATGCACTTTTTCAGAATGAAGTTTCCTCTTTCCCTTGCACCTCCCAAGACTTTCCTCTGATAAACAAAAAGGTCTGGGGAATTAGGATGGTCCTCGCCTGTTCTTGTGGCATTGCCCGGGGTGGCAGAGGTGGCCACTTTGGCTCACCTGAGGTCTGCTTCTCTGGGAGGGTGATGGGGGGAGCCAGGACAGCTGGGCTGCTGTGGTGGAGGTGCCTGTGTCTGGGGAAGGACAGCCCTGGCAGTACCATTGTCCCCATGTGAGGTGAAGCCAAGCAAAGGTCTGGGAAGAGCCAAGCAATCAGCCTTTGAAGGTCATCCAAAGTTGTTGGCTTCTTTTTTTTCTTTTTTTTTTTTTTCTCCTCCTCTCCCCCCACTTCTCTTTTCTCACTTCTGCATCCTATTCCTTCACCCAAACCCCAAATACATCTGAGAAAGCTGTTCAATTAAATCTCTCCCGACTCCAGCTGGCTCCTGAGTGAAAGGTCAGAAGTGTCCGGGAGGGAGAGGCGTGTGTGAGGAGGAGCCGCAGCCAGTGCTGCTACTGCAGCCACCTCCCTCTTCCCCTCGCCTCCCTCCCTCCCCTCACTTCCCGTCTTTAATGATACCCAATGGTCAATCAGTCCCCAGCAGAGAGAGAGATGCCCTGAAGCATCATTGTGGTTGGGAGCGATCGATCAGTTTTTTTTTTTTTTTTTTTAAAAATATGATAATGATAACCCGTGGACATAATGTCAGTGAGTTTGTGGTGCCTCTTGGAGGCTGCACACACTCTGTCTGCCAGCGTCAAGGAGAGGCTTGGAGGGGCCCGAGAAAGCCTCTTCCCCGCACTGAGCCCACTTAGCCCTGCCTTAAAGACAGCTAATTAGACCGAGGGCTGCTATGTCTGCTTACACCGGTGGGGGAGAGCAGGAGTGAGGAGGGCCTCGCACCAATGGCAAGCAGGACTAGAGCAACCTTTGTTTTAAAAGAGGCTTCAAGTTAACTGGAGGTAATCATACAGAGACACGGCTATAAATAATACATACCTGTGCTACGCGACCTGGATGCAGACCCTCATAAGAATACTGCCGTATGCAATGGTGATCCACCGCTTGCTGCCCCACGCGCTCTTCAGGGCCTTTATTTTAAGACAGATTAGTGCTTTGTATTGCCAGGCAGACAGAGGTAATCATCAGCCCACGCCTGAGATGGAGATCTGAAAATCACCAGGAGGTACTTATCAACATGCGATCTGAGCACTGGTGGATGTGTACAGACCTTTTAAAATTCTATTAGTATAAGTCTGAGTAGATTGCAGTACAAATACAAACAGTTTTCTAAAGAAAAACTGTCAGTCTCTTTTCCTAAATCTCCTACCCTGCAGCCTAAGCATGGGCTTCTGTTTTTATGGATAAATGTGATTTGTCTTTTAACTGTTGAGATTACACACTCACCAGAAGGATTGCAGACCCTGCTTGGAAGAGGAAATCTTCCCTTTATCCCAGTGTACACTTTATCAGAAAAATAATAATCAAACCTGGGGGCCCTCTGTCCCTTCATTCCATTGAGGAGATATAGGATAAATAACTCCATAGCAATAATTCGCCATCCGAACACACAGATTTTTTTGTTGTCACGTTATTTTCTGCATCATTTGATGTACAAAACTACATTTTCCTCTGCACCTATTAAACTATTTGATGATGCCTTTTATTTTGCACTATAATTGGGAAAGCAATCATGTGATAAAATGTATGTTTGTTGTGAAATAAAATAAGTGATGTTGAAAACATCCGAATTATATTGTCCAAGAAAGTTTCTCAGATGTTCTATTCATTTAGAAAAATGATACTATTATTATTTTTAAGTTTTTACAATTTTAGGAAAAAATCTCCGAGTATTAGAAGATACTTGGAACACACATAACAGTAATGACTCATGATTTTGCCATTACCTCCCTCTTGCATTATTAAAAAGGTGGGTGGGAAATGTTGAAAAAGCTATCATCTGAAATAGGATGTTTATCTCATTTCTTTCTTGGACAGCTGGTTTGTGTATCTGAAATTTGAATTAGTTCATATGATTGAGCTAGTATAGAAAAGCTGCCAGGAGCATGTATTAACATGCAGTAGAAGGACTGAAAACTTTGTGTAGGCTTTAAGAGAAACATGCAGAACAACATCTGATGCCATTTGGTATTCTGCACTAAAGAATCACAAAACGCCTACATAGTTTTTCTTAATAAAACACTCTTCTTTTTAATTAAAAACAGGGGCATAATTTCAGAGAAGGAGTTGAAAATTGGTCTGATCACTTTGAGAGCCAGCAGACAACATACAGCAACTTTGTCTTATATTCAGCCTCATTAGAGATGCAGGTTTGATCCAGAGCAGTGGTCGCAACAGTTTATTGCATTTTATTGTTTCCAGACTAGTGAATCAACCTGACACCTCACAACTTTATAACTATGTAAGTTTAGAGTGTACATAGGAAGCATATATGCGACTCATTAATTCTTTAACAGGTTGAAATCAAGTACTGCACTAACCATGAAAAGGCATCAATAAGCTGGACTTAATTTCTGTATAAAATGTTATAATCTAATTTTTCTATAGGAACAAAAAGCTTTTCCGTACTCAGGAGCCAGTCAGCTGTGAATAATGATGTTGTACGTAAGGTCAATGATGACATAGCTTTTAATCATCAGTGACAGTCCACTCCAGGGAGATTCCTTGGAGCGAAAAACCCAATAAAGAGGGGGAAAATGAAGGGTTTAGGAAAGTCTAGGTAACAGGACTTTTCTACTAAAGAGGTTTGTAGAACTGCAGGTGAGATGCAAAACAGTCCTTCTCCTGCCCCCCGCCTCGTTCCCCAGTCCTTCCCCATAAAGAGTTGTTACATGATACTGAGCCAGACACAGGTTAAACAGGGTAAAGTGTTCTGGTCTTCCAGTACAGCACTGTGGGTTCAGGCTTAGATCTTGCTCTTGAATCTCCTGCTAACTTCCTGTATAGTGTATAATGGTGATGGGGGAAAAAGAGATGGTAACTTTAACAGTTCTCAGACGGCCTTACGTTGTACAGCTCATTTTTCCTGGTAATTCTTAAGACTTCATTCAAAGGCCACTGAACAACTTCCATTGGGCTCTACTTCAATCTACCCTTATTAATATTTTATTGTCAAATATATGTGTAGAAATGTAAGCACATTTTTCTTCCTTAGCTGTAGTCTTGCAGACTAATCCCACTTTCTACAGCCAAACTACTAGACCCTAGACCTAGGAGCAAAGAAACCACCCACATGAGCATCAATTGACTCCCCACTAAGATTTTGAATACCAAGTGCTGCTAGATACTATTGAATTACATCATGGACTACTTATCTCCTTTTAACAATACGTAGTAAGGAGTTAGTTACTCTGATACCATCCTTTAGAAACAACATAGAGTGCTGTAACTAGAAGTATGAAATCTTCAGGTGTATTTTGGTCTTAAAGTACACAAAAAGCATATGAATCCATATGCTGCAGAGTAAATGTTTGAGGATGAAAGGTGTTTCTGTCCTAAAGACTTTGAAATCTTCCTATCCAACACCATGTGTAGAGTATTGCACTATTCCCTTCATGAAGAGAAACTGCTAGCTGCTCTTGCAACAATAAATAAACTCAAACAGTGGTACCTCTCATTATGGTTTCTTTGTAGATCCTTTTACTGCTTTGTTTTTGCTGTATTGAGCTGAAGAGTACATTTTTAGACTAATATCGAAAGCACTTTTTCCTGCTGTATTAATACATCCTGGTTTATCCCATGTGATCTTTAGATCCTTCAGCACTGTTCAACATACCATTTAGTTTCTCAGAGAAGTAAGCAGGTATGAAGTAATGTGTGAGGACATTTTGATTCCATTTGGCTACAAACTATCCCACAAAAAAATGAATTAACCTCAGCAGTGCATACTAAATTTTCTATGCATTGAATCTGAAAATTATTCACCGAAATATTGAATTGAGTATGCACTGTCTGAACAGATAACAGATGTTCAACCCTAAAGTATGGGACTTTTTGTCATTAAAAGTCATTTTAATACTGCATTGCTTACACAGTATAACACAAGTGATGCAGAGATGTGGCACAGTTAATATAGAAAGAGCTTAAAAAATGATGGTAAGCATGACCTCATAGTGTTTTATATTTGTTTCCTCTGGGTGATTCTAGGTAAGTTTTACTCAGGCTTAAAACCTAAATGGCAGGGCTGTAAAACACAAAACAATGCAAACAACACCACCCTCCCAACATCCTGCCCCCCCTCCCCCCAAACACAACTACACAAAAAAGTAAATCCTATTATGTTCTGTCATTTACATCATTGTCAGACTTCAAAATTGTTTGTCATTGAGCTCTCTAATCACATTTAATCTTCTAAATTTAGCAAATAGTTTTGGTTACAGTAATACATAAAGTACACAGTGTATGGTTTTGCATGATATCAATAGGATTGCATATGGAGTTTGGTGCTATATATTATGGAAAAGGATGCAAGAATCTGAGCAATTCTGATGAATTTGATGGTATTACTCCAGTTGTCAGAAAACAGTGGTATTTTAGAAAAGAACAAATCCCCCCTCAAATTACACTGATTGAACTAAGTGATGTATTTGCACATTTATCTGTTTGCTTCTCTGATAACCTTCTCTGAACCTTTTTGTCCTAGCAAGCTAAGTATTATTGCATGGGGCTGTAACTTCAAAAGTTTCTAAAGTTAAAAAAGGCAAACAAACAAAAACCAACAACAAATAATCCAACCCAAGCCACCGAACACAATTGGTATTGAGGTGCAGATGAGCATTTCTAGAAATAGGGCCCCCGTTGTAGAACTATGGCCATTACATCCCCATCACAGTTCACTTATTACCCTGGTATAGACACGACACCAATGGGTCCTTAAGCTGTGGTGCAGGTCATTTGCAGCAGTAATCTTCAAACTTCAGTCTGTCTGAAAAATATCAGGCTTCTACATTTTTTTGAGAGTTAAAGGTATTGTAACAACTCTCTCATAGTCTCCACTTCCTAATTCAATGCTAAGTAAAGTATGTTTGTACGTTTACAGTGTCATATATAAATGATCATTGCATTAAGCATTTATAGCAAATTTTACTCTTTAAGGTTCTCAAACCACTTTAAGAATTTAAAACAAATGTAAATGATAAAAAGGGATAGCTCTGTTTGAACTACTTATTATGAATAATTTATTTGACAAATCTATTTCTTTTTTCCTATTTGCAAATTATCCAAGTGCGGACTTGAATTCTTTTGTTCAACAGTTGAAGTTATTTGATTAATAGTTTAGGCAAAGATTTTCAGTCTATGGATTGCTTGTAAGCTGTTTCGCATGGCAATTATGTCATACGTTATCTATTTATAATTGATCATTCAACCTGGAAGACAATGACCTCCTGTAAATGAAGTGGTTTTATTTCTCCATGTTGTTTGACTGACTTTAAGAAGTAACTTTTGGATTAACATTCAGAAAGAGAATGAGAGCACAGCTCAGTTCAGGAGAACTTGAAAAAGCCCATGAAAGATCAACAATAAAATGTAGTCCTTGACAGCTTTCGTGACAACATGCTAAGAAGAACCTGCAGGATTTTCGAGGGTATAGGAGGACAACAGACAACTTTCTGTTTTTCTAGATCAAAGGTGAAGAATTTGAAGTCAAGCATAGGTGAAACTTCAGTTAGCAGGATGTAGGCTGGTACTCATACCACGTCAGGCATCATCTGACAGGCTGTTGATGACTTCTTACCAGAAGGATGAGAAACTCCGATTATGTTGATTATCTCAGCAAAAGTCTTACCAGTCAATGAAAAACTGAAAATAAAGTGAAAACTTCACTTTATTATTACTCAACTCCACGCTTAGTTAAGAACCTTCTGGCAGTTTTTTTTTTTTTTTTTTTTACATATTTGCCATATATATTTGTGTGTCTGCACCTCCACATGTGTGGATTACAGACAGGATACCAGATATGCAACAAAACCAAATAATAAAGGCCATATTACATTGTAAAATAATTGCTAGACTAATGTTCAAATATCTTGGTAATAAGAGGGCAGAGGCAGCATTCATAGATGAGAAGAAATGTCATATGGTTAATATTTCTGAAACTTGCTAATATGTCATACCAAAACACCACTACTTTCACAGGAGAATTTAAACTGGGGAATATCGGCTGAGATTTTGTTTTGCCAGCATCAGGATTCCCTAGAGCTTCTAAAAATCATAGGAAATAATCTTAGAGTGTAGACATCATTCTGATGGCCAAAGAGATAAACATTGCCCATCAGTGACCATCAAACAGGAAGAAGAGTTAAGAACTAGTTATCACAACCTGGTTATATTTTCTTTAGGAACACGAGATGTATATAACATCAAGTAGGTATATTTATATGTTTTAGAGGGCTGGTTTGTCCAAACTTGAACCAGTTAGCATAACTGAGCAGGAATGTACATTTTGACTAATAAATATTAATGAATACTGGGAATTGTTCAAGGACACAAACTTGCACACAAAAGTAGCCAAAACTGCCTGATTAAAAGAATGAAAGTAGTGTAAAATCATAAAATAATGATGTATGAAGAATGGAAAAAGAGAGGAAGTTACATACTGAGACTTATAAGTATCTGAGAAAAAAATTAACAACTCAGTTAAACATCAATGGCCAATATGGTTAAAAACAACAAGAAGGCAATTTAAAATGTTTTAACATCAAAAAGAATCTTAGGTCAGATATAGTTCCACTGAAGATGCAGATGGTGGAAATCATAAATAATGATGCAGAAAAGGCAGAAATGTTTAATAAATATTTCTGTTCTGCATTTGGAATGAAACAGGAGGATGTATCCATCCCATATGATGTTGCGGATGGAAATGAAAGTTTGCCATCTGTAACAAAGAAAGAGGTAAGGCAGCAACTGCTAAAATTGAACATATTCATATCAACAGGCTTAGATTATTTTAGACCCAAAATTCTCAAAAGAACTAGCTAAGAAGCTAAATTTAGCCAATTTATCAAAATATAGAAAATTGAGGTATCGATCCTGCCCTGTTGTCTGGTAAGCACCTTAGCAGACTAGTAGACATATCACTCCCCACCCTGCGACACAAAACAAGTCTCACTGAACAAACACAAAACCTCTTTCATCTCTACTTATAATGTAAAGCTCCCTTTAGACTGATACAAACATGGTGCTGTTGACAGTCTTTATTGTATATTAGGATTTCTCCAGGTTACTTTCTTTAGAAATATATACTATCTTTTTAGAAAGCAAGCAAACAAGGGGCCCTAGCAATCTATTGCAACTTGCACGGATTAAAAAGTCACATTAAATAGATTAAAAACTGCCCTGGTGAAAGATCTTAGAGTGGAGTTGTTAAAGAAGAAACATCAGTGAGCTACAATGTTGCAGGTGATGCAGACCATGGATCAAGGTTTAATCCAACACTATTCAATATTTTTGCTGACCATTTAGATAAGGGCTTGATGAGTACAATACTGGATAACACATACCAATGAGAAAGATCAACTACTTTTATAAACTGGTTTGAATTGCCTGATTAATAGTAAAGAATTGGCAAAATAAAACTACATGCAGGCAAATGTGAAGTAATACATTCAGGAAGAACACATAGGAAAGCTGTCTCTAAAAACAGTGACTCAAAGATGGACTTCGGTTTGTCCTCAGAAACTATCACCACAACATGAGCTGTCACTACAATGCATCCTCAGGTGGATAAAAGGGAGGCTTACAACTAGGGAGAAGAAGCTAAACCTAATTTCTGCCCCTCACACTGGAAACACCATGTCCACCTTTTGGACCTGCCCTTTAGGAAGAATATGGAAATAAATACAAGGACAAAGCAGAAAGGAGGATCATGATGTTGTTCTAGACACTGGCAAACAAGCCTTCAGGTGTGATGTACTTTATGGATCTCTGTGTGTATTTATCTGAAAAGATACAGAAGAGATCTGATAGATGAGGTATTTTTCCTTTGCAGATATATTGAACAAATTCTACCTTGCAAAAGATGTAGCTTTCTATAACTGTTAGAACAGTTTCTTGAAGGATGTAGTAGACACCCCATATTTTAGCATCTTTAAAATGAGATCAAACATTTCTCTAAAAGAGCCTTTATGGAAAAAAGTCTGTAACCTATATACACCAATGGTCAGACTTGATTATGACAGTCAGTTTTTTCTAGTCTGGGAGTTCATAAATTTGTGAAAAGAAAAAAAAAATTGTGAAAATATTTGTGAAAAATTTTTGTGGATAAAAACGAAGCAAAAAGATTGGACAAATCCTTAGGGGAATTTTTTGTGATACTGTCAAAGGGACCTGGTTTTACTGCTAAAATGCAGCAGTTCTGTGGTGGAATTCAGCAGCTGTGGACTCTGCAGCACTCATGAAATTGGAATTGGGAATGACAGATTGATCTTAAACCAAAGGCAAAAGAGATGACAAAATGGATATGGTTGACACATGGGTAGGACATGGGATGATTTTAGTAAAATTGCAATGAGGGCTTGGAATAATAAGTCAATTGAAAGGTTTTAACTATGTTAAGTATATCTTTTTGAGATAACACAGTGCATTGAGAGAGAAGTGGCTGCTTAATTGTTTAAATGGAATAAATTTTATGGTTCAAAGGCATAAGCTTGTTTGCTAGGATGGAAGGTACTTCATGTGGAAGCTTCTGCTAGCAGAAGACTTAAAGCTGATACAAATTAGAGTATCTGATGTTTCTGGAGAGTAACAGCAACATCTACAAAATTTTTGAAATGTGTGTATATGTTACCAAGAGCAAATGTTTGAAAACCTGTGACGATGGACAGATTTCAGAAATGTCCACTCCCTGTTTAAGTGAGGGCAAGTTTTCAACAGTGCTTGTGAACTAAAACACACTAAGCTTACTTGAACATTACTGGAGTCACAGAAATGAAAAACTGATGTTAGAAGGGAGCCAGACATAGCATATGGTTTTGTGTTTAACAGCAGATCACTTTTTCAGTGTCGTCCAGGAGTCATCTATGCTTAAGGATTCATGGCCTCCGTATTCTTCAGCAGCCAAACACAAGTTCAGCCAAGCTAGTAGCTGTGAGGAAAAGGGCAGCAATAGGCCTGAGTTCATAAATGTTCAGCAAATTGAAATATTCAGCAAATTGAAAACAGTGTAGCTGACTTGGTGTCATTTTAATCACAGTTTCTATTTGGCTTGAAGTGTAGACAAAACTTGTCCCTGTCTTCTTGTAAAAGATCACACAGCTGCACCAGCAAGAGTAGAGTTTAGAGCATACAGTTACAAGTGATGGGACTTGCCCACACTACAAGTGTGTTCAAAATATTTGCCAAAAATTGTTTACTTTTTGGCCATCAGAAAATTACATTATTCTCTTTGCTTCAGAATATGGATGTCAGTAGAGATATAATAGGGTCTCCCAGACTTTTATCTCAGATCCACTGTGAATGGGCAGGGGAAGTTACCACTCTAAACATGTTTACAGAATTGTTTTGCTGAATCTGGATGCCATTTAGCTGGCAAAATGAAGTTAGATTCTTAAATAGTGTTTTTAACTCTTTGGGAAGAAACTTCCTGCTCTGGAAATCTGGTTACCTCTATAAAAGGAATTTTGGGGGGGAATTCTGAAGAGCATCTATCTTATTGCTGAGCAAAATGGAGACAAGTTGAAAAGTCCAGCATATAGCTGAACATAATGAAGGGTGTGCAGGAGCCAGCGTATGACACTGGTTATGCAGCAGCAATTGATGTTCTAGAATAATATCTTGTCTGAGTCATAGCAGCATAATCATTGCCTAGGTGTGGAGATTTACAGTAACAATTTGGCTCTTCAAATGATTCACTGTGTGGCCCTCAGCAAACTACTTAATTTTGTCTTTCAATTTCCTTGGCTATGAAATGGAGATAATTATATTTCTGGAGCTTTATAAACACTTTGGGATCTATAGCTGCAAAGTACATAAATGTGCTAAGGAATAATACCAGATTTTTTTTCTCTAGTTAAGACATGTACAAGGCCAGCTTCACCTAGTTGTCATTGTCCAGGTGCTCTAACTGAAGCTGATAGAATACAAAAAACAAAATTGCTCTACAGTAAATTTATAAGAAGACTCATTCCTTTAGCATGTTTATTATTTTGTTCGTCAGGGATTTTTCCTTTTTTTTTTTGACTCATTTTTGAAAGTTTCTTATCAAGTCTCTCTACTTTTCAATAGAAGTTAATATACCAGTGCTGATGCCAGACATGCCTATCAGATTTGTAGTGGCTGCTGCTGTGCAAGGTGTGTTTGGAAGAGGAGCAAGTCAACTGGAAATTGTACCACTGGCATTGACAGCAACCACAAATTTGGCTATGATTTAGGTATATACAAGGGACTACATCTTCCACCATTGTAAGGCAGCCATTTCTGGGATAAAGCATTAACAGCAAATATTGATGTTGCATTCAATAATTAAACAACACTTTGGGACAGAGTATAAAGATGCTAAGAAAATTATGGAGGCAGTAAGTTAATTCTCTGAGTTAAATTTAGCTGAGAACTGAGAGATAAAGCCTCTATTTATTCCAATGCACTTCCATTTTTCGGAAGACATACTATGCTATGTATAGTATCTTTATTTCATTATATGTTAGGAGTTGCCAATAGCTAAGGGTTCTCCTCTGCTCTCCAGGGAAAACACTCCTCCACGATGACCAACTTATTGCTTTGACACCAGAACATTGCTGTGCAAGGACATTTCGTGCACAGCTCTGGCTCCCATCTATCCTTATGTAGTCATCACCTACATCTCTTCCAGCTAAAGGTCTAAAATCCAATGCTAGAGGGGAAAGAAAGATTATGTGTTAATTAAAGTCTAATGTTTTTATATTCACTACTCTTCTGTCCTCTATTTGGTGTGTGTTACTATTTGCTAGGAAGTCTCTATTTTATCTGAAGATTAAGTGTTATCAGATAGGATACTTCTGTTTCTAGAAAACTATCCATAGTGTTCTTGATTTGCTGTGGCTTCTCAAACTCCTCAGAAGAGCTATATAAAGAAAAAGGTCTTCTTCCCCAGAAAGAAGATGAAAATTGAATATGTTGTGATTTAATGTGATTTTGATGATACGTATAATGTTTCTCTGGGTGATTTTGCAACTCATTTGGGTCTGTACATAGAGGATTCAAAAGCAAAATAGTACCTCCCAGATTTACTGATGAACCATTTTTTTTTTCTACTCTCTATAGTGTGTCAGAGGATGACATGGAGATGTAAAAAGAAAAGATCTACCTGGATAAAAGTAGGACTTTCCCTTTTAAAAGCTGGAAGTACTAAAAGGAAAGTGTCTGGTTTGTTTTAGTTTGGGGAACCAATTTGTTTCCTATTATCTTCTGGTAATTTGTTCTGTTTCTTAAGTTGAGCCATGAGCTTGGGGTTAACAGGCAGGGATACAGGTTCTCTTCTAGGCTGGAAAGTTTCCAGTAACAACTGCAGAATATTGCTCTCTTATCCTAGTGCTTTCATACTGATGACAAAAGATACCAGTCTGTGTAAAACTTTTATCTTAGTTAAATTGAGACCTCTCTGCTGATACAAATTTTTCTGCAACTTAAACTGAGTAGAAATCCTAAGTAATTCTTGATCTAGACCTTACTAAACTCTTTTTTTTGTCCTTTTATGATGACTAGTACCAGTTCTGCACTTCCCAGGAATAAATCCAGGTTTCTTCTTGAATTTGAAACACTGGAGAATTAGCATTCATTTCATTTGTTCAGGCCAGCGTTTATGGGGCCTAGCAGTTAATGACAGCTGGGTCCTGAGCATTGGAGCCTTCATTTCACTGCAGGAGTTAGGTGCATAGCAAAAATTAGTCTTCCAATTTTACAGCACTAAAAAGCCCATAAGAAGTGAAAAGCTGGCCTCCCGTTTATAACTAGATCTCTTGGCTTCCAGTATCATTTTGCTTGCAAGTCTACAGAAAGGAAAAAATCCTAACTAATAATTCAGTCATCCCTTTGATTTAGTTTCCCCAGCAGTCCAACACTCTGAACTAAACAAGGGTCCTGTGCTGCCAAGCTCTAGTTAAAATCCATATGTTCACCAAAACACCATTACTTATGTTATACAGGTTCTGAATCATTAGGTATGATGTTCACATTATTCCTCACTAAACAGTTTCTTATACCATTCAGGCCAATGCATATCAAAATTCATGAATTCTGATGGTTAAAAAAAGCTTTTAATGATACCTTCAGAAGATGAAATATATAGGTTTCAAAAAGGTATGCGAAAATATGGATATTAGGCACAATAGTTAGAGGTAGGAGGAGCACACAGGATCAACAAGCCAGACAAGTTCAGAAACCTTTAGTGATTGTGTAGCGATCTGTAATGAAAATTCAAGTACCTTCTCTTTAATGATCCATTTATCTCTTCGACATGATTTTCTATCATTCTAACTGGCATGACTCCTGTTTTCTGAGTGTTTATTGCAAATTTGTTTTGTCAAACAAGCCTTTAATACCTGACAGGTCAGGCTGCTTCCTCAAGATTTTCTCTGAACAAATTCACTTTTCTAAGGAAAACACAGATGAATTATTTTATGTCTGAAAAAGTAATACTGATATCATTCTTGCAGTGAAGAAGGAGGAGAATTTTGAAGTCTCTAAAATGTGGTGAATTGTTTCCAAATCAGGAGGTTAACTGTATAGAGTCATCACTTTTAACCTATATTATGTTTTACATAGACTAGGGTGGAATTCACCCAGGGAGGACAAGGTATTGAAAAAGGTTGTGTTTTCTCCAATGTAAACTGTATCCTCAAGGCACATAACATGAGACTGCTTCTGCCACAGTGCAGAGCACCTGTAACATTGCAAGAACATACAGTTCTGTTGGTTATTGCCTCTTCATGAAGTGACTTGGTCATTTGGATTTTTACTTTGCCTTTGCATGTGGAATGGAATCACTGTGCTATTGCCGCTCTGTTCTGAAACACTAGGCTACCTTACCCTTTATTTAAAGAACTACAGCCAAATTGAAAACTCTTTAATAAGTATTAACAGCAAAAATAAAACATTGTATTCAGAGTAGTAAAAAAACCCAACAAACGTTTAACAAACCCCATCCTGAAACTCAGTCCTTCAGTACAATCTTTTAAATCTAGCTATCTCAGTTATTCGAATCAATACTTACTTAAATTTATGGACATGTTTCTATATGTGACATCTGAGTACAAATCAGCAAAAATTGCCCTACAACATGCAGTGCTGATTTCATGCACTTTATCTTTTGCACAAAGAGAACCCTGTGAGTAGCTAAGCTGGGGTGCAAATGCAGAGCATGCAGGCACTCCACAATATCCCCCCTTGCAAACAGTCTTCCTGTGGGTACCTCACTCCATTTTGAAAGTGGTGCATCACTGCAGAATGAGAGAGCTTTTGCAGAATTGCTAATAACCTTGTAAATTCACACTCTGTAGTGCAAAAACTTCCCTGAACAACTAGTAAGTAATTCTTATTGATTTCAGAATCCCATTAACCTTAAAGGTATTCCTCACACATTCAGCAAAGCAAGAGCAAACCCTAAATTTTGAAGCTTTGGGTCCTCAAAAGCATTCCCTTAACTCTTTCCCTCCTGCCAACCTTGCAGATTCTGAATATTTCTATTCTGCTTGCTGTTTCATATGGTTTACTCTGTAGGTTACCACCACAATTGCTACTAGTGGCTATCCAGTAGCTTGAAGTAACCCAGGGAGCAGAGCAAAAAGAATAAGCTGATGACAGAAACCTAGAAAAGCAACAATTTTAAGTTTTGTGATAGAGATGTATGGGTAGAGGATGGGAAGACTGGTGAAGCAGTAGGATTTCTCTGTCTTTTAGCCTCCTATCCATTGTCCATAATAAAAATATATGGGAATTCTGGGGGGAAAAAAGTAATACTGTATATATCGTATATGCTTTTAGTAAGGCCTTGGTTCTTCAAACTGGAATTATGAGTATCCTGTATCATATGGGATACCTAATAACTCAAACTGCTGTTGAAGTCTAGATTAAGAAAGTCCTGTCTAGACTGATTTTGATGAATTTGGGGAGTCGTTGTTGGGAATTATTATTTTCTGTACTATATTCAACCTGAAGTTGTAAGATTTCGGCCTCCTAAGGTTATACTTTGGATGTAAATGTAAATCCACTACTTCAGGATTTAAAAGAAATACCACAGAAAAGCCTTAAAACAGGATTGATACTGACTGTAAGAGTAATTTGGACATGTTTTAGTTACACTATTGTTGGCTTTGATGAAGATATACCTGAATAAAGACTACAGCATTACTTGGATAAAAAGCAATCTCAAATTACCTCAGATCATAACTTTAGCAATAGGAAAAGCAATAGTAATGAGGACAAAAAATTCTTTTGTGATTGTATATCTATCACCATAATGAGAATATAGCTTTATTTCCTTCAAACCAATAATACCATTTCTTCAATTATTGGCAAATTTCAAACATTATGTTTTTTATGCTCTGCTCTATACTCCTTATATATTAGCTTCTTTTTCTTTCTCACACTGAACAAATTGAATTAAAAAATAGAGAGGAAAAACATACATAGAGTTACCTATATCTTTTCACAGCAAGATGGCAAACAGAATTTTATCACATTTGTCTGTTCAGAGAATAGGCAATACTGTTGTAAATTTGGAACCTAATATTACAGATTAATTAACTGTGATTATACTTAACAAATCTTGTAGCTCATATGTCAATAGCAGCATATGAGGGAGGCATAAACCATGATCCAGCAGTGGACCCAGCTCTGTAAGTAGACACGCTGAAGTCACATCATTATTTCTGCGTGCAAATGCTTTACACTGCATTGAATCTCTTCCTTAATGTCTCTGAAGAAGCTTATGAATAAGTTTTACAATTAATAAACTGAAGTCAGAATATATGGAGAAATATAAGATGGTGTTCATTGTTCTAGTGTGAGTTCAAATGATGTATTTTATTACTTTGATGTGATGTTTATCTTATGAATCTAGTATTTTACAGATTAATCCAAAAGATGTCATTAAAACAGAAAAAGGCTGCAATGTAAATCAGACTCATCAAGTGTGTCTTAAAACCAGAGTCTTTTTAGTTATTGCACTAAGCATTTTTTGCAGCCCTCTTATCTTATATCACCACAGTGTCCACCCAAACCCTTAACTTTAAGCACTTACACTTGTGCTTCAAGTTAACTGCATGTTTATGTCTCTTGCCAGCTTTCCTGTTTCTAATGCAGAATTTAGCAGTCCTACTACTGACCTTTTGCAAGTTATTCTGTAGGCTGAATTTGAAGATTTTTTTTAATTGGGTAAAATAGAGCACTATTTTACAGTTTGCAGTTTATTGGAGGTATATTAAGCTCCACTGAGGCTTCAGGGATCAAAAAATTAAGTAAAGACAGAAAGAAAAGTGAATCATCTGGGCTATATTAGTAAATAACTTAAAGTGTTTAAAATAACAATGTTCACACATTTTTAATTTGAAGCCTGCTAAAACCATTTAAAATTCATTTGTATTTGCAGTTACTTAAACCATGAGCTGTGCACTGGAGGGAGTGAAACTATAGATTTTAAGTATGTAGCTGGAGGTAATATATACATTCAATTGATCAGTCTGGCAGAGAATTGATGCCACAATTTGTACCCAGTGGCACTTTCTCTTTCTTACCCGACTGGCTTAGAACATTATCAGAAAGTCAATATGATACGCCAATATAGTGATATACTTGCAGTCATAAGTCCCTTGTTTAGATTAAACCCTAGGTGCTCACGATGTGGATTGTAATGGACAGACAGCCTGACTCCATCCCACTATGAGCGGTTCTGAAAGCACTCGACTCAACTCCAAGGTTTCATATGGTTCTCAATGGCCCCAGCAGCCAGCCAGACCAGTAACAGAGGATGTCTGTCTCTGCAAGGTGATGCAGTGGGCAGGGAATAGTGCATATGCAAAGCTCCAGTCTGGCTGCAGTTCCCCCCTCTATCAGCTGCCTGTCTCTCACAGGCTTTGCACTCATCGCGATCAGGTTTCCTTTATAACTTTTCTTTAGTCTCATGTTTTGGTTCTCTCTCTTCCTTGTAATTTATTAATGATTTCACCTCCTCTGCATTACCTTTCAAAATCTTTGCACTCTATAAAAGGCATCTTTATGAAGCCTGATGAGGAATGACTTCCAGAGTCTGCCTTTTGAAAATATGCCTTTCTGTGCATACAGTAAATGTAGGCTTGTGTTTATGGCTGCAGTGAGAACTGGATCAGGCCACAAGCTGCTAATTTCATACCAGAAAGTTACTTGAGTAAAACCCCATTATGTCTAGTGTGACCTATAAAACTAGAAGGTCATCCACAAATCTGCCCTGCTACATTTTACTCCCAGGGATTTCAGTTGTATATAGTATGTACAGTAACATCTGACACATCCCTGCACATGTTAATTTTTTCCTGCAGCAAATGACCTTACCTCTACACCTACGTAACATATGATGCTTAAAATCAGAGAAATAGTGAGGAGAGAGAGCTGTTGGGTCAACAGTTGTTTAACCCTCTCTGTGATAATGCAGAATTATTCTAGCCAGTACTTTGTTTCGTGCAGCTTTAAGTGACAATGGTGATGAAATCTTCCACCATTTCCCCCTCCTTACACTCTACTAGACTCCACTGTTAGGAATTGTTTCCTCATCCTTGCACTAAATTATTCTGTGCTCTGGTTTGTGTCAATACATTCCTGATCATTCACTCTCTCCAAAACAGCTCCCACCTTTAGTTTTCTTTTTGAATACTTCTCTGTACTACCTATGGTTTTAACTGTAGAGTAAGCTTTAGGAATGGATAACTCTCAGAGGCATGGAAGCATTGTTCCTTTGATGCTGGACTGGTGACAAGGTCTAGGAAAGTGCTCTCAAGTTACAATTAATGTATAGGTGTGAAACATTTAAAGTCTTACTAAGGAAAGGCAATTATGACTATTTTCTGTGAAAAGAGATAATTCTGCAGCCCCACACTATGTCTATGCCTTGTGGTATGCAGTATTATATTTTCTTTTTCCATGAGTTTTTTTCCATTAATATCTGGAAAATGAAAGTCTTAGTCATTTGGTTAACCATTAAAGTCAATTGTTGGCAAGTCCACATGGGTAAAGCTCTCCTGCAAACACTCATACTTGCACTTGTCTTTATGTTCATGAGTAGTTATGTTGTCTTCATGGATAACAGAAAGCTGACATGTAAGTGTCAAAAGAACAGGATTTTAGACTGCAGATACAGAGCTTGGCAGTCAAATGTTTGTGTAACGCAGAAGATGTACATAAATTTCCTGTGCCCTGCACATGTCTGTGTCAATGGCTTAAGTAGAGTGTGGGACCTCTAACCTTCAGGAACAAGACAAGCTGTACTTATTCTGATGCTGCTTCGTACTGATCTATTCAATCATCAGTGACAAAATCCTCTAACTGTAGATTTGATTCTACTCATGACAACAAACCCTTTTTGTTAGACTGAGATCAGGGTAGAAACAGCCTCTTAATCCATTTGGCTTTTCTATTTTTGTACATTGATTGCTTATCAGGAAATAAATAAATGTGAAGGTAAAGGACTTGTGCACATCAGGGCAAAAAGCAATAGCCATTAAGCCTGTAACTTACAGTATATGCCCTTTTAGCTATAAGGACACCGCTTGAAATTGTCAGTGTGACAGATTTACTCTTAATAGCTTAAGCAAATTTCACAGTTTACCCAGGTCATTTTGAAGAAAGAAACATTAATGTGTTTGGAATAAAAATTAAAGATTATAAACTTCATCCACATCTGCAGAGAGTCAGCCATATGTTTCATGTGTTTATTTAAAATATTAGCATGTGCTTGTTGGGATATAATATGTTTCCTCTATATGTACAATATAAATAACCCAAAGACATTTAAATACGTTTTGACATTTAAGCATATGTTGAAATCAATTTTAACGTATTAATTCAGTCCTGTTCTACCACTGCACACCCAAGACTAGAGAGTGTAGAGCTTTCCCTGTATAATTGCTTGTACAAAGCGCAGTGCTTTATGTAGGATCTAATTGCATCAAGACATGGAGGAAAACAATGAAGGAAAGGGAGAGAAGAAAGAGGAAAAAAAGATGGAGATGTGTGTACCTGCACCATGCAGAGAACATGTGGACATCTTCCCTCATGGAGCTGGGCTGCTCTTGCCCCTGCTTTCATTTCCTTGTGGAGGTGGAATGCCAGCCACTGTTTTGGAGCACCGTGCTGTGCTTTTGGCAGCAGCAGGGTCATAAGCAAGCATCATTTACCCACATATCTCTGGAATAAGTACAAATTTTGCTTTGGACATGTGATTTTTATTTCAAGTCATTGTTACAGTGGTCTTGGAGTTTTGCTTGACTGGTTCAACTCAAAGGTGATGACTCTTTAAGGAGTATAATAATATTATGCAAACTTATTTAGTGCTGCTAAAATCAGGGTGCCAGTAGCTTAGTTTGCTACTGATGCCATTATTGTTGCTACAATGGTAGCAGTGCGACATTTTAGAAATACAAAGGCGACATAGATCCAGGTCTATTCTACTGGATGCTGAGCCTCTGAACGTAATGCTGGAAAACAATTCTGCATGTGCTTAAATGGAGAGGATGCTTCGTCAACTTGTAGCTAACTTTTGAGAGATTGTTCAGGCATTTACAGTTTAGCACACACCTAATAGCTCTGCTGGACTGGGCCAGAACACTTAGCATTCTGTAAGACTGAGCCCTGAGTGTCTAATTACCATAAAAAATACATGGTGGGGAATGATTATGCACTGGTAAGGGAGGTGGTAGAGTAACCCTAATAAATCTTTTTGATCTTTAATTTCTCTAGTAAAGTATAAATCAGCTCTGTATTTTTCTAAAGCCTGGGTTGGTAACAGATATTAATGTAGTTGAAGCTAAAATTAAGACGGTGTGTCTGAATATTATTGGAAGGAGTTGACTGTATCACTGAGAGTGGGGTTTTGTGGGTAGGCGAAGACAGCTCAGCCCTTACTGAGAAACAGGATGCATAGCACAGCAGTGGTACAGAAATGAAGGGATAGTCTTCCTCAAGCCCCCTTGTATTAATAAGCCTATTCAACAGAGTATGTTGAGGAAAACTAAAAGATACTTTTCTGTGGAGGAAGATGGCTCTGTTTACATACTAAGACACAGACGGAGATTACTCTGGATGCCTATCTCAACTTTATTTTTGATGGTCCTTGAAGGTTGTAGATCCAGATTTCCAGTTAGCATGAATTTGTCTAGCAGTGTACTTTTTATGTGGGTTAGATTAAGAAATGAATGTTAGGCGACCTTGATTCTCTGTTAACATATTTGTGTGTATGGGAATATATTTATACGGGAATATATTTATATGCACACATACTCACAGACATACAAGTAAAATATAGCAAAGATGCATTAATTTTACATTGATTCAAAATATTTACAGTTTCAGTTAAGATGATCTTGCTAAAGTGACAGAAAATAGTAAGTATTAACATTGCACTGTAAGTAATGACATGTGCTGTAGATCCTCACAGAAAAAAACAATTGCCTGTGGCATCCACACAGTATTTAAATTGGTAATCTCAAAAGAGAGGATGCTTAGATTTGTAAGCTTGTTTTTGGAAACTCTTATCTCTTAGCTGAGAGTTGTAAGTTTAGGGGGAGTTGATAATTTAGAGCCTGTTTTGTGTTTTCTTCTTGAGAGCTAAGAGACTGATGCCAGAACTTTTTGACTTTTTCCATTTAACTGCAAGCTTGAAATCTCAGAATAATCTCATGTCTGGGAGAGTCTCAAAAGGCAAAGATATATTTCAACTGCATAGATCCATTTTGTCATTATATATTCCTTTCTTTTTTTTTTTTTTTTTTTAATTTTCAGTTGCTTCTGATTTTTTATATTACATGACAATTAAGCACTTCTCACCACATCCATGAGTGCTGCCCTTCAACAGATAGCGAGATGATGTTGAAAAGAATTTCATACGGCTTTGTTTGAGCCTTCCCCAGGTAAGTTCATAACAAGTGGGTTCCTACTGCTCTGCCTGGCCCTGAGTTAAAGGAACAATTCAGCACACTGTAAAATCAGAGGTTTATGGTCCTCACAGTCTAGAGGAAGAAGAATGATATCTCCCTTTAATATCTGAGCACAGTGTATAGAGATAAAATAAATGAATGAAATACTTGCACTTGTCTGGGAATATGCAAAGTGATTTGCTAAATGTTAGGGGGTTTTTTTTTTTTTTTGGTTGGTTTTTGTTTGTTGTGTTGTTTTGGTTTGGTTTGGTTTGGTTTGGTTTTTTCCACTATTGGACTCTGTTCTGGTAACATCAAGTCCTGAAATACATCACTGCTGGAAAAGTATCTACGAACATCTCACAACATTGTTTAATAATGTCTTCTGTATAGCATAGAGACCTTTTAATATTTTCCTACTTAAGTAGTTGTTGCTTAGTCAAGGAGTTTCATTGATTATTGACTTGGGTAAGAGATTAAATAGAACTGAAGATACAGTCCTGTGTTGTACTGAGCTACTCCTTAAAGGGATTAAGTTGCTTAGGGTACCTGAGATCATTCTGTGCCACATGAGTTAAGTTTTTTAATTGTTGAAGTCACCCACCTAAAGAAGGTGACATACAGAAGGCAGAGCTAGAGCTGATGGAGAAAAAGACCAAGTCTCCTTGCTTAGTGTTATTTACAAGCATGTTTGACATTTCTTAGTTTCTTAAATTATGTTTAGGTTGTTAATAAGGATAAAAATCTTAGATTTTTTTCCTGTGCTCTAAGGATGCCAGAATAATTATTCAAAGGAACACATCAGGTCAAGTGTTAACAATATGTGCTTTAAATTAAAAAAAAAAATAGAAAAAAGAAAAAAAAAAAGAGAGAGAAGGAAAGAAAACCACAACACACAAGAGCCAGCCATCTGTTCCAAAAAGCTCTTACAGCAGCATAACAGCATCAGATTTAAAAAATACAGTACAATTTTTGTGTTAAGATATATTATAAGAATTAACAGACTCACTTCAATTAAATGATCCAGAGTAACTTCTGTGCAACATATATTTACAATGAAAAGATCACAGGCAGAAAGTGCAAAATGAACAGATATTCCCATATGACTGGTTTTGTGTGAAAATAACAGTACTTAAGACAAAAAGCAGTTTTCAAAAGCAATGTCTTCCAAATGTGATGCAAAGTGACTCAATTCCTCTGGTGTAGATTCTATGAAATATTAAGAGAACTTAGATTTTCCTTCCATTGTTGAATGTACACACTACAATGAAGGTTGGCATAAAAGTCATTAAAGGCTAAAAAAGTCAGAACTCATTTCTTTATTGGAAAAATCCTCAGCAATTCTATTGTCCATAGCTGGGGTCACAAGGCTATAGCTAGTTCTTTTACTCAAAGCTCAACTTTTTTGTGTGTTAACTGTAAAGCAAAAACACTTTAGGCTAGGCTCTTGGTGGCAAAGAACTTAAATTTCCTGCAGGATCTGCATTATTAGCTGATTGATTCAGCTTGAGGAAAAATGTAAGTAGTGAACATTATTTTTTCTGGTGGCCCTGATGGTATAAGATGCTTTTAAAGAAGAGGATGTGAGGTGAAAAAAGGTTAGAATACAGACCACTCTGCAAGAAGTATGAGGCAAATTAAATGTGTATGATTTATCTCTTCAACATACATTCTATAATACAGTCATTGCATTTCAAGTTACATCTTAATTGTCAATCAGGTAACATTATGCAACAAAGTCCTGCGAAACAATGCATTAATGTATATGATCTGTGTGCTCAGGGAAGGGCCACAGATTCAGAAGCCTGGAAAGCATAAATCTGGTGCTCAGTCAGCATGATCTATTGTTATGGCTCATGTTATAGGGTTTTATTGTGACCTTGTGCTCCCATTCATACAGCATTTGGCTTGTAGATTTTTGCTGTGTGCACTTCTACTAAACAGTCACACCGCATCCATCCCTTGATGTGTGTACTCTCTGTTCCTCTGTTCTTTGTGAAGGTCCTCTGGTGAACTCCCTTGTGTTTTTAGTGCTCATTGGAGGTTTACAGAACTGGTTATTAATTAGTCCTCCCAGCATGAAGCTGCTCAGTATATTAGTACAGCAATGACAATATCACCTCTTGTGTAAGTATTCAGTCTTAGTCAACATATCTGGTAGGTTTTGGTATGGAGTTGGGGTTAATGCCAGACTGAACATCTACAGGTTTGGGAGGAATTCAGATCAGTAACTCTTAGGCAGTTCAGGTTTATTTACAGTTAGAAGTATGATTTGGCTTGACTCTCCTGTCTGGATTTATCCTGAAATGTGTTGATCTTTTGCTCTTTTAATGGAGACAGAAAAAAAAAAATCAGTGTGAATCTTTGTAAGAAGCACTGTGTTGCCTCTTTTATTCAGCACAATGCACTGAACATGTTGTGTGCAGTTCTCCATATTTAATGACTCTTTTATCAAACAGAGTTGCTTTAAGCAAAGGAATAAAATGAACTGTGTGCAAGTTGTTTTCTTGGTTTCCTATATCCCCTCTCAATCCAAATATGCTGTTCTTCTATTCCCTGCAAATCAAACTGCACATATAAAAAGGGAATGAAAAGGTTTATCTGCTTCCATTAGCAAATACTATATCTAACAAAAAGATTCATGTAATGAATAAATAAACACATAGGAGGCACACAGATGTTTTGCCTAAGTATTTTTTTAAAGTAATTTCTGAAAAACAGAGTTGAGTCTCCCTAATTGGCACAGGGACCCCCACAGAGAGAGAATTGTGACAATTAAGCAGTCAGTCCAGTGATCTGAGGTACCATGGAATATCTATGCACCTTTTGTGTTGATAGACAGCATGTGTCAAATCCATGGCTCATGTGAATTGGCATAGGTTTGTTGAACCCTGATGTTCTGGCCCTTGATTTGAGCATTTGTGTGCTGGAAACACTTTAACTTCCTCTGCCAATGTCAAACCTTTGTCAGCAGAAGTCAAGAATAGAGAAATGAACCAGGACTTGCATGCTACGTCACTTACACCTGCTTCAATGTCTTTGCAGGCACTAAAGTAGCTTTCTGGATACAGTCTAAAATCTAGGCAGAAAAGGAAGGTGGCCTAGGTATAATACCCAGCTCTGTCATTGACCTTGAATAAGTGGGTTTATCTCTTGGTAGCAGATATTACTACATTCTAACCTGTAAAAGGGGCATTATGGTATCATACCATTGTGGTGAGGTTGTCCATGTCTATGAAAAAAGGGTCAGTGCACTGAGACAGAAGTTGTTAAGGAAGCTAAAAAGTCTATAATTTTTTATTAGGAATGAGACTGCCATTTATGTTTTTCAAAGTCACTAATGTGTGTGGTCACAATCTTTCATCTGGCTACTGTGACTCCTGTAAGAGGTTAATTCACAAGGGTTAATTCTGTGAAGTTGCTATGAAAATGTGTCCTTAGGGAGGGACTGACCAATTAGAACTTGTTCTTATGTTACAATATTTGCAACTTCATAGCCTTTACCAAGCCTTTAACAAAGTGTGAGGAAAAAACTGAGGGTGGCTGGTTCTCAGGGAAGATCCTAAGGTACATAAATATGAACTGAATCTTGACACATTACTTGAACTTATCTCAAATCCATATTCAGGCACTTAAGGAAGTGGAAAGATTTTCTGAAATGATGAGAAATGAAATTTGAATCTAGTCTGAACTGGCCACTTCTGGAACCCACCTTACTTATCAGATATCTAAATATGGACTTAAACTATAATTTTCAAGCATTTATCTTGACCTAACTTTCCAGACCACAGAAAATCATGATTTTAAAGATTTGCTTTTCCTTCTATTTCCTCCCATTGTTATAACAACAAAAGCTGTTTAATTCCCAGCTACCTACATCTGCTATGTCTGAAGGTGCTGATGACGAAGTGGATTTTTCTAGACTAAATCTAAGGGTATTTGAGAGAAAGAAAATGATTTTTTTCTCAGGTATCAAATTTTCTGTAAGCTGATGCCTTTGGTCCTCAGTACTGGGCAAGCAGCATGAGAGAGGGAGGCATCCTGAACCTCACTGATTTTAATTGGAAAGAGATGTCTAAGTCAACTGCCATCATTTGAAGATGCTGCCTTGAATGCTTTGTGACCTCTTCTGTTCTGAGAACATTGTATGATTGGATGGTGTTCTAATTTTGTAGAAATGCATCATCTTCTATATGATGTCCTGTGTATTTTAAAGAAGATGTTAAAATACTTTGTGTCTTTATTTTTTCTTCTTACTATTTTTTTTCCTTTTTGGTTTTCTTTGACTTATCCCATTGCTCTCCTCCCTCTGCCCTGAATGGTGGTGGCTTCTAATTTAAGGCTGACCTTTGCAGGTATCTGTGGCTTTGGAGAGTGCTTTACCCTTTGTTGAAGTGGTTTTTAACTTTACTTTATATTTTAAAAAAAGATCAGTTGGGAGATTTTAATGCTCCCAATTCAGCTTTTTCACTAACAGTGCAAGTTAAAAGTCAGCATGGCTGAGAATAAGGGATAGAGTGGGAGAAGAGGAGCAAAGGAAAGTGCATATTGATGCATCAGAGTAGCACATAGGAGCCATTGTCGTTGAGGTTGTCTCATTGTTTCTGTTATGAGCAGAGTTCTTTAGGCAAGGATTGAATATATTTACTGCTAAATCTTATCCAAAAATCTCCTGAAGATGTTGTAAGAGAGCACTGAATACTCATGATCTGTATTAAATTTATAAACTCTTCAGTCTGGAATTTTCATCTTCAGATATATATTGAAATGGCTATAATTTTTACTGAAAAAGCATTTCTCTATAAAGCTCCCATGTCTCTGATAATATCTACTATACCCACATCTTTACCAATCAAATCCACAACACACCTGTAGAAATTTTCTTTACGAAATCTAAATTCACTTGAAAAATTGGAGAGAAACATGGAAGCAGTGGTAGTGAGGAGGAACAGAGGAGGATGGGATTTTCTACTGAACTGAAAATTCAATTTTTATGTAAAGTAGCACTTTGTGTTTATTCAGAGGAAGTTTCTTATATAAGTTTTACTTATTTTAGGCTTGTCAAAACCTATGTCTCCCATTCCCTACATGTGTTTTGTTTTGAGACTTATTAGGAAGTGGATGTCCATCTGGTGATTTCACACATACAAACTATTTTCTTCAGATAAAAGTCCTCTGAAGGACACAATACCTGTAAAACCTCATGTGGTCTCATACTGACTTGGATTTTATGACAACATGATGTTGAATTTTCACAAAGGTTTTAATCCTACTACCTAAGATCAAACAGAGCCTGATTCATAAAACATTGCTTCTATAATTTTTTTTCCCCTAGAATCTTGCTATAGATCTTTTGGAAATAGAGGTAGATATTGTGTGTTGAATTGATTCGTAGCAAAAAAAAGAAATCCAGCCCTGAAGTGTTAGTCAGTAGTGGCCTGAGGGAAGCATCTTGGCAATCGGACAGATTTAATTTTTCAAAACTTAAAAAAAAAAAAAAGGGTGAAGAACAAAAAAGTGCCCATAAAATACATGAAACAGATTAATTTCTGTAGCTAAAACAATAATATATCAACACTGTCAAAAAATCATAATTGTCTCAACACTATAACATTATTTATTTAATATTGAGAAGCTATTATTGCACTCTAGTTTAAAAAAAAAAAACACTCTTACCTTAAAAATGCATGAAAATAATATTAAAAATTAACACTAAAACTATACAATGTGGCAGTAGGAGGCTCAGCAAATTGATAATGGAATAAGGAGACTTTCAAACCAGGTCAGAAACTACTACATGATATCTTTCTGACATATGAGAAACGAGACATTAAACATGCCCATTTCCTAGGAAAAAAAATGAAACCATTTGTAGAACTTCACCATCAAAAAAGGCATAAAATACTGAAGGATGCTTATGGTGCGGAGACCAAGAATGAAGTAAGGGACTTCACAAAGTGAGCTTGGCTTTCTTCTTCTGGAGTAAGCATTAACTAAAGCATGCTGATGGAGCAGCTTAGTGAGCATTCACAGCTCAAGTAAATGGGATATGGATGGAAGCATACAAATCCAAAACAGGCAACTTTCCACGGCTACTAACTGTTCATTTAAGTTATGCCTTAGCTGTTCACATTCCTGTTGCATTGGGGCCTAACGCAATCAGCAAGTTGGTCTCATTGAGTTAAATGTGTTGTAAAGTAAAGGCCATTCATAAAATACATACGTCTGTTTCAGCTTTGTATTGAAAGTTTAAATCAGGCTTTGTGTCAGCTTTATCCATGGTGGGTTTTCATCTGTGGCATTAAGTCACTGACCACAGTAGAAGTTCCAGGTCCTCAGGGCAACTGTTTGCATTTCCTGTTGCTATGAGTGTTTCAGATGGAATCTGCTCAAATAAGTGTGCATTTGTCTATTTTTTCTCCTTTGCTAGAGGTAGTACCACCATAAGAAAATGCTCATAGAATATTTTTATTTGCAAGATGGGAATGGTATCTCTCTAGATCAGCCTAAAGAATGGTCCTGTCCTGCAAATTAGGACTGTCTTTTTGAGAACCTACAGAAACAGGGAATGGAAGAGCAAAAATAATTGTTCATAAAACTGAAAGGATCATTAATATACATGGTATGTGTAGTTTGCAGAATAGTTGGAATGAGGCTAATGGAGTTTCTGGAAAAAACAAGCTGTCACTTTCACAATAGAACAATGACAAAGTTGTAGTGACAGCAGGGAATTAAGTAGCAGGCCACTACAAAGATATAAGTGATAAGTTGCTTTATTGTACAATTAACTATATCATTTAACATATAAACTGGCCTGTTGTTGCTCCTGCACCCACTGATCTATTTTTTATGGTGTCTTCATTCTTCCAGGCAGTGTTTCAAACTAGTATTCAGGAAGTATCTTCAGCCAGTCACACCTTTCTGTTTCCTTGAAGAACTTTTTCTCTCACCTATTTTTGCATTCCTGGGTTGGGAATTCACATGAAATTATTCTGAAGTTTCACAGGACATAAAGATGCTCTTGCACTAAAGTAATATCTCATTTTAGAAATACTTAAGTTTGATTTTGAGAAAATGGAGTGTCACAAATGAACAAAGCAAGGAACAGTATACTTGTATTGATACATGCAGAAGTAAAAAGAGAACAGATTCCCCACCTAGTTTTTATCTATAACATTTCTGAAGACAAAGCAATCGTAGTTGGAGGCGGAAGGATAACAAAATCTAGTCATGTCTTTCTGTTCCTTTGTGCTGCCCTGCCCTTAACACTCTGATCCCAGCTGCTTACAGCTAGAATTATAGAATCATAGATTCATTTTGGTTGGAAGACACCCTCAAGATCATAGTGTAGGCTTTCCATTATGAATATGATTCCAGTGGTACACCCAGTTTTGGGGTTCACGTTTCAAATGCTTTTGTTTTAGAGGAGCCTATAGAATGGGATTTTGCTTCAGGATGTCTTTGTTCAGGTAACTTAGGGTAGGTATAATTCTTAAAACATGAATAATTATGGTTCAGAGAAAGTGTATTATTACTTTAAGTTGCAGTTATAAGGAAAAATGACAGTGGTGCTTAAATGAAGCTTGACAGCCTGCAGAGCAGGCACCAGCCATCTGTGCTATGGCAGCACTGTTTGTATTTTAATGTTTAAACATACAGCAAAGATAATTAAGAATAACTATAATTAAAAATGATTACAACAAATTACGTTCCCCTCAACAGTGTTGTGTGCCTGTAACTTATAAGTTACTTGATGAAGTAAGCCTTTGGTGAGGCAGATAGGATAGCTTTGCAATTCAAACCCTATTTCTGACAGTGCATAGATTTTTAGGGGCTTTTTTTTCCCCAAATGATGAAAGCATTTTATGTACTGGGCTTCATACACCTATTTGATGCACAGTAATTATCACTGAAATTTCATTCTTCGTATCAAGATCTTCACTCTTCTCATTTTTTTTTTCCTTTTTCCTGAGACAAGATTAAAAGTAACATATTTCTCAGTCTATGGGAAAAAAATGACAAGAAAAAAAGCACAAACTCACACATTTATTTTCATTTTCAAAGAAAAATATTAATATTTTCTCTTGACAAAAGCAAAACAAAATTTTAAACAGAAAAAAACCTTGTAGGATAAATCAATGCAATTTCTCTTATAACTTCTTATATCTAAGAATAGTAAGCCCATTTGGATAAAGCTCTAACTCTTCCATGTTATACTGAGTTTCATATTGATTCTGTCATGTTGATGGGTCCTGGTGCCTTTCCCCATGGAGGCGAGAACATGCTTTAAAGTGCATGAGATGGGTTAAAGACCAATTTTTCTTAACTGGTCATGACCAGAATTTTAGTTTCTGAATGCCTCCTTTGGAAGACATAAATGGATTGAAAAAATAATAGCTTCTGTACCTGGCTGTGGGAAACCCTTACTGCTGGTCTTCAATTCTACCATGCTCTTAGCAGCAAGGTGAGATCCTACATGGAGACTGGATATGGCCAGACCATTGGTGCAGGCTCAGAAATCCGAAAGTCCTCTAAGGTTCCTGTAGTATAGACATGATCTGCCTATTTCTTAATAATTTTGTATGTCTTTGGGTTTTGGTCCCAGAGGCTTGAAACAAAAGATGCTTGCAACAGCTTCTGTGAGGCATAGTTGCATTTCAGAATACAAGTAATTCTGGTTCAGGAGGCTTTGGCTTTCTTAGAGAAAATTGAATAGTTGCTTGATCGATTATGTATGAAACCATTTGTCTGTCTAATAATCACATATCAGTTTAGATGGAATATTTTTAGCAACTTGTTCAATACCTGAAGTTTTCAGTGACACTTCAATTTGGAAATTTGACTTAGTGTCACAACTACAATGAGGTGCCTTGCAATAATTTCAGAAAGACTCCAAAGGCATACAACAGACAAGTAAACAAAGGCACATCATTTGCTTATGCCTACTTTGCATTTTTGAGGCAAAATCAGAATGATAGGTTAAGATATTGTGATTTCCTTAATTAATATAACAAGAATAATAGGGAGAACAAAAATTTTTGCCCATGTTTCTGCTTATTAAAGACAATAGCTCCACATCATCGGCAGATCTCTTAAGAGAACTATTTTAGACTGTCACCTTTACTTACTTTCAGAAAACTGTTATTTACCTTTTGCAGAAACTGTCATTTAAAGAGTGCTCCAGAATTTACCAGTGTTTTACTTGACACTAGTGTTGTAGCCTAGTGAAAAGAAATTGATAGATGAATTAAAAGGCACATGTTTGTAAGCTAAGTCTACCATGGTGGCATTCCTCTTGCCCTGAAGGTGACAGAGGTGCTGTGCAATCTCAAAGGAAGCGGAACTATGTAGAACTGCACTGTGTGATCACATGCTGGTCACTTAGATTAACAGAATGAAGAGAATATATAAGCAGGATATAAATAAAACATTGCAATAATGTGAGGAAGAATCCAAATACTTTTCCAAACTAATGTTTTATTTACCACTTTAAGTAGTTTAGTGCTGTTCTGGCATGTAATCTTTGATGGGTACTATGTTTTATAAAGCTTGCATTGATAGAATTATCTGCCTTTCATACAGGGGAACCACATGGCCTTCTTGCCTGAGAATATTATTTCTCCATAGGCTGCTTGCAGCTCTGTTTGAAATTTGTTTTGTATTTAAATAGTATGGGCCAAACTGAGCCCTGGTGCAAATCTGCTTGTGCCAATGGAACTCCACTAGAGGAATGTTTGACCCTATGGGTTAAAGTAATGAAAAGATAACAGCATACTGTATGATCACATAAATTAAAGATGGAAAATACCAATTAGGTCAGCTAGTACTTACCCGGGGGACCAATTTAGATTGTTCCCTACACTCTACTCTTGAGTGCTTTGCATTGTTTTAAGAAACTCTTGCAATAAGACTGGTGTCTTGGGAGACTATGCTGTAGTTCGTCAGATCTCACCACTAAAGAATACTATCTGAAATCCAGACGATTTTTTTTTATTCTCAAGAACTAGGTCTCAATATCCTTGTCATAAAGCTTTCTGTTTCACTCCAAGAAATATTATTTTGATTTTTCTATTGTCTTTTCACAGGATATGCCACGCATGTTTTCAATCAACACTTCTCTTGGATTCATGTACAAATAGAATGTAGGAGACAATTTTTTTATTCTTGTTATTGTTTTCAGGAGTAAGTTAAATTTCCTAGGTCAAATAAGAGTTAATCAAAATGTATTTTTATCCTCACAGATGAAAGAGCCATTAAAAAGAACCGATATTTATTTCTGGTTTTGTTTGTTTTTAGAAAGCCTGGAAATAGAAATACACAAGCAATTAGGGAAGGTTTTACTTTCATCCCAGATAAATCTAAGTAGTACTGAAGATTCCAGGCTTAGATGAGATAAAACCCAATTTCCAGATGTGTCTCCAGTGTTGTACGCTTCTGGCTACAAAGCTAACACAGACATTCAAGCTGTCATGTACAAGAGTGGTGTCAGCCAGTGACTCAGGCAGCAAACCTTGGTGCATAAGCAGTGCCATTACAACAACGAATGCTTTCTTACAGCGTGACTGGGTCATCACACAAATACATGTGTCCTGAATTTGACCTTTTGGTGAAACACAACCACATGTGTGTCAAGTAGTCACCATTCTCAAAATGGAGCAGGTCTCCTTGCTTTGATTCAGTGTGTGCCAAATAGACTCAGGAGTTGTTTAGAAATTGATTGACTAAATTATTTCTCATGCTGCTAGTATTTTTTGACTGAGACAGACCTAAAAAATTTTCTCTGGACTACCTGGCTTTTCCTACAACGTTATACCACAAGAAATAAATTAACTTTGTGGGTATTTTTAGATTTTGGCAAGCTAAATATTTGATCAAGTAGTACAGTACAGTACAGTACAGTACATGATAATTGTTAATAATTTGGGGGAAATTCATGCACGTAAGTGGTTTTTGTTTGTTTTTTTTTTTTTTTTTTAGATTAGGAGCCTCATTTCACAAAAAATCCTACTATAGGCAAGGTAATGTCAAAGACAACTTCAGAAACCAATTTTAAAGCAACCTAAGTCTTCTTTTGTTATCGCTTGCCCCAGAGGACTCTCTCTGCTTTTACCATTAGGGTCTCAGGCCACATAAGATAGATATCTGTAGATATGAATAATTTCCTTGTTTACACGTTCTTTTAAAATGGTGGAAAAAGGTAGTAAGTTACATGTATTAAATCCTTTAACAATAATAATAGCAATAATAGCAAGAGTAACTATAGTAAAAGTTTCTTAATATATATATATATCTATTAAAAATATAATTGATTGAAGAAACAGAAATAATGGGGGAAAGTGAGGAAAATACAAGGTAGGTCAAAAACAAAAAAATAATATTATCTGAAAAGAATACAAGGGAAATCAGCTGGGGAAATTAGAACAAATTATACTCACTGGAATATTATGGTTAACAATACTTTTCTTTCAAGGCCCAGAAAAACAGAAATGAAAGCATATTAAAACTGCTGGTTATGTATTGCTTACAAAGCATATAGTAAAAGGTTTTCTTAATTTATGAGCTCTTTCTGAAGGACGGTCACTAGCCAAGAGCTCCTGTGGCCTTAACCACATTGTCACTGAAAGCTATTAACAGAATTTTTTTTTTTTTTAAATTGAATTAATTGAAAGAAGAGTCACAATTTTCAAACCACTATTAAGACTGCTGTTGGACAAAATAACAGGCAGCCAGTCAGATTGCTGCCTGCACTGAGTTTTGCTCAGGTGTGAATGGGAATAGTGCCATTACCTACATGTCCCTGAATTCCAGGTCTGGTACCAGGAATGACAACATAAAGAATGGCTGTCCCCCATAACCCTTCCTGCCCCCAGAACCTTCTTTTCCCAACAGTAGTTGGGAGGCATGGACAATGAGACACACAATCTCTTTGTGTAACCAGGTAATTCCCGAACAGGTTTTACAGTTGCTTTGCAACCCATTTTTTTTTGTCACCTGAGTGTCACAGAGGATGACGCTCAGCTTGTGATTCTGGCCAAGTTAATTTAATTTACGTAAGATGTGTATGTTGAGAAAAGAAGTGAGAACATAGAGTTTAAAAATGACTAGCATAGCTTCAGACAGACTGCCAACATATTTAAATTACCTACCTTTTAGGTCTATGTTGATGAAAGATAGGAGAAAATCAGAGGATGGCACTTCACACAATACTTCACACATTCTAATAATACACTATAGACTCTTAGATTTGCACAAAGCATCTGCTGAGATTCTGTATCAAAAATTAACAGGAAGAATAGGATGTAATGAAACAAGGTAAAGAATAGAAACTCTGAAGATAAATCTTATTTATAGTAGACATCCCTGAATAACAGTGTTAAGTTTTAGTCAGGTCAATGGCCAAGCACAGATATACAATTAAAAATTATTTCAGATCAACTCTGAATCAAAAATACTCAATTTTCCTTTAACATTCTAAAAAGCTGTAAGAAATTATTTCAGTTCAAATTAAAAGTGTCATTCAGATTTAAACAAAAGGGTTTTTTTAGCTTCTTGACTTTCATTGACTTCATCAAAACTTAGAAATATTTAAAGTACAAAGACAGTAAATTTGTAAGTAAAACCAATTCTACCTGAAAATGGAAATATTTCTTTCATTTAGTAGTTATCAGAACAAAATACTTCCAACTTTCTGTTCCTTTTTTTTTTTTCACTAAAGGTTGCCTGAATTTGTCATACTCTTCTTGATTCAAATAAGCATTTTTCATTTGTTTTTATTTATGAATAACTTTTTCAGCTGTGAAATTTAGAAGAAAAAAATTACCATTAAAGGTCATGTATGTATTAAGTAACCTGAATACAACACACACAGAGAACAAGTATATAGATATCTATGTATAGGTGTTTATTCCATGATTATAAGGGCCTACTGATTACCACTAAGCCTTGTGAAAGCTTGAAAACAAAAGGTATGTTTTTAAAGAAAATGTTCTCTCTAATATGCATGTAAAAAGTAAATGAACACATATAAGCTTTATTATTATTCATATGGATTTCCAGGAAGCAGCTGTCCAAAAAATGCTAGACTCCTTTAAAGTCCAAAAGAAATATCTAAGTATTGATGGTATATATCCAAGGGTTTGTATCATGCCTACATGGTTCACTTTCTCTTTTTTTGTTTTGTTTTGTTTTGTTTTGCTTTGTTTTTTTTTTTTTTTTTTTAATTTTAGTAGTCCCCAGAAATGCTAGAATGAATTTTCTTGTCTTCAGCCATAACCTATCCTATATGGAAAGGTACTAAGTCCTCATAAGTCAACCAATTAGCATTTTCATGGGAGACCATCTCTAAGGAAGACAAACTTACCAGACAGTCCCTAGTCACTGGATCTGCAAAGGCAGTTGATAGATAATTGACCCTGAGCCAAATGGTCACAGAGAGGTGCTTTTCTTGTCTGGACTTATCAAAAGTTCATAGTGCCTTAACATGGGACATTTGATAAGTTTTTATGGCAAGGACTCCCAAAAGTCGGTAACCCAAGGTTGACTGGCATTAGATTTCTAGTGTGAAGAAAACAGATTTCCTGAGCTGTAGAGTTCCCACTCTCACTTGACCCTACCACTTTTCTTTTGCCTTCCTATGTAAATCCTGTTTCTTTGTGTTGGCGTGCTACAACTTAATGCATTAAATATTAACACTTATTTTGCACTTATTTTCAGTACCTTATTGTAACTTTGTCTGATCTGACCTTTGTCTTCACTTTTTGTCTTTCACTTACACATGGTGTGCTTTCTTTTTACCCTATACTTTAATTTTTCTGTTAATACGTTTCATATTTCCTTAGGCTCTAAAACTGCTGATTGTTGCATAAGATCATATTACTGCTCAAGAGAAAAGAACTGTAAGAAAGCTCAGAGCCCAGAGCTGAGGAAAAGGCTGATTTCTTACATTTCTTTAGTTGCTACAAACCTTGGTTATTGACAAAAACTTCCTTGTATACAAAAGCACAAGGGGGCAGCATTACATTAAAATAAATTGTTGCACTCTGTGTGTATGTGTGTGCGTGTGTGCGCGCGTGCGCGTGTGTGTACTGAAATATAATCAACTAGATAATGCTAAGGTTGCAGAAAAAAATGTTATTATAGTTTGTTCTGAGTGCCCTATTAGCTTACTTGTCCTGATGGCATTGGTAGGTTAGAGGAAAACAATTCTGAAGCCATGGGGAGTTGTACTTACTTCCAGTTGTGTGGCAGATCCTTCATACCTCTTCCTTTCCCTGCTTTTCTCTATTGATGAATATGTATTTGTTTTCTTAAGGACGATCTTATTTTTTCAGAAGACTTTCTTTCAGGACTAGTTGGCATGAAAAACTGCTCCTTGCTCCCTCATTGATATAGTGCAGTGAATGTACGGTAGAGGATTTCTGCCGGCCTTTGAAATTTTCAAAATTGATCATCAAGGACCCATTTGGAAAAGACCAATTGAAATGGCCTGTTCTGTTCTGACAACATTTATGTCAATGCAGTGAACAGACAGGCAGTTGGCTTCATGCAGAATTCTTAAAAATTCATTTTTGGATGGAAATGCTTTTCTGTAGAAGCTTGTCTCGAAGTAAGTATGTTTGTAATGAATTTGAAAGAATCTGGTCATGTCCAGAGTGTTCTGCATTGTTTTCCTGTCACTTGTTGCAAATTGTTATTTTCCCAATTTTTAGTAATTAAAATCCCCAGTGTCTTTTTATAGGGCATTAATTATCTGAGCCATTTTCTAAAATGTGAATTCTGCGATCATAGATTTGTCCCTTTCAGTTTAAATTGATGGCAAGGTCTGAGATATCTTTGCTGGGCTGGGTCATTTTGAGCCTATGCCCAAAGGACATAATCTAATTTTTTCCCCGGAAGTGTAGTGCCAAGGATTGCTAACAGAAGTGTCTCTATAATGACTGACAAACTCTGAAATATGAAAATGCATTGCCTGTATTTTGTATTTTTCACGTCTACCTAGCTTTAGAAAAGAGCAGCTATAGACTGAGTGACAAATGCTAATGCCACTTGAAAGAATAATATCAATGACTAGGGAAGGGTGCCAGGATTTGGTTGCAAACACCTAACTCCAGCCATTGTTTTTGGTTTCTTCTCTGGGGATGCAAATAATTTGTGTATTGTTTGACATCACCTGTTGGAAGTACTCCAGAGAGTATACTGTGAATCCACTTCTGTGAATGACTGCTTCCACCTGTGTTAACATATCAATGCTTTTTTCTCACAGTCTTTCATATAGTTTACTTTTGAAAAGGAGAGTTATAAAGATCTTCCAGGGCCTGACTCTTGAGAGGTTGAGACCCCTCAAGAGAGTCAAAGAGGTTGATGGAATTCACTGCTTCCTGGGGCTGTCTTCAGAAGATAAACAGAAGTTAATGCACAGCATAGGTATTTGCACCTGTTTTAACTAATATTTTGCTGAGATGAAATGTAAAAAAGTGGTGCCTGGCTGTCAGCCAGATAAGTAACCAGTAATGCCATTAATCTTTGACAGTTGTCAGTCCTCCATCTAAGAAACTGACTGTCGTTTCTGTTCCACGCCAGAAAGGCCCGAGTAGTTTATTAAATGTGGACTTCAGGACTAAACTACATAAAATTGAAAGCTTGGTAATAAAATTTTTAAAAAGTGATTTATTTTTTTTTCTCAGTGCACGCAGAACCTAAAATGATAAAATAAAGCCTTGTTTTAAGAAGTAAAATTTATAATAGTAACTTCAAGATAAAAAAGAATTGAGACATAGTTATAGGAGCTTGTTGCCTTTTTCTTTTTTTTTTTCATTAAGTGAAGAATACACATTTGTTTTAAAGTAAAAATGAACAGATCAAGTATCTCAGTTTGAATTCCACCACCATGTTTCTATTAAAAGTTATCCAAAGATGAACTTTGGGCTAAGAATTGTTTCTAATACTACAAAAAAGTGTCCTTTCCTTTCAACAAAATTGCAGCTTTGCATTTCAGTCTCTCAGTCGCATTTTGGCCTGCTACTATATTAAGTTTAGTCTTATTTATATGGAGTCTTTTTCTGTGATTTTTATGCTTAGCACCTGTGAGAGCCCTTCTCAGTTCTTTTTTCTTTTTCCTCCAACATATAAAATGCCATCTTCTCACCATTTTGGGAACCTAGTTATATTATTGTACCTATCTGTTCTTCATACAAAAAAAAAACACTGTAAGGAAGATGTTTTGGAGGATTTTTCTCTTCTTTCATCAAACAAAAAAAAAATACAACTGATGACATCTGCCCCCCTGATTTTCACATGGGTCAATACGTGTTGGGGTTATTAGAGGTTTTTAGTCATATCACTTCACCGAAGAGATCCACACAAAAGTAATCTCTTTGGAGGAAAAAAGTTATCTTACCAATCATATCTGCTTGTATAAGACATGGCTTATGTATATATGGTCCAGTATCTTCTATCTGGAGATTTGAACAGGAGTTTTGTTTCTGTTTTTCCATGTCCCTTCTCCTCAAAAAGTCAGATGTTAAGCAGTTTATCAATTTAATGACATGAGTCAGCACACACTTTGTGTCATACTGCTTCTGCAGCAGACTCATTGTTGACGAAATGCCCAGGACTCATCTCCTCTTTCCATAATAACTTCCTATTGAAATCCAGCTCTAGTTTCCTGTCTCAATAACTCCCATTTACCAGAGAACTTCCCTTATCTACTTAGGTACTTTAGAGATCACCTTCCTATAAACATAATTTTTCTTTCAATATAGCTCTCATTTTAATGGACATCATTCATTGCAGTCCAAAAATTACCCTTAGTGTCATTCAAATTTGATGACTCCATATGTTGGTGGCCTCCACTTCCACGAAGTATGTTAAACTGTTAAACATAGTGAGAATTCTTTGTAGCAAGAGGATTCTCCTTGTATTTTAAATCTCTCTCTCTCTTTTTTTTTAAATCATTTATTTGAATTGTTTTTCCACAATGTTGTCCTATGTTTGATCCAGGTAAAGTAGTATTCTTTCTACACCAGAGTACTCTCTTTCTATTCTGAGCTATGAACCAAGGTCAAGAAGCAAGGTTAGAGAGTTTGCTTAAGATTTAGGGTCCCATATCTATAGAATGAGACTCATACCAACTACTGAAAGTCCTTCAGCTATACATATGGCTACTAGTATGGAACAAAAGCTAGACAGATGAAAATAAGGAGGAGTTTGTTCAGTTTTGCCAACAAAAAGAATTTTGACTTTCTAACGTTACTGGAGACCAGATATCAACTTATCTCTGGAACACTTTAACGTTCTCTAAGTTTGGGCTTTTCTGAAGGACTAGATTGGACTATATCACTTCTGCTTCTAAAAATGACTCAACATCAAGGTTTAATTCACAGTTTCCTTTTGGTTTAGCTCTCCCTTCCACACAAAGAAAATATGCTTGATAATTAATTTAAAAAACTCTGCAGCCAATATTACTTGTCTCCTGTTTATTGATCAATTTATACCTCTGAAAGCTGAAAGGAAAAGGTAATAGCACTTCCCACTGTCTAGACTCTGAAAATACTGCAATATTAAGGTGAAGCAGCTCATAAAAATCTTTAAAATAGAGTAGCTGAAGAGCAAGTGAATCACATAAATGTGAAAAATAATGTATCCTTCATTCTGTTCATCCTGAAGGTCCTTCAGTTTCAACATGCTCCATCTTCTCTGTGTCTATCATTGTAATATAAACCTTTCATAATAAGCATTCTCGTAAATGTGAATAAACAACAAGAAAAAAGCCTCCCACCACTCCCTGAACTGTTGAGAACTTTCTGAAGTTATCACCGTAGGGGGTAGTGAGCAGAGCTTTGTTGGTTTCTGCACCTGCAAGGCCAGGGACAAAGCGCCGGCTCAAAGAGGCTCCATCTCTGCTGCCCTCAGAGCTGCCTCTGGAGCTGGCCAAGCGCTCAGGCCAAACACCTTGCGCCGGCATAACTTTCTGTTCATATTTATTGTTGGTTTGGTCACCTGCTTTGCCCTTGTTCTCCCCCTTTGTCTAATCTGCTAGGAAAGCATGACTGCATTAGGTAGTATAATACATCTTTTTCTTAACTCATGGTATGCATAAAACTAATGTCATTGATAAATAAGGAAGTGTGGTTTTTCCTTAGTTTTACTTTTGCAAGTGGTATGACACAGCATTCTGAAGTATCCAACTACTATTTAATCCTTATATGTGATTTAGAGGCAGATTTTCTAATTGTATTGTGTTTTTTATGGAGAAACTTTATTATAAATGGACTTATTCTCTAAGTAAAAAAAAAAATAAAATAAAATTGTGATGTTCAATAAGGTTGGTGATGTAAAGGAAGAGTAAATAGCATTTGCCTTATATCTATAACTGAGAAGAGGTCTAAAGAAGTAATCTGTTATTCAGAGGTGCTGCCCTTTGCAATTCCCATTGGCTTTGGGCTACATATCAAGGTACTTAAGTAGGATAAATTTTTAACATGCAAACATAGAAGTGTTTGGGGTTTTTATTTCTTTTTTTTAAATTTTGTTTGTTTGTTTGGTTGGTTGGTTGGTTTTTAGGCATAGGCTCCCATTTTTTTTCCCCCAGATTCCTCCCTTTTCAAGTTTTCACTTTCTTTCTTAGTTGTTTGCTTTTGCTGAACATAACCTAATCTTAAAATCTTAATGTAATATTTTGTTACACTTTTTCTTCTTTTCAAATTAATGGCTATACTGGCTAGGTAGGTTCCTCAGGTTCTTTCAGCTTCTGTAAAGTAAGCACAAATGCTAGAACAAAATGGATAACATTGCTCTGTATAGCATTTCTTTTATTCAGTTTTCTAAGTAATGGAAAAACGTTGATCTTTTAATTAATGGAGAAAAACTGACTGGTATAAACTTATATGTTCCTTAGGGGTTTTAAGAGGATCAAGTGGGCTATAGATCTGTCTTTAGATGTATAGGCATTTTTAACTTTTGTGTATTATTCAACTGTATGCAGCAAGTTTCTGATCTAGAAAGTCATTATCATCAGGTTTCCTTAATAATCTAGGAAAGACCTTTCTCAGCCCAGGCTGAGTGAACTGACTTCCTTTGCTAGCACTCCCTACTGCAGCAGAGACAGGGGGTATATGAGGAATCTTCTTTTTAGACTCCAGGTCCAAGAGCAGAGACATGCTTAAGGGCTTGTGAGTTCAGAATTAAGACCCCTCTTCAGTGGCTTGGGGAAGGCATTGAAGCTCCTTCTGCTTTGTTTCCGCATGTGTAAAAATGGATAATCCATCCTTCAGAGGGTGTTCTCAAATGTTTCATGAAGATGAGACAGTTCTGTAAGACATTCTGATGCTACAGAAATGGGTGTTACACAAGCAAAGAAAAATAGTCATTTTCTTGAACTGAGGAGGGAAAGAGATGAGGGAGTATGGGTAAGGTAGACATCTGATTTATCACAAGCACACAGAAAGCTCTCAATATGTACAATGAGAATAACTAAAAGAAGGAAAGATCTCTCCCTTCTCCCTTCCATAAAATCTGTATGGCCTATCTACAGAATACTAGTTTCTTTGTCTTTCTCCTTTTCTAAATTTAAGAAAAATCTCTGTAATTTCCTCAAAAGGGAATATCTCCTGTTCCTCTGCATTCTCCTGTCTTTGACCACAGATATTGCTGGATTTATTCCACTACTGGCAAACAAGTGTTCAGGAAGTTGGTGTGCTCAAGCGTGTCAGTCCTCTGCACTAGACCTTTAAAAGCAAGGAATTACCAGATTCAGAGACTCCTCTTTAGCCTCCTCTCACACCCACACAGCATGTCTCTATTGACAGTGACAGATACTGCATCTTAATAGGGAACCTACTTCAGCCTCCAGCAGAGAAGGAAGCACTCTACTCATTAATCTCCCTCATAGTATAGTATGAACCCTTATTTACAGCCTCAGCAACATTAGCAAGCATTCTGTGTTGACATATGCACATAGGTTAGGCATGTCAGACAGTATGAGCTTCTAGGCAAAGCTGATGTTTTAATGAAGGGTCTGACTCCTCCCCATCAGAGGGAAGTACTGCCTGCTCTACCGCTCACCATCTGTAAAGTCGCATCCCAGTGGCATTCCTCATTAATTGAAACCCACACCTCTAAAACAAAATATGAAGGTGCTCTGGTGAAAGATATCAATCAGCCAGACCTCAGTGTTTAAAGCCATGTCTCCTTGCAGAAAAAGGTCTTGTTTCTACAGCGATGGGCAAGACATGAAAACCTGGAAAAAATAAATGTCTATCCAAAGTGTCCGACATTTCTTTGGTGTTTAGACATATGGTGTGTGTGGCCCCTTCCACTTGTCCTTGATGAGAAGTATTGCTTTGCACTACTCACCAAGAAAGAAAGAAAAAAATCCCTTAAAATAATTTCAGAACCTTATATGATTTGATCTCTTGTTTAATGAAAATCTGATTTGGGGAAAAAATGCCAAATCTTAAATGTTCTGCAGTTGAAAAGCTAAACTTTGAAACCATTCTGTTAGAGGTATATTCAGAAAATTGGATAAATTAATAGTGTTGTGTTTTTACCACCTACGTTTCAGAGTATGTAGCACTAGGAAATGTCTAGATCTTATAATATGCTAAAATTTTAATACTGTCAGTATGACAAAGGGGCTTGTTTTGAGCTAGTTATCTATAGTAAGGATTAGTAATTCGTTATTTCAGTAGGACTTAAGGAAAATGGTTAACTGATGCTCTGGAAAAGTGATGTTTCATTTAAAAACAAATATTGATTACAGTATTAGATGGGATACAACACACTTGAAATATGACACTAGCACTCAAAATCAAAGGAGCAGTGTGGCTGGTGCATGAAACCTGAACTGAGATGAGTGAGAGTCAGGTTTTTATCTCTGGCATTTACTGCCAGTAACTCCTTGCCTGTCTTTAAGAATTTCTCTGCATTGCCTTGTCCCTCCTGCCTGAGCTCCATGCTCCCAGGAATAGCAACTGCCTGCAATTGTTTTTTTGGTGCAGAGCCACTCACAAGACAGCCTTGGCTTTGGCGGGGTCTTCTACTTGCTGTGATGCCTCTAGGAACACGTCTCTGCAAATGCATTGACTCAGGGTGGGCTCTGAGTATTATTTCAGAGCATGTCTCTAACATGGTTTTCCTGCTACAGCTTCCTACAGCTCATCCAGACTAGAGAGTTTGGAGAGCGCTCCAAAAACACTTTTGGTCTGTCTGAATGCCTCTGCATAAAAGCACCTGGATAAATTCTAGCCCCTGAAGGAGAACTGGATGAGGTATACTTCAGAGAGCTGTACAGGTAGTGGTTGGCCAGACAGCAATATTCTGTCTATGTTCTCACATTAATTACAGGAACTACAAAGGACATCTAAGTTGCTTGATCTTCTTCCATTATGTACTCCATGCCAATAATACTGACTAGCTAAGCTTTTCTAGATATAAATAGTACTAGGTTTTTACAGGATGGGGACAGAACCGTGTGAAATTGAGAAGTAACCTGTATGTCAGGTTTACATTTAGGGCTATATATTCTGAACCAATGACTCCTGGCCTTGCTATGTTTTATATTAACCCATTTAATTTAATCTGGAGAGCTCTCTATCTTCTTCTGTGAAAATCGTTTGACCCTTCCTTGCTCACCTATATGAATTCCAGTATAGATTTTTTTGAGGGATATCATCTGAAATGTTTTATTCATGGTACAAAATCATATATTAGTATCATAGTGTCTGGTCCTTTGAATAATTATTGCTTTAAAACATGCTTTTTATCTGATCAAATGCTTAGCAACTCCTAATTGGATATGGGTCATGGGCCGTTAGCCACCGGATAAGGGACATCCCTTAAAATGTAGGAGGATAGTCACCCTAACTTCAAATTTATCTCAAATACTCTCTAATATTTCAGTAGCAGCATTAGGGTTACCTATGGTGCTTGACAGCGCTAATCTATATTGTTCTCATAGCTTTCATGGAATAAACGCAAAATTTATCAATAGTCTTAATTAGCAAGCAGTAACAAAACTGACTCAGGGGCATACTAGTTTGCCACATTTACTTGTATGTCCCTGTAACTTTTCTGAAAACACTCTCTACAATGAGATCTATAAAGACAGATTTCAAAGAATGTGCCTAGCAAAGGGTCTGGAGGAGAAGTTGGGTTTTCAAATTAGCCAAGCACTCCTTGCATAATGGACACAAACCACCCGTGAGGCATTGCTGCCATGGCCCCTCTTGCAGACAGAGGCTGTTTGGAATTCAGTTCCTTTGCCTTCACCACAAGCGCAGATGGTAGTGAATGATATCAGCTTCTTTACTTTGCAGAGAAGGACTAATCAGATGCAAAAGTCACAGAGATTGGTATCATTGGTATTTAACAAGACTTGGATATTAGGAAGAAAAATAATGTGCTTCTCTCATGGGTTGCTCTTTAGCCATAAATTTCCAAGCATTTTTAAAGAAATTGGTGAACTCCTTTTCAGAGTGCCAAAAGAAAGTGAGATGCTTACTTCTGTTCTGATAACATTACAAGCAGCTAAAGATCCTGAAAAGAACAGAAATCCCCAAACAGACTGTGTCACATTGCCAATAAGTCTTCCTGCCAAGGACCCTGGGGCAATGAGTAAGCAATCAGGGCACTGAAGAATAGTAGAAGATTGAAGTAGTAGAGCCACAGTGCTGTGGAGTTTGGGCAGGATGGTAGTCCTTGGGGCACCACAGGGAGGGATCAACAAAATGCAACACACCTGCTTTGCTTTTTTGAAGGCATTCAAGATGTACAAAGCCATGCCAACAGCTATACAGATAAAATTTACTCGGCTTCTTAGATGGATTTTGCAAATTGTGCCTGAGACCTTTAATGCCAGGACCCTTTTACCTTCAGTGCCAGACAGTACCTGAGACTATGAAACTAGCCAGTAGATCATTTTTCTGAATATATACTGCATAGGCAGTGTTGAGAGACCCTGTTGTGCTGAGTAATCCTGAAGAGGTACCTCCAAGCCTGAAAGCAGCCCTATCCTGTTCTTGGGGCAAAATACACTATTATCTGCTACCCTTAACCCACAGATCTTGTGGTCTATATCCAGGGGACTGGAGGGTGTTCAAAAGGACTTATCTAAGGTGATGCAGGCCCTTGTGGCAGAGTTGAATGAAGACCCCAAGCCACTTGACATTTGGAGCTATGCCTAACTCAGAGCTGTCCCTGGAGAAGACAACAGCTATGTTAAGTATGTTTGTGTGGTCAATCTCTGTTAAAAGTAGTACTGAAAGGTAAAAACAATTATTACAGTGAGCCAGTCAGGTTATGAAAAATATACTTCCAAAAATAATATTTGACTCTTAAACTGCCCAGCCTTGATTAAACTGCATTATTTACTGTCTCGCTCTTACAGATAAAGTGTTTGAGGGTTTTGGTTTAATAATTTTCATCTTCTGGTGTTGGTAGGAAATGCAAGTTAAAAAAGTGTGGACAGGAGCACAGCATTTGGTGTCCTCCCTAGCTCCCAGTATGAGAACTCCAGAATCTGCTGTTAAACACTGCAGGAACTACAGAAAAGAGAACTGGTTTTGCTGCCCCAGAACCAGCACAGGTTTTGTAAGACAAGCAGAAAAAATACCTAGCAGAGGTACTTGGATACTGACATCTTGTCTCTAGTCAGCATCCTACAGCAAAGAATTATTATGTCTTATGATTATTTTTTATTTACATACACATCAAACTGACAAAATGAGGTTTATGCTTTCTCCACTTTCTAGTTTCCAGCTGACTATCATTTTCTTTTAAGATTAAATAAGTAATTTATTGAACTGTAACATCAAGTATTTATTAGGAAATTGCTGGGTAATTTTAACTGTATCTTTTTTTAAAACATAAATCTGCATCCAAGGCCTCCAGTAACTTTGTGCGACTCTGCACCATTAATTTCTTCCAGAGTGACATTCTGATATGAGCTGAACAGATGGAATTGCAGGATTGTTCTAGCAAATTTATCATAAAAAATGCATCCGACACCTGTGTAATTTGCCTAATCATTTTCCTAATAAGCTCCCACCATTAATTATGCACGATTTCCACAATGCAATCAAGATAAAAGTAAATCTGATGACTTAATACCCTTCAAAATAATTGGTTCACCCAACACAAGGCCTCCTTTGCTTTCCATAGCCATTCCAGTTAATTAGAAAAAGGGTGCACCCTGTAGGAGTCAGCAGAATGGAGGCTGATCGCATGGTGGGAAGGCAGGCCTGCTGTTTTTTTGGGCAGGAGTCAAGGATATTAACTCATGAAAGAGAGGAACCGGCCCCCCCCCACCTCCTGCCTCTTATCGTTGCCTCTCTCCCCCGCCCTGCCCACCCCACCCAGCAGCAAACAGATGCGATTAGTGTTCTTCAGCCATCAGAAAACTGACTGCAGGACTCCGAGGGTCTAATGAGAATCAACTTTTCGGCGGCTGCTGTCTTGCGGTGCAGCCCACCTGTCACATCATTAGGTGCAGCATGTGCCTGGAATTCACTTTGCTAAATGAGATTTACAGGCCCCAGTGAAACCCATCCTGCAGCATTCCTGCTTCAATTAGCTAAAGATTAATTGTCTGAGAAAGGGAATGAAAGTTTTACTTCAACTGACCTGAGAAGGGGAGGGGGTTAGGGGGAGAATGGAGGAGGAGGTGGGGAGGGGTGCAGAAAGTATGGCTCAGGTATTCCACATAGGCCTCAGGCAGTGTGGAAAAACGTGATAATTTAAAGGTGCTGCAAATTTCCTACACCTCGTCTGGATGAGTGAAATTAACTAGCACTAAAAGCTGTCAAATTAAAGGTTGACTTCCAGATATTAGCACCTTAAATGTCACCGAATATTCTTCGTCTCTCCCCTCCCCATCCTCCCTCCTTTCTCTCCCTCGGCCTCTCTCCCCTCTCTCTCCTCACCCTCATTACCACCCCCCCCCCCCCTTTTTTTTTGGCAAACACACGTGTCAGCACACCTGCACATGCACACAAACATTATCCCACTGCTGTTCCTGCTAACTGCTTGTGCGTGCTCAGGCCAGAGTCGCTCCGTATAAATCTCTGATGTAACCATGGCTACAGAACAACTGGCAATTACAAAATTTCCTCCATTTTTAATGTTACACTAATTATGTTTGAATATGTTTTAATGGAGAAAGGAATCGAGGAGATGAAACAGTTTTCCATATGTGAAGAGTGGGGGGAGAGCCTGTGTCTCCCATCTTCAACAGCTTGAAATCCAAGCCCAGGCAAGGCACAGAGCATCTTGAAGTGCACCGGTCTTCCTGGGAGCATAGGATATACACACCAAAACATGCAATACATGGACTAAAGTTTGGAATTTGGAGGGTACCACCAAAACATGTCCTCACCCACTCATAAGTTGGGAAAGCAAAATCGCAGCCTAATTTGAGCTTCATTTTCTGATGAAATGATGATTCCTTGTACTGCAGCGAAATTGCTTTGGATATCCTGCCAGACAGAGGTGGGGTTTCAAATTCAAAGCTGGTTTTGTGACTTTTGTTCCATCTCTGATTCTGTGTTAGAAACCATCTTTCTTCTATTTTGCGTAGTGTAAAATATTGGGAGGGTGAGCAGGTGGTTTCCAGTCTTGTGAAATACGTAAAATGGCGTGCCCTGCCAGCAGAAAGCTTCATGTGATCAAAAGAACCAAACTGTTCTGTTACCTATTGTATTCTCAGCCTGTAGGTCTGATGTGTTCTGCTTGTGTTTCATCACAAGGCTCTGTGTCATCCAAATGCTTATGTCATATCAACACACTGCAAATGAAGCTGGTAAGTCCTTGTGAGTGAGTGCCTCCTGCCTTAACGGAGGTGCGAGTGACATGCTCCCACTGACCCTTTTTTATTTTAATGGCATGCTAGAGGGACCTGTGCTGTTACTTAGATTATTCTGGGGCTGGACATCAGCCTCAGGAATTTACATTAGCAGTACCTGGTGAGTACCCTGCCAGAATGAGGTTACAGCTGGATCCTGTGCTGGTATTGGCAGAATGGCTTCAAGCTAGGCAAGATGAGACAAATAGAAGTTAGTAGAAGAGTTGCATACTCCTTCCGGCATTTTGAGCTGAGCTCCCAGGGATGCTGTGCAACAGGCATAAGTATTTGAAGAGGTTTTTTGTTTTGGTTTGTTTTTCGTTTTTATAGGACCCTAATTTGGTTAGATTTTACTGGGAAGGTGGGGGGAGAAGCAAGTAAAAAAACCCCAGCAAACAACATTTTGCATCATGCTGCTCCATCTTCTTCCTTAACCCGGTAATTTCACATGCACGCACACCCACTGCTGAAGGTGGGGTGGGGATACTGTTACAAATTTCCTCACAGCAGTGAGCTCTCAATCCCAGCTGTGTCTTCAGCGGCATGAGCCAGCTTGATTATGCTAAAGCACCCCTGGATCCCTTCCTCTTTTGTTTCATTCTACCCAGGGTTTTAAAGCTTAAACATCTGACATGCTTGGGTAGTTTCTTCTCTAATTTTGTCCCAGCTGACTGTGCAATGAGTTTAACTCAGAGCCCTTAGGTGCAAGCCACTTTCCACAATGTATATTAAACCTTATAAAACTAGCCCATGTGTCATTACCCAGAATATAATTACCTATATTGGAATTTGGCCAGGATACTGGGGCTAATATTGTTAGCCTTGCAAAAATTGGCGTGGGACTTTTTAATGACCACATGTGGTCAGTGCCATATGTTTCTAGCTCATCTAAGGGATGGTACCTCTCACACAGCCACGGCCTCTTGAAATCACTTCAGGGTAGGAAAGAAAAAGCTTGGAGGACAGACAGGATGGACAGTTGCTAGTTCAGAGACTGATGACATCTTTGATGTGGGGCAGGAGAGAGCTCCATGGCAAACCCCAGCGCTGCGTGGCCAGGAGCTCTTACTGACCCAAGCTTTGCATGTTCCCTCCCTTTCTTTTGCCAGCCCTTATGCCTTAAGAACATTGCCTGATAAGAAGTGTCACTGTCCTATCTGAGATTATGTATTTTATGTAAAGCTAAATTTTAATTGCCCGGCATGCAGGTAATTTGATCCACTGGAGTTATTGGTTTAGACAAGACTGGCCTAAACAACACACTCAATTGGAAATGTTCTGTAAAACCTTTTTTTTTTTTTTTTACCATGTGTTGTGTGCCAAACAGTCATAGTATGTCCTAACTGAGGGTGACTATGCTTTAAAGTGATTAAGCTAATATTAATATTCACATTGAGAGAAAATTCCATTAAAATATATCAGTGCAATTTTTCCGTGTTTGCTCCATATGTCACTATGAAGTTTGGGATAGAAGCTTTCTCAGAGAAAACAGTTGTAGTTTACTACTGCTCTAGTCAGTCTGATGAGACTAATCTCCATCTCATTGTTCAAAATGTTCACAAAAACATAAAAAAGTGTTGTTTTTGAGCCCCTCTGGTAGAATGTCATTACAAGGTTTAAAATGAAGCTTGCACTACTCTTCATTTTTCCTTCTTATCCTGACGAGGAGTATTCTTCAATCTCCTTGTCCTTTCTCACAATCTTCTTTGAGACTCTCCTGAATCTTTTCTCAAAGAGACCAAGTAACCAACTCTCTTTTGCTGCCCATGTGCCTGGGGTTCTCTCTCTGCTCTTTTCTTTCCCACTTTCCTTTGAACCAGTAAACCATACTCCCTTTAGATTGTACAATGAAACCCTCCATTTACTTTGGCCTGAAATAAAATAGATTTTCATTATAAAACATTTGATGGTACTGCACTACTTCTGGCCTATGTGGCTTGTTAAGGCACTAGTGGTGGTAGAAAAGTGATGACCTACCACCTCTGTTTTAAACCTCATTCTCTCATGATTGTCAAAAGTTGTGAAGAAGAAATCAAATCTATTATTGGACAAGGTTATCATTAAGGAGGTTAGCAAGCCGTCAGCTTTACAACCTTCAACTTTACAACTATCCTTTTCTTGAGAGATCATCGTTTGTCTTTAACGATCTGTCTTGCCACAGGTAGTGTTTAATCTTCACTTTTTGATTAAACTAATAGAGATGGTTTTGCCAAGTCATCTCCAAGGTTCTGTTTGCTTCAGATGTCCTGGACTTTTGACTTTGGTACAGCTTTTATGCCTGAGTATAAAACAAGGCTGGTGACTTTGATTGTTGATCTCTTCCTAATAATGACTAATATAATATAATTATGGCTCCTTTTACACGTAGTGAAGATGTGGCAGATGAACAGAAAGAAAGAAAGAGATGTTATCAACAGTCATTCTTGTCACAGGAGTGAAGAAGCTCCTAATTTCAGCATGTAGTTAGACCAGCCGCTCTGTTTGGATAATTAAATGGCAGCTGTGACAAGGTAGGCCTTTTCCAGATATGCTTGTTGAGAAGGTACAAACCCCTCTTCCTGATTACTGCACAGTGACGCACCATGTAGAGCCACCCGAGACCCGGTGTGTTTTTTGAAGCTGGGAATAAGCTCACACTTTGTGCCTCATCGCAGGTGGAGAGGTGTGGGCTGGCTGTAAGTAAGTTCATCCCCCAGTGTCAGGAGCATGTTTGGGCAGGGTTTTCATGTGCTCAGAGGGTGTGTGGCTCCAGAGCTCTGTGGGGCTGGAGGGGACTCTCCGACTCCTCTGCACGTGGCTCAACAACCATCAAAGTGACTTGCCAGTAGCAACTTGAGCCGTGCTGAGATCTCTGCTTCTCCAGAACAAGCCCACTTTGGGACTTATGCTTTCTAACCTGCATCAGTTACCACTAAAGTTCTGCATAAAATTTCAGAGATGCATGCTAACCTTTAAAAAACTAAATGTCCTAAATACAATCTAGCTTGAGGACAGGGATGGTTTTTAGGGTTATATACTTGTGGTATTCCAACCAGGAGTATTCCATTCAGTCTGGCAGAGTAGGGCTCTGACAGAGGTAGGATTTTGCTGTGGACTCCAGAGCTTTGAAATTCACTCCTTTGAGAAGGAGAATAAAATGAAGGCAGCAAGGGGTGGGAGGGTTAGAGACATGTTGATTTACTGGAATAATCTGGATTTTTTTGGGGAGAAAGGTCTGCCTGCATTCAGTATAACTGGATATATATCTAATTAATGGCAGAATTCCCAGTGCTTTTGGAAAGCATTTATGGACCCAAAGTAATAATTAATTGTACAATGGATCCTTAGCAAAGGACCTGACTGTGATCTGTGCCAGGACCACTCTCTAGCTTGGTTTCTCCCTGCATTTTATGTTGTGATGCATATTTGCAGGCCTCCTGAACCTAAGATCAATGGGTTAGAAACCTGTTTTGTAGAAGAAATGTGTCCATCTTATTCCATCTTAAGACCATAAAATTTATTCTTTGCTCTTGTGTGACATTGTTTTAGGGTGGTTTAGGTCTCTTTTACCAGCAGCTTATGCACATCCATATCTCTGGTACAATAAGTTTGCAGAGATGTGCAACAAATATTATAAAGGCCCTCTATGCCTTCAAAATACATTTTGAAGCTAATGATTAACTTTGCATAATAGGTTGACTACTTCTACAGCAAGGTGGTGTGACAGACTGGAAAATCTATTCATTTGTTTTCCTATTTAAAAGAAAAATAAGTGCAGAGCCATAAATAAGGAGGTGAAGCATAACCACTTAGCACACAAATGTATATTAAGCAGCACTTGATGGGTACGTTTTACAATTTGTTCCTGAGAGCATTGCTGACCTGTGTAATTTCAAGTGTGCAGTAAAATGAAGGCCTTCTAGATTGATCTGGCAATATCAACTCACAGGATGCTCTGCAGAACACCTGGACAATTGCAAAGGCAACTGTAATTCATTCTAAAGGTTGCTTTTCAGGTGTATTTTCTGGAGTTTTGAGGTTATATTTTCATATAAGAGGACAGCTTGGTAACTGAGGGGAAAATGCTATCTTATCTGAAGCTTGAAAACACATTTTGGGTTGTTTGGGGTTTTTGGTTTTACTTTTTTTTTTTTTTTTCCCCAGAATGATGGTAGGGTTTTCTCAAGAAATTCCTGAGAACTACTAAGCAAAAATTTATCTTCAGTGAACTTTACTGGTATTGTTATTTTTGTCATGTAATCATTACTTTTTAAGTGTTTTTCTACTCCTGACTGGTCTTCTAAGGGTTTTCTTTGTCAGAATGTAGATCCCTTCTACATATCACATTAAATCTCACTAAATCTCACTGATGTTTAAGTGTCTTTTAAGAAAGAGGCAAGTGAGGCAGTGTCTTAAGAATCACAAAATGCTTTAAAAGACAAATTTCCCATACTAGTATGATGCCCCACCATATTTTTTGTGTTTGTTTCTACTCTGAATTAATTATTCAGTAATGTTTGGTTTATTACTACAGCTTTTATTTGCATTTCAGATAGTCAGACTTGGCAAAGGCAATTTGAGGTCATTGCCCGCCCCCCCCCCCCCAAGTTAAAAGGACCAGAGCGCCTGCTGGGACATCCTTGCTCCCAGCTGCAATGAACAGTAGGAGACTGTTCTAATTTTTTTTAAGCTCTCAGTATTTCTGCTGATACTTAAATAGGGATTGCTGACTTTTTGGTATTTCTGAAAATGTCTGTCTTGTCTTAGCATCCTCAGCAAATGGGAGCTCAGCTCTACTGAAAATTTGGCTTCAGGTCTGTATACTTATGGCAACTTCCCCTGTGAATAGTGAGCTCTGTTGTTAATTAATGCAAGCTTTGTTATCATTTCATCTACTGTTATTCCTTCTGTTAGGCAAATTTTCTGTTTATTATAACTATCATGGTAGTGTTTATTGGCCTTAGTCAAGAACTCAGGCCTCATGGTATACGGAAATAATAATTACTGCTAGTTTCCTTTTTTAGCACTCTTTCTTAAGGAAACATGGGTCATGCTGTCATGCTGTATGTCTGGCAGCCTACTCCAAATAATTTTGGAATCTTTTAATTAATTCCAACCAAAGTTTACTGTGGGAGTTCTACCAATTTTGCGGAAACTGGCTACTAGCAAGAGGAGAAGGTGATGCAAATCAGTGTTCCTGCTGCAAGGAAGACCGTGTTGTGAGCTTATGTTATTTCCTTTCTGGAAGCAGGCATGTGCTGGCTGGCCAAGCAGCATAAATATACCTCTTGTGCTACCTCTTCCCTATTCAGTAATCAGGAAATCCTTGAGGGAGGTGGCTGCACTGTGTCCTCATTTTGAACAAGAATGCAAGAGTGGAGGGAGGTTGTAAGTAGCATAGAGGAGGACTTGGATATATTGAGTGGGGATTTGGGAAACAGTCTTCATTAGCTCTGCAGCTCTCAGATTAACTAGATTTATTTTTTTAGTGTACTTTGGAGTGCAGATATTCACTAGGATTTTAATGGGAGTCTTCCTAAGAAGAACTGGGAAAATCCATGGGAAATCTTAGAAGTGATGATGATGATTTTCAGGACTACTAAGGGTAATACCATTTGCATATGATGTACAAGTAGATCATTCAAATTTGTGCATGTTTTACATTTCTCATGTACATTTGTCTGCGCGTGAGGTTTATATGAACCATCGGTGTCCATTTGCATTATTTTTTTTGTGTTTAAATGGCCAATATCATATTTTTATTCCAGCTTTCATTTAATCATTTATAAATTCAGCTGAAATTTTGTCAAAGCTAGATATTTTTTCCAGATAAATAATAAAAATCTTCAGTGTGGTATCTTTAACTAGGAGATTATAATAAATAAATGCACCCCTGAGAAAAGTTAATAATATTTTTTTCCCTTTTCTCTAGCTTCAGGTCCCAGAAAAACACATTTTGAATATCACAGATGCTCTACATTGACTGGATAACAAGCTAATGTGATTAAGAAATGTGGAATTCTTCTCTGGATTGGATACCATAAATATTTTTTAATTAATAGTTTTATTTCATTTTATTTAGCATTTTAATGCTAAACTAGTGTCCTGGCTGAATGCCAGCTTTTGGACAAATTCCAGCTTAAGTAATTGCATCCTATCTAATGAATTTCCCTATCTGGCATTAATTGGAAAAGCTGTTCTTCACTTCCTGTCCTAACCTTGTCTATAATGTTGCTGTGTCCTATAGGTTACTATGATTAATCCTGGAAATGGCTGCATTTTAATAGATAAATACATATGCACTAGGCAAGTTTAGGAACAAAGCAACTAGATAGATATGTCCCCCTTCCATCTTCCATACTGCATCACCTGTGAAGCAAGAATACTGCCCTCTTTCAAATAAAAATATTCCCACTCAAGCATTACTAATCACACTCTTCTCCAGTAGCTGGAAACCTTAAAAACCACAATATAAGCTTTAATTCTACTTATAGGTATTGATATTAGAAGGGTTCTTATTAGCTGGAGTGGCAAAGATCCAGAGTTAAAGGTTCTGGTTTTACTCCACAGTGTCTCAAGGACCTTGTTCAGGTGAGGCCTGTACATGTGCAGCTGTCCAAGCCTTTGTTCATGTGGCTGGGGAGGGAAGGAGGAAACCTTACACAAAATAAATCAAGTGTGAACTCTTTACTACTGTTTTTACAAAATTAAATTAAATTTCTCTAATCTCAAGTGGTATTTACAATATAAATTATCTATATATATTCAGCCTCTTAGCATCCAAAATAATTAAAGCCAGAAAACATGTTTCTATTCATAAATTATTGGAAGTTTTTGACCATATTGGCTGCCTATTCTTAGTTTGCCTTCCTGGATTTGCATGCTGAATTTAAATATGCAGCCTTAGCTATTGAGAACACTTTCTTCAGGTTTCCTTTGTTTTGCAAGGCATGCTGAGACCTACATATGAAGACAAATTTGAAGAAAATTGCTTTAATAATATTATGCACAACTAAAATGTGCAAGCTCTGGGACCACTTTCCTGATGTGAGTGTATATATTTGGACACATAGAACATGAAGTATAATTTTTTTCAGCTTTCTCAGGGTTAGCATTGCTGTGGGGCAGAAGGCTGATTTTATGGAAACATAGCTAATTATTTTGTAGATCTATGTGTTAGGTTTCACAGGCTCTTTGAAAACTCACATTAGGTAATTTGATGACCATCTACTGCCTTGCATATCACAAGCCATCAAGCCCCACTTGACATTCTGCAATCACAGTAATGATACTATGGGCTACAGACCTTTACTACAACTCTGGAGACTAAGGGTGATACAAGAATTGGCAAAAGTCTTACTGTTCCATACCTTATTGTTATGCACGGACACTTTATTTCTGAGTTGAATTGGTGCACTTTCATATTTCAGCAATTGTATCATATTACACTAAGTTCTTCCTGCCTGTCAAGAACATCCAGCCCCAGGAGTTTCCTCTGGGATGCAAAATCTGGTTAATTTATTTTTTAACCTTCATTCACACTGCATCTGAGGTGTGGTGAGTATGTGCTTCTTATTGAAGAACTAGAGAATAGATATGAAAAATTTTATATGTATTGGTTACTGAAATGAGAATTAATGCTAGCTGACTGGATACCAGCATGCTTCTCATGACTATCCATGCAAGTTACCTCCTAAGAAAAATCTGAGTTAAAATGTTACCATATGGTAAACAAACAAAAACCCCCACCATTAGTTTTTTTGTTCAGAAATATTTGGGAAATTGCTATTGAGCCTTGAGTACAGGTTGTTACAGAGTATTAAATATATAATTAAAGCAGTCTTAAAATTTTGGTAACTTTAACAATAAGACTGACCCTCAAACAGCCTAATCGTGGCTTGTTTTTTGCAGGCAATATGTACTCTGATGTACAGGCTGTCTAGCTGTAGATCAAAACTTGAGGTTTTATTGATTAAAGTCTTCCTACAGTGGGGATTAAAAAAGTATGTCTTATCTCACTATCTATTTGAAAGATATAGATTCCTGTTATTTGCTGAAGTAAGGGAATGTTGGCAGTATCAAGTTCTTTACAGGAGGACTGACATGACTAGATGCTCCTTTGAAGATTTACCTCACTATCTTGGAGGAACAGCCCAGCCACTGTGGGAACAAAACTGCTGCACCTGGGCAGCCCCTTCCCCAGCTGTCTGACTAGCATTGAGCTGGTTCTGCCCCTGTGAGTAAGGTTTTTTGTGGTTTTCTTTTCAGTTGTGTTGTTGTTATTTTGTTGTTGTGTTTTTTTGTTTTTTCAACTACTGTGTTGGGTTTTGTTCATTTGCAAATAAAATGGAGTGCAAAGTGGTTTTCAGTTTCAGTCTTCCCTTAAACCACTGCCATCATCGAGAAGACATTCAGAGACATACAGGGTGTTTCAAAAAGATGAACCCAATCTGTTACAATTACACAAAAAAATTACAAATGGTTTAATAAGTTTTCAAGTTTTAGTAAACTTTTTATAAATGCTCTGTGTTCCCTCCACCTGCTGTATGGACAGCATCAAGACAATAGTTGATAGTTGGTAGCTGCAGAGATAAAGTAATTTCAAATCTGGTCCATGTTTTTGAAACACCCTGTACTTAGCCCAGAGTATGGCTCTGTATCAGTGCAGCAGCAGGAGAACTGGGTGAAGCGCTAGTATGACCCATGTGAGAGTGTGGCTTAGGGAATGCCATGTGGAGCAGGTTTGCTTTATTTTTGGACTTTGTTTGGCAACAACCAACTCAGACGTAATTAACAAACAGCTACTACTTAGCAAAAGTAGCCCTTCACCTTTTCAAATGTGTCATGATATTTTTAAGGAATTGTTGGCAACACACAAGTGCTGGACAAATAATACATGTAAATATAGTACAGCCAGTGATTTTTTGACCAGTGGCATTAATTTCTCCTGAGAATAAACTTCAAATATTCTAAGAAAGGTACATCCAAGCCCCCTTTCAGTGTCAAAGGCTTATAAGGGGTTTCCATGAAATGGAAAGTGTAACTGGGGTATGTAGAGTTACAACACTGAATGAGAGAGTGGGGCTGAACATCACCCCACACAGGACAGAAGCCACAGCAGGCAGAGACCACATGCTGGTCCTTCTCAGTCCCCTTGACCAATTAATGCAGCTGGAAATCTCACATCAAACGTGACTGTTTATAAGGCTTCCTAAAGGTTGCTATTCCTACCTCTAGAGCTGAGTGGAAAATAGAAACTCTGCTTCTGCAAGGTTTTACACTCTGATATTTTTCTTTTACATTCAAACTGGCCAAAACAAAATAACTGTTATCTATTCAGTGTGGCTGAGCTGGAGACTGAAGGCTTGGGACCTTTGACTTTAGGAGCTGCCTAGGTTTTTGAGGAGTCAGAGAGGATTGCTGGCAGCAAACCAAGCAGTATCCAGTTAGAAAGCAACTCACAGGAAGATTTCAAAACCTAAATCCCCTTACAGTCCTGCACTTCTGACTCATTTTTGGCAGAAGCTTATTAAACAACCTGTCTTTGTCCCACAGATGTGTTTTGGTGTCAACAAGAATTTTTTTTTTTTTTTTTTTACTTCATATTTAGGTACAATAGCAAGTAGTTAGCATCAAAACCTGACTACCGAGTTCACAGTAATGGAGTAATGCACATTTTAATGGATTTTTTTGAACTTTTTAAAACCGTTGGATTTTATGAACTATTCATTTTGGCTTTCTTGTTTCTTATTCGTGACTCTTCTCATATGAAAAGTCATATACATCACAGGGCATTGTTTCTGGTTTCTTGTCTATTTTTTCTCATTTATTTGAAAATTTATCCACTAACAGTCATAATGTACTAATATGTGCTTTATGGAAATTAACTACAAAGCCAGAATAGTGTTATACTCATTGGGCTTTCATTCTTTATCTTAGGGATTAAAGTCCAAACCACAATAACACGCAGATTTGGGGTGAGCACCTTCTATGTCCACATACAGACTGAACTCCATAAAGGAGGATTTAGCACAGAAAAAGCACAGTCACACAGAAACAGTGTTAAATTACTATCTCTGAGTACTAAATTCCCCACAAATAGAGTTTATCTTGTTTTTTCCTGGTCCATTTTACACATGGTCCATGAGGGGGTGCTCTGAATGACCAGTAATATCATTGTGTATGTCATAAACCATATAGACTATAGGCCATGCTTTTTCCTCCGTGACTCTTAATTATAGCATGCTTGTTCCTAATGACTCTATTTCAGAAAAGCTACCTATCTTATTCAGTGGGATGGGCTTCAGTCCCCTGAAGAACTTGAATTAAAGACTCAGTAACTTTTTCTGTATTAGTAAATTCGTGGTCTTAATCTAGCAATGGTACCTATGCTGTATTTTCCCCATACTGTATTCTGCTCAGTCAAGCACTGTCCAAAAGAGTTAAAGCAGAAGATAAATGCAGTGTAAACATTCATTTTAACTTTTATGATTAATGTGATTGATTTGTGAGAGGATGAAATTATCTTGTAAAGTTAATCATTAGAGAAAATAAATGCCTGAAGGATCTAAGCTTAATATATTGGGCTTTTCTTTTCAGTGAGTCAATATAGATTGACAAGCCATATTTTCCATTCAAAGAAATGTTAAACGTGTTTACAGATTCCATGAAAGACTCTGAAGACAGCATCACTTTAACAACATTTTCCGTCAAAGGCTACAATAATAACATGATTCTTACTCTCAGTCATGCTGGAGTAGCCATCAGAAATGGTAGAGCACATTGGCTAAATAGAGTAGAATTTGGTTTAGCCATATTGTAATAATGCAAAAATGTAATTGTTCGGGGTTTTTCTTTTTGTTGTTTTTTTTGTTTTAATCCTGCAGGTAGAAGTGACTGTGAGGTGAAGTAGACACGTTCTTCAGAGCTGCCAGTTCTTGTATCTTGCCCAGTAGGGCACGCTCAAACATCAACAAATCGCTACCTTGAATGGAAACATCACAGGAAAAGTCTTTATGTTTTTGGAACAAAATCACATGTCATTGTGCCTTCGTGGTGTTGATGAATGTCCTTGTGACACAGAAATGTTTCCCCTTGTGATGACAGGTTTCGGATCTCTGTGGAAGTGCACAGTGCCCCGGTGAGCTGGGGGGACAGATCCTGTCACACTCACTCCATGTCTTGCATTGTTCATTGTGTGCTTTACACAGCTTCTGGTCTAGGTGACTTGTCTCATCCTTCATGCCCCTCAAATAATAGAAAGCTATGTGACTCTTACCTTGTAAAGATAAAAGATTCCTTTGTAAGATACCCCTGATCCTTTTGCAGGTATCATTTTGCCTTTTATTAAAAAACAAACAAACAAACAAACAAACAAACAACAACACACACACACAAAAAAAATAATAAAATCCTATATATTCAATATCTTCATTTAAAAATTAGGGTAGATTTGGAGTTAAGAGCTCATGCTTTATAAGTCCAGAACTGTCACGGTTAATGTTTCATTTGCTGTCCATGAGAGGTAAGCGTTCACTTGGGACCTTATGTTTTGTTACCTTATGTTAACAAGCTAAACTTGCTTGCTTGAGGCAACTCAGTAATCTGCTGGTAGTCCAAAAGTTTGAAGCCTTCAGGAGTCATTCATGAATCATATACTATTTGTGAAACACAGAAGGGTGATAATATACAATTTTTCTTAGCACTCTTGTGAGGTACACTGCACTGTATGACAAGCAGTGTGTTATAAATTCCTTTCATGCACTTCTTCTGGATCATACTGGATCCAACACATGTAATTCTAAGACTGTCACCATATTTTGCATCACACTAATCCAATACAGCCTGTAGTGTGAGTTTCAGTAAGCAGAATTTGAGAATTAGATGCTTATTCCTACTCTGGCATTAACTTTCTATGTGAACTTCATTTCTACTTCTTTCTTCCATGTAGAATGGAAAGACAGTGTGTACTTTCTACTTACAATTATGATGTAAGGATGAATTAATTATTTGGAAAGTCCTTTGAGATTACTTAGCATTGAAAAATGCAAATTATTAGTATTCAATTAATAAATTCTACTCTTAGTAGTTAGTGATAATATTAATGCATATAACAAATGGGAGGAACTCATTTAAAAGTACATGGACAATTTTTACTTCCAGTTTTTCTGACCTTATAGTATACCTATGCTCATTTATATAATCTCAGGCCTTTGATATTTCCTGGTATGTTACCTGTTTGGGTAATAGGAATTTATTTTTGTTTGATATACTTCTTTTGGTTGTGGGAAAGTAAAAACTTTCCAGTCTTGAGCAGAAACAGGAATACTGTGTTACAGAGAATGATAATTTTCTACACATCCAGTGCTTGAGTGTTGTTGTTGAGCATATGTAATCATTAGAAGAAAAAAAAAAAAAAAGGAAAAAAAACCCTAGAGTAAAATATCTCTGTTGAGCTTTGAGTAATTAAATGAAGTCTGTAATACTTTGGCACTAGGGATTATTGTTTGTTTGTGTGCTTCAGGGGCACGTTTGGATATGGAGAACAAACTTTATTGGTGATAGATTCAAATTGCTTAAAAGAAGGTGCTATATCTGACAAGAAGCATTTCTTGAGGCACTCTGCATTTACTGCCAGGTAAATACAGCTGTCTGGAATAGCTCCATCTGGTGAGTCGTATCAGACAGCAAAGCCCACCTCTCCACTTACTCTTGTTAGTTCTTTGACACTGAGCTGGATCTGCAAAGAAGTCTTCACTTCATACTTCTGTTAGGTGGAGTTCTTATTCTAAAAATGTGTATTACTTGTGAAGACTGCATTGAAATAAGTAACTGTTTATATTATTTAAGTTTTTTTGTTTTTTTTTTTTTTACATTATTTATTTATTCTCTTCCTTTCTCAATGAGGAGAAAAAACAGAGAGGTTTTCTTTATTGTATTCTCAGACCAGAACAAATCAGAAATGTCAATAACTTGAAATATATAATCTGATCTTTGAGACCCAGAGCTTCTCTGTAGGCAGCACTCCTAAGTGCTGATGCCACCCCAACCAATGAAGGTGTTTATTGATTTAGATTTGTCAATGTTTGATTTTACACCATTACAGAAATATATGGTGTCAACAAAAAAGAGGGATGTATGAATAAAAAATTCTTTGCAGCAGAAGAACTGCATGCAGAGCAAAGCTTTTAGCTCTGGCTTTTAAATTTGAACAGTTATTTTCTTCATGTGAACAATTTCACCTACAAGAAGGGCATAAATTTGTTTGGGAGGAAGAAATCACACATCTAGGAGCACAGCTTCTTGCTTTGCATGTTCAGATGTCTGCTTGCATACAAAGAAATACGTACATGTCTGCTCTCTAAATACCATTGGTTTCGTGTATAAGTATGATTAAAGACCTCAAATAGTACTTAGAAAAAGAAAAATGTATTCAGAAAAAAATGATGCTCTAGTGGCATGGCTCCAATCAGGGTGACACTGCAGTGATCACACAAGATTTTTCTGGAAATGAATTAACCCTGAAAGTAGCCCAAAAATTTTAGTTCTGCAGTCCCAACATTATTAAATGTTAAAAAAAAAATACAATAGAAAAGAGTTGTAGTTTCTTGTGTTAGTTTTCTGGCATAAGCAGAATTTCTGATGACCTCATAGGGATAACTGAGTATTCATAGGCATTAAAAACACACAGCAACAGAGAGGACTGCCAAAGTCCATTTGAATTTTGTTTACTTTTTCTTGAGTGTATGTAATACTAACTTTTCATTGAATTTTCAGGCTCTCACCACAGTGCTATAAACACCATCTTTTGAAGAATTATGCCTTCAAGACATATGCAATGGGTGCTAGGAGCTTCCAGAACTGCTTATAAAATGGCACTGTGAAGGCTTGCAAACAGGGTCTCAGGAGATGGACTGAGGTGCCCATTTCTCTGTGCTGCTACTTTCTCTCTTGTTTTTTCAGTGTGGAGGTGTTTCTTAACATCAGAGATGAGAACAAACTGCAGTGTCCAGATCTGGAGACAAGCATCCTTAAATTATTAATGTATAATTTAGCTTTGGTTTTAAGAATGAAGGAACAAGAAGGATGATGGTAACACTTTGAAAAGCCCTGTGAGATCTTCAGTCAGTCAGTTAACACTGTTGACTGCTTCTTCTAAGGAATAATGAATTCAGTGTATGAAATATTTGAAAATTATCTAATTGGAGAAAGTTGTCTTGCATTTGACCATTTTCTTTTTGCAACACATTGATCTGCTGATATATTACAGTCAACCAGCTCAATGCACCGTTGAGATATTTTATTGTAATACATTAACAGAGCAATGGTCATTGATTGATAACAGGGGAGCAAAGGAAGATATCTTCTGTATGTTTTGCTTAAAATAAAATATATAAAAAAGAAGATATGCTGGGAAATACTCTGTTCTCACTCCATTACAAATCCAATATAATTTCATTGACATCTGTGGGGTTTCTCCAGAGTAGTATGTGGTATGGCTGAGAACTGAATTTGTGTTGCATACACTAACATCCAGTCAATATCCTCTTTACCAGGCACATTTTCTAATATCAGATGCTTTGTTTGTATTGAAATGAAAATCAGATATACAGTTATAATTTGGGTCTAGAATGATCTTTGCAAGTTTTCAGTCAGTTAGTATTTAGGCATGTGCATGTATGTCTTTGTGTATGTCTATTTCTTTGAATAATTAATGGGATGAATAAAGCTATACTTTACCTCATGGAAAAGCACCTGACTTTTTCTTATTCAAATTCATGTCTTAAGCCAATTTTTGCTGCTTTTCTTTTTTTTTTTTTTTTTTTTTTTTTTTTTAGGATATTTTTATGAGAAATGGCTTTGTTTTACAGAGAACCATTGCCATGCTAATTGTATCTCAGCTCTGATCTAAAGGGAGCATTTCCACTGGAAAAAAACTGCATTGTTTAGTCTTTAGGTCAATTGAATCTTTGGCCTTTCTGCCAAGTCTGTCAGCACTGGTGCCAGTTACTGAGCGTGGTGATTTTTATGATATCAACATTTGTCTTCTGGGGATTGGGCTGCAATCTTCATGATCATTTTATACAAAGCATTTCAGGGTAGATTCTTTCTAATCCAAACACACTGGGACTATTTTACCATTCGGATTAGCGAAAGTTCATGCTACTGCAATGCTAATGGGGTGCATTTTTGAGATGGGCAGTTCAGGATTTTTGCATGGAAATTAAATATTTTGGCAAAAGACAAGTTAAATAAACAGTGACATTAAAGTCCATATAGTAAGAGCAGTAACACACTTTGCAATATGGAGGCTGGAGAGTGAGTAGAAGATTTACATTTTTCTGACCAATGTGTTTGGGACTGTGTGTTGGAGCCTGGTGTTCTGTTGTACTGAATGCATTGAAAACTGTTCAGCATTTTTTTATTAGTACAAAATCAAATGGTTTTTTTAGTGTTTTAGGAATCTAAATTTAAAATGTAAAAAGGACGAGATATGTAGTATCTTAAGTGATACTGAAATTCTAGGTTCAAATATGTAAATTGTAAATTATAGATGGGTTACAATTTTTTTTAATTGATCCATCTAAACTAATGCTTTTGCTATAGTGCTTTGTTTAGCATGATAACACAGAAATATTTTACCTATCCATGTTAACTTATTTCTTTTAAGATTTTCCAATTACTTTATCTTCTGTTATAAACATATGGGTGGCTTCACATTTTCTTTTTACTCTATATTTTTTTTTCTTTTAGACATCATTATGTATTAGAACCTCATGGTTATGTTTGGTTTTGCAGGACTTAAGAAGAATGAACTGCATTAAAAATTCTTTGCTGTAATTCAAAATATGCTCAAATAAAACATTTTTATCCACATTACCATTCTAAATCCTTCCCTGAATAATTTTCAGTCTGTATTTATATTCCCAACTCCCCTCACATATTTTTAAAAGCAAGAATGGCCTTTATTCCATATTCCTGCAAAAGCCATCCCTCATATGTCTTAACAATCTGCATCAAATTTCTTAAAAGAAACTGGAATGGTACTAGTGGAACCCTGATGCTGACACCTCTGACTTTGGCTATGATGTCATGTTTTAAATAGTTAAATATGAAAATGTGATCTGAAAACTCTTGACAAATTTAACTGGGATCAAAAATTCCCTATTTTTTGGGGGGAGTGGGGTAGAATTTGGGAAACCAAAACATTTCAGCTGAAAAGGATATAATCTAATTAGTTCCATATTGTTTCTAGAAGAATCGTAGTTGTGATCCAGTTTTTAAGTGTTACGTTTCTCTATCCATGTTCATGTTCATTTTATGTGGTACATGTTAATGTCCTTTCTTTGGAAGGGGATCATTAAAGCTAAAGAGCTTAGAAGGTACAATCAGACACAGAGAAGAACAGATTAGAGATGCTCAAATGTTGTCCTGTGTACAATGAATAATGAGTGGCACCATATTAAAATACAATTTATGTATGATTATGTGTATGTATCTATATATATGTAGTGCTTTTATTTTCTAATTTAAAACTAATTATTTTTCAGTAGAAAATAGTGGCTTTCTGCACAGACAAAATTACTTAGGTTGGCATAATAATTTGGCTTATGACATTACATTTTATATTGTTTCAGTGTTTGCAAATAAGAGAAGGTGTTGTTTGTTTATTTTATTTTATTTTATTTTATTTTATTTTATTTTATTTTATTTTATTTTATTTTATTTTATTTTATTTTATTTTATTTTATTTTATTTTATTTTATTTTATTTTTAATTTTAATTTTATTTTATTTATTTTATTTTTTAAGCAAACCATCACTTCCTAACTCACTAGTTTGTGTTAAATTGGTTTCCATTTTAGCAGTATGGAGTTGTCTTAGTTCTTGGAAACAGGCTTCACTGAATCATCAATCACTGTCTTCACTGTGACGGTGGTTTTATTTATACTGCTGCATGAAATGTTCATTGTGAAGTATTACGCCATATTAAGGCCTTGTGGTTTTGTGCTTTGCTTCAAACTGCTCTAATTTGGTGAAAAGTTACACTGTGGTTCATAAGCCTTTAAGTAAATCTGATCTTATTTTTGAGCTAACTTAGACTGATTTAGATAAGGCAGAACTATTTGTGTTATTAATACATTAATTAAATGCATTTTACTCTTCCTCGTTCATAGGTTGCTTGTAAATAGCATAGATTTTAAGATTGAGTTTCCTACTCAAAATCACACAGCAAAAATTATCTACTGATAAATTCTTGCCTCTTACCATTACACTCATAAAATATTGTTTCTGAATTTACTTTTCAAGATGACAGGGTCATTTTCTTCCCCTATATTTAATCCCTGATGTGATGCAAATTGCTATTATACAAGATGTTTGAAAAAGATGGATCAAATTTGAATCACTATATCTCTGCAGCCACAAACTGCCCATGAATTAAACTCTTACAGTTCATACAGCAAGTGGAGGGAACATGCGGCCTTTATAAAAAGGTTACTAAAACTTAAAACTCATTAAACCATTTGTGACTTTTTGTGTAATCATAACATTTTGGATCCATCTTTTTGGAAGACCCTGTAGAGTGACTAAATGCTGAATGTAGAAAATACTGAAACTTTTATTTTTTATAGAAAAAAGATAAATAAGGCTCAGGTAATTTAATTAAGATGCACTAACTTTACTATTATTACTATTATTACTTTTTATATTTCGTTTTATTTTTCCTCCCTCAGTTATACAGTCGCTGTTATATTCTGGCAATGTTCACAAACACCATATTTATTTAAAACTTCTTATTTCATTCTGACTGAGGTATCATGACCTAAATTGCTGAACGCTAGACTTTTTGCTGCTTACAGCAAATGTTTACATTTAATTTTCTCTTGCTACATTGATATCATAGAATAATGCATGCAATACGATGTCTGAAGAATTCTGTGAGATCCTTGTATAGTTATTGTTTCTGTGCTGGATGTAGTTATGGCTGCATTAAGCCGTCTAAAAGTGCATTGATGCAATACTACCCATTTGCCTATTTCGAATTATTACATGAATATTAGTTGCAGGCACCTGTCTTGAGACTCTAGGGCAGGGTTATTTTTGTACATATACTGTCGCATAGGGCCTATTTAGCATAGTAAATAGTTCAGATGTGATTACGCATTATTGTCCATCAATTTAAGCAAGTTGCCCAAATTTCTGCCATTACTGTTCACAGGGAAATGAATAACAAAAAGAATTAAAGCAGAATCCAACTTCAAAGTTGGTGTAATCCCTTGCTATTTGCACAGCTGCAATCATGAGACATTCATATTTTTGTTGTGAATATTTGAATCTGAATATCAAAGTGAAACTTACAGAATGCCACCCTGTTGACCAACATAATAGAAAATATTAGTACAAATCTCTCAAAGCTTTATTCTTGGGCAGACATGAATAACATCTTATTGAAAATAATTCTTGTTCAAAGCTACAATGATTTCTGAAATGTATAGAGCAATCAAATCAAGGGAGCCAAGCCTGAATACACAGATAGAAATTTGACTCATAATGTAATTCTTTTATTAGTAATTTTTAAAATGGAAAGTAATTTCCAAGCATCTTCATTGTAATACCATGCTCAGGTCTCAAGACTGGGTATATGTGTTTTTTTCCTAATCAAACAGGGAAATATTCAAGTATTTATTGCCATCAATTGAAAAAACAATGGGGTTGAAATAGCTGCCTTAATGCAAAATCCCCATGGAGAACAACTACAAGTAATTTTGCAAAGCACAAGGGTTCCAACCAGCCTAATATACTTTACCTGCAGTCTGCTTTCACTAGCTGCCTACAGTGAGGTTAAAAAAATAGTCATAAAAAAATCCCAGAAACATTTTTTCCTCTGATTTATTTTTCTAGCAGAGGAAATTTTTCTGTCTGTTTGTATGGTGAATTGGCACTGATTAGCACATGACATTCTATTTGGAAAATATAACCAGAAATACAATAATATCAGAAAAGTCATCCTTGACTCAAAATACTGGATAAAAATAACATTTTATTCACCAAATATTTATGGTTGTAGCCCTTCAGTGTTTGGAGCAGAGATCAGGTAGAAACAAGACTATAATTGACTGAAGGAAATTGAGGAATATGACCAGATATATAGATTATATTTACAATTTTTGACAACAAAAGGTGAAAAACAAAATAATAACAATTCTTAAAACCCTAAAAATTAGGATTGGTCCTAAAGATTTTTCTGATTTATTCACCACAGGTTGTGTTACCAAGGAAAAAAAGTATGTATCTTTCAAATCTTGATATAAAATCCTCATAAACAAAGTGAAGAGGCAGGAGATTAAAATGTTACAAGGAGAATGTAGGATTTTCTACCACATGGCTAGATTCCAGTTGGCAAGGACTGTTGGTTCTCTGCCCCAATGGCACCATTCACCATAGATCAGATCCTAAATTTGGAAGGACTAGAAGAATTTCCATTATCTCAGTATATTGTACTAACACTATTCATCATATTTTTTAAAATTTCCTTTCTTAACTGGAAACTATGGCACTTAAAAAGATATCTGGAGTAATCAGAGCAAATGATTCAAGAAACAAAACCTATGCTATTGCCAAAGAGACTGGAAAATATATCTAAAATAAATTTAAACCTACAAATTAATCATTGTCTTTCTGTATACTACCCAATGCTATCAGAAACACAAACCTCATGTATTTAAACCTACATTTTATAAAAGCTCACTGGCAAAAATCAATAGAAAGCTTTAGTGGGCAGAATGTGTGTAATAGTAACAAGTAGAAAGGTTAGTGTAGAAGTTAATAGTTCTATCAAGAATAAAACAGAGTCAAAGTCTGAAGGAAAGCTCTACCAAAAGTGGTTCATTAACCTTTGAGAACTCCAGCACATCTTCAAAGTAAAGATTACAACAAACCTGACTCAGTCACTAGGAGCACTTGTTAGCTCTTGGCTTCAGAAGTCAACAGCTCTTTCATTTGCATTATGAAACTATCACAAAGATTTCATTCCACTAAAATGTTTGACCCTGTAAACTAACTAGATTACTTAATCCAAAGTCACATAGACCAGTGGGAATAATGGTGAATACCTTACCTAAAGCCAGTAGTGTGCACTCCCAAGTAGCTTGAAATTTCATACTAAAATGATCAATAATGAAAAACATCCACAGTTAATTGGGATGACATTACCAGGGAACTAGCATTGCACCGATGGGGCTGCAGATAATTTTGATTAACTCACCTATGCACTATTGCAGGCTTCCTAAACATCTAAGAAATATCATAGTTTTTCTGGCTGAAGCCTCACTGTGAGGCAGGTGCTGGACAAGAGGCCCAACCTTTGTCTCCATCTGCCTTTTTCTCAGCAGCAATCACTGCTAATGGCAGCAGATCTTGGTCCTCTTCTCTTTCTAGACCTTAGCTTCCCACTTAGTTTTCTTGGCACAAATATTTGTGATGCTTCACAGTTAACTTGATCACTGAAATGGTCTAGAATATATAGAAAACTTGTACATAAAGTGTGGTTGTTCAAACCTATAATTCAGGCCTCAGGTATTTCTATTGGTATCATATGAAAATTTATGGGAAGATAGGAATTCCATAAGACACCACTGTATCTGAACTAACAATAAATTTGGAGAGGTTAGCAATAGGCTACCACATGTAGTAGTAGTTTCCAATTTGATTAAAAAATATATTGCCATGTTGTAGATTAGATCTCAGAAGAGGCTAGAATAAATAAATGCTTCTTTAAAATGCAACCAATGGAGTCCTGTTTGAATAGTAAGTACAGAAAATTTCATTTGGGATACATATATATATTTTTTTTAGTTATCAATATGCATATTTATATATATGTAATGCTTTACAATTAATATCTGTGATCTAATATAATTATATTGTAGTAGTATGGTTGTATATTCTGTATAATTACATATAATTCAATATATCTTTCAATATGGGGATGCTATGTTGATACTAGTTACAGTGCCTCCCTTTTCTTGCTAGATTTCAAGCTCCACATCTGGCATTCAATATGAAATAAATGACAAAATGAAATAAATATAGAGAACATTTTTTGGGGGGGGGGGGGGAAATAGTCTCATGTAAGTTAAAACATAGTTCCATGTGGGAAAATTCAGGCAGGAAATTTTAATGCAAAATACATGAAAAATCCTGAACTAGAATTCCCACTTTGCATAGACTCTCTTGAAAATTGTGCTGATCATTTGGGTCATATTTTTGCAGCTCAGCCTATGCTCCTGCTGTAATTTATCTGCATTAAAGAACTCTCCAAAGTCAGTGCACTTAGTTCCAAATCTCATATCAAACCATAATGAAACACGTATATGTAAAACAAATTCACCTTTGGCATAACAATCGAGAACCTTCTGACTTACAAAGTCAGTCAGTTTCATAACGGGACTTTGAATAGACCTTTTCCAGGTAAACTATTTTCAGGATGAAGTGATAGGGAGTGCACCCTATTAAATGCCTTTTTTCCCAGTGTAACTGAATAACAATTCAGTTAAAGTATGACTATAGTTGCAAAACTGTAATTCAATTTGCTATGAAAGAACTACAGGGAAAGTTGGTAACTGTCAGATGTATTATGCTATAATGACCCAAAGATAAAAACGACAGCAGCCAAAAGGACAGTTGGGACCAAGAACCATTAGCTACACATCGAAAATTCAAATGCATTTGTATGGTAGCCAGTTTATTTTGGTCTCCAGTCCTTCTACTATTTTTTCCCATTTCACTCTTCCCATCTTCCCCCACCTACTGCTGTAACTTTTCTTCCAGCAAGTTTTAGGGTGGAAGTTTAAATGAGCATCTGCCACAGCACCAATGCCAATGCTAGCTGGCCATCAACCAGCGTAGCTACTCTTGCATGGGATGCCTGGCTCCCCTTCGGAGATAGCGCTTAACCTTTATGACATACTCAGATTCCACCAGCTTGGTGCCTCAAATCCCATGTTCCTTCTTCTCTCCAAATTTTCCAGTTGATAATGTATCCTGATGGGAAGACTTGCACGCCTGCCCTTCATTTTCCTTTCTGTTTCTTTGTAAGATAAAAAAAAGAGTTTTTATTTTATTTCACGTTGTTTTATTACATTTATTTTTGCATTAAAAAGCAAAAGGGGGAGGGAGATTCAGTTTGTAATTAGGGGAGGAGTCATTTTTGGACTCAATCCCCAACATGAAATCTGTTGTAAATGGATTCTGCCAAATTACTGAACAGAGTGCAAATTTGTAATGTGCCAGTTTTTTAATAGGTTTAGTTCTTTGGGCTCTTTCTGCAAGTCCACCCCTTGTGTCATTTCACTGACACTTTGTCCTTGAAAACTGTGTTTTGCAACCTCGTTTTAAAACTACATGATACACATGCTTAAGCCTTCCCAGCTGTGACAGCTCAAGACAAAAAAAGTCAGCCTAGGTTTTGGCACACCTAGGGTCTTCTTAAAGTAATCTCATTTGTGCTTGTCCTAGAACTGCTCTTATTAGTCAGTCCTTATCTCATATCCACAGCTGAGGATGGCATTGTGGCTTCCCAAAGCACGGTTACTACACTGGCTAAAGGGACATCCAGATCTTAGTTACAGCAGACACCATCTTTGGAATCGACTCCAATGAAAAAATTGCTGAAGCCCTTCATCTCTTTTATTTCCCTTGCTTGAATTATGGGTTAAACAGGCATACTTAAGAGTACAATTTCTCCATCCATTTGAAATGCTAATTTTCATCTTGGCCACAATATGTTGAGCCTATCAACTCCTTTTATACAATATTGGTGTTAAAGATAATGAGATTCTTTTAAAAGAACAGAATAAAATCCATGATATTCAGTATTCAGATTACCCTGGAATCTTGTTCATGCATACAAGGACTGAAAGCAACTTCAGACTTAAGAAAGCATTTTTAGATTTATAGCATATTTGTAGTTAAAACATTAACACCTTCGAGAAGCACTCATTTACAATGGTAGGAGCAACTGATAAACACTGAAATTTGTTCCTGTCTTAAAAGGCCTGTCAAACCTTCTAAAGTGATTTTCTTGGAACTGAATCTAGTGATCTGGATATGTGTACTCTTGCTATATTTTCAGTTTATTTGAATGCATGAAGATATCACACAAGCACCTTTGCAAAAGACCAGTCAAACAATAAAAACAAACATGTTTTACTCCAGATTGTCTTCTGTTGACCCAATCTGTGCTTTGTATTTTCCAGACTGTAGTGTAAATGTTTCTGGGGACAGATGTTGTGAGAGCGGTCTGAAAATATCTGATGCTATTTCTAATCATTTCCAGTGATACTTTTCAAAACAGATATATATTGCACATATTTTTAATGCAAGTGTTTTGGTTCATATTATATTTACACAAAACTGACCAATACTTCAAAAATCTCTTTCAATACAAATAAACAATTATAACACGAACACTAGAACCATGATGGAGAGACATGCAGCAGAAAATATAGTCCTAGATGTTCAGATATCTGTCTGAGTTTGCAAAAAATTATGGCAGCTTTAAAGATTATAAGACCATTTGCAAAAGAAGTGAGGGAGAAGGAAAAAAAACATATAAATGTAGAATACTGAATGCAAACTCTTAAGCTTTATTTCTGCATTTTTAGACTTTAACCAGACACAGGACATAATTGTGAGGGGAAGTAAAAGGCAGCTTCTGACTTAAACTGGAATTTCAGATCTGAAGTTCAGCCCAGTTATGTGGGTATCAACCATTCCAATGGATCACTTAACATTTTTAGATAGCCTTAAGACTGAGAACTGTCCATGAAGATTTCTCTTTGATAAGAAATGGCATTAAAAATAGAGATTTTTAAGCCTTCTTCATTTATAAAAAAAAAAAGTTTTAGAACTCTTTCATCAAGAAGTAAAATGTTTCTTAAAAAATAATACTTTTGGAAAAAATATTATTTGAATAAAAATATCTTATATAAAATCTTTGAAGAGAATTGCAGAACAGATTTTTCCAATGTGTTGTGTACTGTAAGATTTCATTTATGTCATATCTCCCAGAGAACTACAAATTGTGGACATAAATTCTTTAAGGAAAATCATGTCTATGTTGGAAATTAATTCAGTGATACAAGAGAGGTTTTGTTTAAGTTCTTCCTTAAATCTTTTTTTTCCTGATTCCTCACAGTACAACTCCCTGAAAAGCTTCAAGTTTCTCCTTTTGATAACGTCAGGTAATATTCCCTTTGGAGCCTATATCAACCCAAACAAAATGGGGAAGAATTGGCAAATTCACAAAAGAAATTGTAGTGAAGTCTCAGTAACGACATAGTTAAAGGTACATCTTGATAGCTGAAGTTTTTATTTTAACCTCAAGTAGTTATCTGATTTTAGGCCTATGCTCCTGAATGAAGAGGCGCCAATGAATCTAGAAAAGCATTTTAGTAGTTCTTTTTGAAAGGCTTCATCTCACTGTATCTGATTGCTGGTGAGATGTCTAACGTTAGGAAGTTGAGTTAGTGATTACAGCCATTTTAGCAGGCAGGGTCTCTCTGCTATTGATGACTCTGCTGTGGCTGGAGAACTGGAGAGAGGAGATGCCACTGGAAACATGTCTCCATTTCTTTGAGCGACGATAATGGGCACCGTGCCTTGCTACCAGGCGATGATACCTGCTGACTTCCATGCCTGAAAACAGGGATTAGAACATCTTTAATTTGCAAGCCACTCTTTTTTTATAGACTTCTCCCCGCGCTCCCCTCAGGACCCCATTCAGGTTCACTGCAGTTCATTTTTAAAAGCTTTCTCATGTGACTTAGACCTGCCCAATCTAGCTGTGTGGGACTGCTCTAGTAAATGGTAACAGTAAGTAGACATTTTAAATTGTGTAGTTCTTCTTGGAAAAGTGACTTTGTAAAGGCATCCTTGATGCAACAGACCTCACTATTGCATTTGGCAAAGCTGGTTCTTCAAATCTGGTGATAAATAAGACTACTATTTTGTTTTCCCTAGAACTTCAAAGGCAGAGAAGAGAAGCACTGGAGCAGGTTTAGTGCTCCAGAATTATTAAATTGTAGTAGTGTCTATCTCAAAGTCTATCTCAGAGCACTTTTCAACAAGGAAATTTCTGTCTTTCGATGAGGAAAGAGACTTTTCCCAACAGTATATCAACTTTGAGCAAAGATGCAGGATTTAGAGCCATGCCTCTCAGATGTCAGGAGAAGTTTCTGGAGTTGACAGCTGAAGAAAAGGAGATGAAAGTCAGATTATTTTTTTTTTCCCCTTCCAATGCTGTATTCTAGAAAACTAGTACTTCTCCTCACCTGCACTTTGGGCAGGAAACTTTGAGAAAATTTTGCCCTGTGCTATCTCACAGTGATTTGAAAAAGAAACATCAACCTTAGGTTTTCTTTGTGTTTATCATTTAATTATTTATGGACTTATTTGAACATTTACCTTAGCAGCCTTATGTCAATCTGAAGCACTGAGAGGGAGACAGAGTGAATTGGCCAGTTAAGCTGCATTTACAGATGCTTTGCATTGGCAGAGCAATGCAAAGCAGCTGGGTAGTGTGCCTTAGTTTTCCCTCTACCTTCTGTCCTCCAGGTTCATGTTGTTGCTTGGACCTCCCTTCCCTTCCCCTGTCCATATCTAGCACAATTTCCATGTGTTGCCTTGTACTTGTGCACTCACACAATGGCCAGGGTTCTCTTGTTCTTCTCATGTTCCCCTTTCCTGCTCTCTGATTATATATTTAGGCAAGAAATATTTTTAGGAATTTTGATATTGTCCATGAATTTTCAAGAGCCAAGAGAAACTCTCCCCTCTTCCAAGTTCACCTCACTCTCAGAAGGGCTGATTACTTGCACAGTTATGAACAGGATTAAACCTGCAACTTTCGTCTTTAAAAAAAAAAAAATAAAATCCCTGCACTAACTCTTTTTCAGCATCTTGTGAGAGCAGAGTCAACAGAGATGTTACACAGAGAATTTCTACAACCATAATTTAGTGAGAAACACTAGAAGATTCTTCCCCAAATAGCCACTCAAATGTAAAGCAGGAGTTAACAAAATCATGAATGCTAGGAAATTAACTATTTATAGCAGACCTTCACATTTATCATAACATCTCTCTGATTCTGTCACTGACCTTCAAAATCAATAAGCCAGGCCACCTGAATCAAGGAAGTTTTCTTTAAAACAAATTAAAAATAACTTATGTTTGGACCTTCTGTCTGCTGTTTTCTTCTGAAACTGTAAATCAAATTTTTCACAGTCTTTTGTTAAGCCACTAGTATTCAAAATGCATTACTCACTAAATGAAAGATGGTTTTCTTCTTAATTCAGTCATCTGATTTCTGGAGATTGTGTCTTGTATAGTAGGAAAAGCTTAAGCGTATTTTTGAGGAGACATGCTTTGTCTGTTCTTCCTGGCAACTGATGAAGCTGAGTCAAACTCAGTATAAACTCAGTTCTAAATGTAATTAGATGCCTTCTGGAATGCCAGAGTCTTAATGGAAGGTACGATTTTTCTTGTTTTGTTTTGGTGGATAAAACAGGGTGTGTTTCTTGCTGGTATGAAAAAAAAAAATGTTAAAAGTAATAAAAATAACCAGAAAAAGTACTGGATGCCAGATAAAGAAATTGTTGAAGATATTTCTAATCCATTTCTATGCTTATTACATAAGGAATGTTATTGATCAATTTGAAGCATTTATTTACTGAGCATCCCACTTTGGCAATACTTGATCCTTATTTCTCTATTATGCAAAATGTAAATGAATAAATCTCTATATAAAAATGCTGAATATTATCTTTCTTTTCATGTATATACAAATTAATTTTGTCAATATAGTTTATGTGTCAGTATGCATTGACATGATTACATGATTTTCTTTTTTTTTTTCCCTCCTCTTAAGAAAATATTATCAGAATCTATTTGGCTACCAAAAGCAAAGGAGAAGAACTTGATGAGAGCAGTTTTGTTTTTCAGGTTCTTTCTGTCTCTAACAGATGTCCTTAAACAGCAGCCAGATGCCACTGTCTCTGACCCTGTAGTGGAGAGATTGGGTCCCTTCCTCTTTGCCACACTACTCTGCTCTGTTGTGGCCAGAGTCACTATCTGCTGGGATGGGTTAGGAAGCTTGAATCAGAGAAAGAAGTCACACCTCTCCTGCGAAGGAGAGCAAAGGTGCAGGTGACAAGTTTCTAAGCTAGAATGGCTTTGATTTTAATTTAAACTTGTGTTTTTGTAAGTTCCTTAGAAAATCAATCACATGTCCAAGGATTAGATCTGATTTTGACAGTCCCCTGTATTCTTAGGACATATAGTGTTCAAATATCCATACTGTACATAAATATTCTCTAATATTAACTAGGGATCTGTGAGTGGCAGTAACATAATATGTATACTGTGTGTAATATAATGGAAATATCACTTAGTAATATACACACTGGATTCACACTTTTGGAAAAATTGTTTCAGAAAGCCTGGTGTTTGAAAACATGATATATTTAACCAAGTGTCATTGAGTGATAAGGCAAAGGGACAAATTTCAAGATCTACACTAACAGAAAGTCAATAAATGCATGTGCAGTCCAAAGATGTGACAGACAGATATATTGTACAAAAAGGATTTCTCGGACAGATTCTGTCAATATAAATATATTCTGTCGACATACATGTGCCTTGTCATGCTGCCTTGTCATAATTGCAGTCTCAAGAGCTTTAATTATCTCTTTAAACCATCGGTATTTACATTTGGTTTGTCTCATGGTCCTTCATTGTGACTGTGTCACAATCTTTTTTTTTTCCCATGTGGGGGTGACAACTGGTCACTCTTCATTAATAAAATGACAAGTCTCTTACCCATGTTGTACTTGCAATAGGCTTTGAAAAGTTAAACTTCAAGAGATTAAATTCCCTCTGTGGTTATCCTACAAAACACACATTTCAGCCGAAAATGCTTATACTTCATTGTTTTTTTTTTTCTGCCAATGCTACATTCTGCTTTCCAAGCCTAAGTAAAGTTGAGGTGAAAACAAGAATGTTACTCTCAGAATTCTGTAGGGAAACAGTGACATGTATGGTTGATCTTCATAAACTGTAACGTAGCAATGAAAAAGATACTCCTTTCAATACTATCAGTCTCTTGACTAACAGGCAAAGTATATAAAGAAAGTCTTTGATTCCGAAATCCACTATTACTCCTAGGCTCCACAGAATCGTAGAATATTTGAGTTCGGAAGAGACCCTGGAGGTCATCTTGTCCAACCCTTCTGCTCAAGCAGAGTCATCTACAGCAGGTAGCCCAAGGCCATGTCTGGACAGATATTGAGTATCACCAAAGATGGAAATTTAATCTGATCAGGCTTTTGTGTTCATATATAGAGGTCAGTGTCTTGTCCTTTCCATTAAAATTGGTGAGAGTTAAAGACAGGTAGCACTTAGAAATGAGGAATTTTTATGACAGCATAAGTGAAGTAAAATGAAATAAAGCATCCATTTAGGGTTCCCTGATCTTTTTCTCATGGATGTGTTTCTTTTCCTTAGGTGAAAATACAGAATTTGCTGTATGATGAACTGTGAAATACTGGTGCGAGTTTACCTCAAAGCTGTGATTTTGGATACCTGCCTTAACATGATGAAAGTGACAGCAATCATGGTGCCTCTAGGTGAGTTTCCATCTATCTAAAATGGCAAGCTGCCCTAAACAGTGGCTATGATCTTGCTGATCGTAATATCCAAAACTTTTTTTCTGATGGGTATAAAGACAGTCACTGATCTGCAAGTCCCAATCTCTTAATTTAAACAGAAATTGTCATTTCAGCAGGTGTCATTTTTGAAATGTGGAAACACAGACCCTTGTTCCTTGGTGTGCCTGAAAAATAAGAGTACTTACATCCAAGTGACTTTGTCAAACAAGAGACAAAACAGGTGTTTCATGGACCATGGTGAGGGAAGGCAGTGTATGTGTAGCTCTGGCATATGCAGCCTTTCCCTTGAAAGCCAAGTGGTGGCATATGCAGGTGGCGTTAGCTGTGAACTTACGCACCTCTTCTCCAAAGTCCTACTTTGGTGCCCTAGGCATGCTTAGCTTGTTTTCAGCAAACAGATTAATAGATATAGTGATAGAAGTGATAAGATACAACAGAGGGAAGTACAACCAGGACCACCACAAACCCTGAGCACATGGATCATAGAGTTTTCTCTGCATATATGACTATGTGATTAGACAAATACCAACCAATAGGTTGGGAGTTCCTGCATTTTTATGAGAACATAAGGTGCACATCTATGCAAATGGCTCTCAAGCTGCTATATTGACTATCTGGTGTAAAACTTGGCATACTACTGTCCTAGAATATGACTGGCTTCATTGTGTCATGCTTCTGACTGCCATAGACACATGGGCTTGGGAAGTGATTTTATCTAGAGGTTATATAGCTGTGCTGTCTTTGTTCACGGGCTGCCTTGGGAATGAGCTGCAGCACCGCATGGCCTGAGCACTGCGGGGAGGTGAGGCCAGACAGGTGGGAGATGCAACCTGGCACTGAAGCCATGGCACTTTGGCGATGCCATTACCAGGGCACAAGCCAGTTATTTATAGGGCTAATTTGATTTTGTCTACAGTAGATTGCAGTGACTGCAAAGTAAGCATTGCTTAAGGCAATGAAGCACCCTTGCAAATTTTATTCTTCTTAAATGGCTCTCATCAGGAAGGGGATGTTTAGGTCTAAAAAGAGGATATGTACGGAAGAAAACCACCACCTCTGTCCAATGGGACCACTTAGAATGAGGATTGGTCGTAAAACTTAACAAATGCAGGAGACATTTACTACTGTCTCTGAATGTAATGGCACCTATACCAAATACTTACGTTAAATTGCAAATTTTATGTTCCATAATGCTATGCACAATAAATTAGCAAAGCCTATATCAATCTCAATGTGAATATGAAGACAAACCAGAAAAATAATGTTTATTGTTCAGGATAAAGAAAATAAAATAGTTTATTGGTTAGTGAAAAAAAGATTATATAATAACTTACAAAAATAGAGCACATGCTATGGCCCATCAGAACAAAAAGATTGATAATGGAAAAGACCTAAAATTCAGGAGGAAAGAAAAATAAGAAGTTTAATGGCTTTATTTGATATTAAATATTAATTTATTCCAGTGAGAGTGAAATAAAAAACTTTAAGGAAATTGATTCCTAGATTAAAAAAAAAAAAAAGTTTATCTTGAAGTTTAGCACTGCTATAGTGAAAATTGGTGGCTTATTTTGTAGGAAAATGTAGCATTTAAGTTTCTGTATGTATTCAAGTTTGTTTTCGCATGTGGTAAGATACTAAATTCTACTTTTCTCAGGTTTAACTTAAATCATGATTAGCAATTAATCCTTATTATTGGAAAAAATGAAATAAGAAAGAAATTACAATTACATAAAGACTTTCATCCGGATTGATCACAAGGGATTTTACAAAATGTAGGAAAAAAATAGTTTAGAGGTGACTGTGCTGCCTTCAGTCAGTGTGGCAATGCAGCTGGTTGTAAAAATGCATGACAGGTACACCTTGCTAGCACTTACCATGTCTAACACTGATTTCGCCTTCGGTGACTGTTTGTTCTTCAGGTTTTCATCACTGAACCAAGATATGACAAAGCCAAGTATATGTGCTTAAGAAAAGACCTCACCAGAGAATACAGTAGCTCTTACTATGTTCTATGATACTTCTTTAGAAAAAAGGAGGTCTCAGTCTCATTTACAGCTTTTCAGAACTGCTATAGTGAAGTAATGGGAAATTTTCTTTTTTGCATTTTGAACTTGATTATATCATTGCAGCCTACAGGTGTAATTCAAAGATCTCTGTATCTGGATCTGTCTATATGTTGGTTTTTTTGACTGCAGGGGAAAGAAGTCAGATTTTAAATCCATAAAACTGAGTGTTGTTTCTACAACCCAAATAGATGACATCCAGATATCTTTTTTTTTTTTTTTTTTTTTTTTTGAGCAGTTTCTAATGCCACAGATGTGAGTAAATATGGGTATAATTAATTTTCATAACCTTATAAACACGTAGTAATTTTCTAATAAAAGAAGGAAATAGGGAAATTGTGCTTTAGGAACTAACATAATTCAATCTTGTAAAGATTAACCAGGCCTGAAATAGTATAATAAACGGGAGACAAGGGATGTTCAGGATACAAATGCATGACCTTTGGAAATAAATAAATAAATTAATAAACAAAGCACAGGATTGTCATTTGTAGTTGACTGTGGTTAGATTTTCATCGGAGACAGTAGAACATAGATTCGATGAATCATCATTCAGCAGATTGTCCTTTTTCAGCAAGTCACATAAATATTTGCCTAACTTGTTTGAATCCCACAGTTTGATTCTATGTTGAAATAGATAATGGGGAAAATGATGCTTAAAATCAAATTTCAGCCTTCTGATCTTACTAGTTCCTCGCTTCTTCTCCAGCCCTAGCTACTCTCTTAAATCCCTCCCCAGTTCCTAGCTGTTATCAACTCAATGCTACTTTTTTTTTTTTTTTTTTTTTAATATGTAAAATAAAGTATTCCAGTCCTCTGCAGCAACAGGTCTAGCAGTATCTGGTGAGGTGCATATCTGCACAAGTGACTCAGGAAAGTCTACAGAACTACAGTTTGAGTTAAGACTTGCTTTTATTCCCAAACAGTTGGTTTTACTAACTGGCCAAAGCTAAAGACCAGCAGAAGAGGCTGACATCTCCTTTCGGATGACTAGAAATTTTGTTATAAGGAGCATCAATTTGTTCTGGCTTCCTCTTTGATGTCTTTGATCTATGGGCACAGTGTCATGGGGACTGGAACGGATGTCACTGCTTCAGAGTGGATTTGGAGTGGATCTGCTTCTTGAGAAGTAAAGGAAAGCAGGATTGACCTTAGCATCCAGCAGGTCAACAAAAGCAGAGATGATAGCCCAGATCTGGTCTGGTTAGCAGCAATCCTGTCTCAATTAAAGACATCTGTTTAGATTAAAGCCAAACAGATACCAGTAGCACTAACTGTATTTATGAGTAAGACTAGAACTGGAGGAGGGATGTAGCAGATCGAAGACTTGCAGAGGGTATAGTCATGCTGTGGAACAGTATGTGTGATTCCTGTCCTGGTGAACATCTGTATGAGGTAAAAAAAAAACCAAACCAATGACTACTTAAGTGTTATTTTTATTTCCAAGAAACTTAGTTTGAAAACACTCTTTTATTTCTGCCCCTAACTTCCTAGCATTTTCACTGTTATCTGGCAATTATTTTAAAATATTGACAACCTCAGGAAAAATATAACCTAAGCCATTTATCTGTCTTCACGGGATAATCATGATTGGTGATTAGATTATATTAGATCTGGACTTTGTCCTCAGCGGTAGTTCACTTTTTGGTGAAAAAGTACTAGAAATAAATGACTGTTTCTCCTTACAGAGAAGGACAAAACGATGAGAGAGAAGAGAGGAAAGTGATGAAGATGTGAAGCTAAAATATTTTTGTTAAGAAAATTAAGATTTCATGTAAAAATCAAAATTCATTCTTAATGAAAATAGTATATAATGATAACTATTGTATTTCAAAATAGTGGTCCAGAAAACTACTGCTGCCTACCAAACAAAACAGTAGAAACTGTTTCGATGTGCTGCTCATGACTGCACCCTTTATGAAAAGACTACACAAACTTTCATGTGTAAGGAATGAAATACTTCTTGTAGGTTAACAACTGACTAAAAAACAAACAAAACCCCACACCAACCAACCAACCAAACGAAAAAAAGAAAGGCTTAAAAGAAAATAGGAGTCTTTCAGGTTCTATCATAACAGAAGTGAAGAAAAATAGTTTTGAAATTTGTTCTGAAGACACACCAATAACAGGAGCTTATGAATTGGCAGCAACCACTCTAACCAGACAACTTACAGAGCTTCTGAGATATTAAGGAAATCTCTTACAAGTCCTCTTTAAGTAAAAGCAGAATCACCACAGCACAGGATTTTATGGTAATGGAGGCTGAATAATGTGAAAATGGAGAGTTGTCATCTGATCATGAAGAACCCTCCCGTTTGAACATAGAATATAAAATATCTGAAATATTAATATAATTGTACAAGGTCTTGAAAATCACAATGAAAATATTTTATGAGTATCCTTACTGTGCCTGTGACCTATAGAGATCATTAATTTGAAGCCTAACAGCCTAGCTGATACTGTACAACTTCCACAACCTGATTTGGCAGAACTGTATTATGTATATAATATTTTTAATAATGTAAAACATAATAGAATGCCACATGGTATTATAAAAAACAGGAGAAGTAGATAATTATCAGTATTACAATATGCCAGTAAGACATCAAAGTATATAAATGTTATATGGACAAATGAAAGTCTGACCAGTAATTTCCTTTTCAAGGAAAGATTACACTACTGGAAAAAAATGGACACAATTCTTATAGCTTTTGTCTTTAATAAAAAGAAAAAAAACTGTGTAGAAAATTAGAGACTCAGTACAGTCGATTTTTCTCACTTAAAAATATAATTTAAATGATTAGAAAGTGTTGTAATTTTTTTTTCAGATCAAGGATACTTGATTGTCCTTATCATCTGTACTTTTTCTGCATCCCTGCCTTATATACCTCCTTATCACTTAGCTGGATAATCAATCACTAGACTTTTCTCTACATTTTAAGCACTGCAGAAGAGTGTCTTTCTAGAGCAAGAAAGGCAGCAATGTGTTGCCCTTACTGTGAATCACCTCTGTTCAGTTTATCATCTACATCACCAAGCTTAAAATAAAGTGATTATATACCAGAATTCAACAGAGCCTTTAAGAATTGCAAGAGTAATATTTATTAAATGTTCACTTTATTAGGATTAAGCTTGCCTGTAGTTGCAGAAACCTTCCAGAGGAAAAAAAAAAGTAATTAAAAAGAATGAACTGAAAATGATATATTACAGTGGTCTGCACAGGCAAGGTATACCTGTAGTGGATCAAGGCTTTGCTTACAGTGCACGAAGTACAAGTGCAGAGAAGAACATTGAAATCCTATCCTGACTTATTTCTGAGAAACCAAGCATGCCCAGCTTAGCTTGCCAGTACTTTATTACACTGCTGTGACACCAAGTATCTCAAAAGGCACAAATGACTCCTAATTTTTCAACATCCTCACTCACTTGCTTTTCCTTTTTTCTGCTCAGTGTATGAGAGCACATTATTAAGCACAAAGGGCCAAATGGTGTGCTGCCCTCTCTCTTTCTGCTGCCTCCTCCAGCTGAGGAAGCCTGTGATTTTCATACCTCAGAGAGAAAAGATGATAATATAGGAAGAACAAACAACATGGTGAGTTAAATCTCTGTGAATGACTGTACACCCCTTAAGAAAACCTCTTACCTCTCATCTGGTGGCTACTGCTGCTTGCAACCAAGAGTATCTGAAAGAATAGAAAAATTTGCACAACTTCAGAATAGTAGAAAGAAACTCTATTTTTTATATAGAACTATTAAACATGTTTGTGTTCACATTCACACACATCTTCAAAGAGTAAAACATCTGATGTCACACAAAAAACAATCCCCAAAACACATACTATGAAACTAACTTTTTTGATATCACAGATTTTTGAAGAGTTAGCAGGCACCAACTATCTTTTTCTTCTGTGTAGGTACAACGCTTGCCTTAGCAGATTCCTCACTTCTCTTTCTATGGCAATAATATAAATAAATAAATATAATTGATATTACAGCAACACCTGTAAGCCCAACTGAAAAGGATGAAGCATTTTGCAATGTGTGATACAAATACCTGGTGAGACATAGTCCAGGCTTGGAAGGGCTCAGAATTTAAACAAACAGAGCAGAACAGGTGGGAAAGAAGAGACAGAAACAGAGTCTGAGATTCAAAAAGTCTTGCCTAAAGTCACAAACAAAATCACGGGCTGAAAATAGATGCCTATCCACTGAACTATGCTACCTCCCCCAGTGGTAAGTGCATAATGAAACACTGACTCTTTTCCTGCAGTGTACGTGGATATTCAGATCCGACTCAAACAAAAATTAGTAGTGGAAATGCGTGCTCAGCCCACTCTGCAAAAGGCTGAGCTGACTTTCAGGCTTCAGGGAACTGCAATGGTTATCAAAGCAAATATCTCTACAGCCATTAGTAACAGAAAGACAAACATGAGAATGGAAATAACAAATGTCTTTCTCTTGCACATACTGTTTTGAAAAGTGATTTCTGTACCTGTTAATCTATGCTAGCTGATAGGGGAAAGCTATTTATGGTTCCACTTGATTGGTATTTCATCAGACACATAATTCGATATGCTTTAGAGTCTGATTTAGTTTCCTTCTAGGTCTGTGCCCCAAGGCTGAGATGACTAGTTCTATCTGTTTTCCTGATTTTTAAACATAGAAATGGTGAAAGTATTTTCTTATTTTCTTGTCACAGTTTCTTCATGTTCTCTGAGTGATTTTCAAAATGAGGCTCCTTTTCTAGACTCACTACCTGATTATTTCTAAATTGATCAATCTTAAATATTTTTCCTATATACATCCGTCTTAGAAAAGCACACCTTCTCAGGTGTACTTTCCACTGTGAAGATATGGAGCTGTGAAGTTTTTAGAGGACATATGAGAAAGGTTCTCTGTAGAGGGTTTATGTCTACAGGAAGTAAAGCTCTATATGCAGTTTCAACAAGATCTGTTCCCCACCATCAAAATAGAAGAGAACATTTTGGCTGCTCTTTGGTAAGTGCTAATTAAGAGAGATTTCTGCTCCCTCAGACAGATCAGTGCTGAGCTACTCCAATGACATGGATTGTGCATTTGTAATCAAGACTCAAAGGCTACCATATGACCAGGTACAAAATAAAAAAGTGTTATTGAAAAAGAAAATCTGCTGAATCTAACAGCTATAAAGCACTCTAATCTACAATATATAAATTTCATGAAGACTTAAACGAGAATAGAATAAGAGAGAAATCAGGGGAACTTTAAGAGTTCCAAAGAGGTGCATATGTCCATATTTAGACCATATGCGTGTTTTCATAAGCTCATATGCTGGATATGTAGCCAACTACGGCAAGTTACAATTTCTGATTTAGCAAATTTAATCTACAAATATTCTAAGAGATTAATATTAGGAGGCAATAATTTGCTAAATATTTTCTTTCATACCATCATCAGCTAAAGAGAAAATGCTGTATTTGATGTTCCAATATTTTCTATTTTCAGTTCAGATTCAGCCTTTCACTAATACTGATCTCTTTATAGGAAAATACGTATGTATCTTCATGCTGTTTTGAAACTCTGCTAGTCCTCCTTTATGTCCAATTATTATATATCATAGTGACCACCAAAAATTACCTGATGTTGAGCGAGAAAGCAAAATGAAGACATATTTATATTTCTCACTCCTGCAAAATCTTGTCTTGGCAAACCAATTCATTTTAAGATCTGTCCAGCCAACAGCTTGTGGGTTTTTTTGTGTGTGTGTTTTTTTGTTTGTTTGTTTTTTTGGTCTTTTTTGTTTGTTTGTTTTGTTAGTTTGGTTTTTTATTTTTGTTTTTGTTGTTTGTTTGTTTGTTTGTTTGTTTCTCTTTCTCCATTCTTAGCTTTAGACACATGTAAGGATTTTCTGGAGGAAGACTTTTCATTGTAATATTTTAATTGCATTTTCAGGAGTGTTACCTCCTAGATTATGCTTCTTAAAAAGATTGTAAGGAACCATTACTTACTTCTTTCTCTGTATTCTGAAATTTTCACTTAGGATGTGTATAAAAAAACATGTCTTATGCTCCTTCCTCTAGCATTGACCTCTTATATAATCTCAAGTGTAATTTCCATTTAATTAAAGAAAAATAAAAATTGCTAAACAGACCTTGTCATCTCCATACTGTAAATATAGAAGAGGACATTTTCTATAATAACATATGTTTTTACAGTTTGAAACTGGAAGCTTAAATAATTAGCATTTCAAGATTCCGTTGATAATATTAATGGAAATAATTTAGTACATATATCCTTTTAAATAAATACAGATCTATCCATCTGAATGATGTGATGCACATACACAAGTTGTCAAAAATGCAGCACCAGGCCCACAGAAATGAGGTCACTGATTATGCCTGAACGGAAAATGGCCTTTATGGGGTAATTTCTGTGCTCACTAACATTATACATCACATTTTGCATAAACTTGCGTGATTTGATCCGAGGGTAGAATTTTCCTCCAAATTTCACTTCTTACAACACTTGCAGTATTTGTGCCCACATCCACCTCACACCAGCTACAGACTGGACCTCTTGACTTGTAGAAGTTAGAGATGGAAAAGATCTATTATGTCCTTTACTCCATTCCTCTGCTCATGTGAAATTGTTCTGTGAAATCTTTTTGAGAAGATACTGCAAACTATAATCCTCCCTAGGCAGGGGGATGGACAGATGACCTAACAGGTCCTTCCCATCTAAAATATCTCTCATGTTATGACTAACTTCACTGTTCCTGTTATCTCCCACTTATAAAATTCAGGGACCAGACATCTTCATGGGAACTGCTCATGACATAGGCACTTGCTGCAGCAGTTGTCACTCTCTGTTTCAAGCTTCCTCCCCACTGTAAGCTGTCATGCATGAATTTCTCTTTTTCCACAATATGCTGAAGTTTCTGTCTGTTGTAGATGCATGGTGAAGTGTGACTTGTATCACTGGGCTGATATATTTCATTAGTTATAGCCATTTCTGTTTGGTAAAGACTTTCTTTTCCTTCTGCTATCATATACTGCAAGAGCTGCAGCAAAGCAATGCATCATGACTTTAATCCTTAAACATACAGATAACATCAATGAAAGGATGTGAAGTCATCTACATAATTAAATACTAATTGGCCTTAGCCATTACTTATTATAGTGTAGCTTTTTGTCATTCTGTTTGATGCTAAAGGATGTTCAGCTGCTTGTAATTGATAGAGAGGTTTAATCTGCAGTGGTTTCATTGTAATGAGCCAAGCATGAAACTATTTTTTATTTTAAAAAGGCTAAAAGACCCTTGTTTGTGTGTAAGCATGGAGACAATGCTTGGGGTTCCTCAAATTCACCAGGTATAGAAATAAGCTTTTCTTCTATATTAGTTGATTGTCATAAAGTGTTAGTTGAGGAAAAATTGCTTTTCCTTCAGATGTAAAAATGCAGACCTATTCACATTTGAATCACACAGAAGCTATCAGAATAATGTGTTTCTAATCTGGGGACTCAGAATAGCAGAGTGGTAGAGAGAAGCACAGAGTAGTTTGCCAGAAATGAATCAGGAAAGGGTTTCCTTATTTCTAATGATCCTAAAATTTCTAATGAAGCTTCTAAAATTTATAAAACCAAATGGGTGCATTTGAATAGCAATAAATGGTTATATCATGCAACTGGGTTTTTTGAAATTCTAAGCAATATTCATAGGTATCATCTTTGAACGGAACTCAAAAAAAGAAGTTTTAAGATTGCTGTTTTATTTTAATTTTATAACACTGTCTCTAACATATTAATGACTATGGCTAGAAATACTGTTATAATTCACATTACCTTAGCTAAGTCTGCAGAAGAAAAAATGTCCAGCTAAGTGTACTTGAAGATTCTGAACCATTGTCTTTGAATAAATGTTTGCGGTGGTTTAATATGTGGCCAGCAAGACTAGGGAAGTGATCATCCTCCTGTACTTGGTGCTGGTGAGGCCACATCTTGAATACTGTGTTCAGTTTTGGGCCCCTCACTACAAGAAGGACATTGAGGTGCTGGAGAGAGTTCAGAGAAGGGCAACAAAGCTGGTGAGGGGCCTGGAGCACAAGTCTGATGAGGAGCGGCTGAGGGAACTGGGGCTGTTTAGCCTGGAGAAAAGGAGGCTGAGGGGAGACCTCATTGCTGTCTACAACTCCCTGAAAGGAGGCTGTAACATGGAGGGTGTTGGTCTCTTCTCCCAAGTGACAAGATGAGAGGAAATGGCCTCAAGTTGCACCAGGGGAGGTTTAGATTGGATATTAGGAAAAAATTATTCACAAAAATGATTGTCACGCATTGGAACAGGCTGCCCAGGGAAGTGGTTATATCACCATCCCTGGAGGTGTTTAAAATACATGTAGATGAGGTTCTTAGTGACATTGTTTAGAGGAGGACTTGTCAGTGCTGGATTAACAGTTGGAGTCTGTGGTCTTAGAGTTCTTTTACAATCAAAATGATTCTATGATTCTGATATACTATCCAGCTCTTTGTCACAGCTCTGTTACTGGCAATTTTTGCCTTCATCACAGGAGCAGCAGAAATAGGCAATATTTACTTACAGCTCAGACATCCCACTTTACCAACCAGAGTGTGATTGTGAAGGCACCTATATCTCTGTGGTTTAATCTAATAGTCTGAGTTGTTGCAGTTTTTGCAAGCATAATAAAAGCTTTTGTTTTGCCAGCTCCACAACTGTAGAAGAGGAGTAGATATGACAGCTGGGACATAACTATTGTGGCAAGAGCTAGTCAATGAGCCCTAAACCCGATGAAAGACAGAACTTCTAGTCTGATGTGAATTAAAAAAAAAGTAAAGGAACTCCTTTTTCTCCTTTCCAAATTAACCCTCTACCTCTGAGACAATGGCAATGGGAAACTCAAAAGATGTAATAAATACTAGAAGAAGACCAAAACTTGAGAGGAAAAACAACAGGAAACCAAACTACAAAACAAACCAAAGAAAAAGAAGAAACACACACCAAATTAAACAGGCTGCTTGCTCCCGAGGAATGAGATTGATTAAGAAAACATTCCATAAAAACTGACACAAAGCATTTAGCTAAAATCATAGACTATTTTAGTTGGAAGAGACTTCTGGACACCATCTAGTCAAACTGACTGCTTAAAGCAGGTGTTGTCAGATCAAGTTGCTGAGGGTTATATCTAGTTGAATCTTGGACCTCCAAGAACAGAGGTGACACAACCTCTCTGCAACCTGCTCCAGTCTTTGGCTGTCCTTATTTCCATGTAGTTCTGAAGAAAATGAAAAAAGAAGAGAAAAACTGTTAAGAAAATGAGACTAGACATTCTATGTAAGACCCACACTTTGCTCCTTAAAAGGCGTGATGTGAGGGAAATCAAATCCTTTGTGCTTTTGAAAAAAATGTCTCTGTCAACAGAATTTGTTTGTAATATAGAGGATACATTCTTAAGCAATGGAGTTGTGTTTGATGGCTGAGACTGAGTTGCCTAGTGCAAGACTAGGGAGAAATATGCTTTTGTAATTAACATAATTATCTTGTTTTCTGCATCAAATCAATATGAATCTTGATTGTGGTGGTTAAAAGTTTTGAATTGTCCACCAAGAAATGATGACAGAGGCTTTTCATATTGAAAAGAATTTGCTATAGAAAGAGATTTTTTAAAGTTCTAGGACTGCATAGACTGTCACATGGCTGTAAAAGTAAGAAGTAAGAAAGTAATGTATAGATTCAGGGAAAAATACAACAAGATTTAGTATTTTGTGTTTTCTTAGAGAAAAGATCAAAACAGCAATGCATTCATATTAAAAGGGAAAGAACAACACTGTTTCTTTATCAACCCAAAAGGGAAAACTTCATTGTTGTCTTAGACATTACCTAAAGGCATGCTTTAATCTTATTTTCAGGTAGTACTTTGATCCTAAGGTAATCGCAATCACAAAAAAAGGCAACACGATCATTGTCAAAGAGATCTTTATTCTTTTTGATGTAACAGTGTAATTAGAAGTTGCTGAATTTCCATTCCCTGGGAAAATTCTGATATTTCAAGGTTTGATTTGATTTCATATCAGGATGCATTTTTTTTTTTTTCTCAAAAGATACACTTAAACTTTCTCAAAAAATTAGTTTTTAAATTATTTTGTATACTACCAAATGATAAAAGGGTACCTTTGAAACAAACTGTTTCATCAATATCCAATGTATTTTTTAATTAAATAATAATAATTAATAATGGTAATCCCTGACCCTAAAAATCATGTAAATCTCTGCTCCTAATCACTAAGTTGTTTTAGCATGGAATCCTGCCAAATCGCTGGGAACTGTAGACAGCTTCTAGATACATTCCTGCATAGTCTTTCCTCCATTTTGCAAGAATTTCTTCTTTGTTTAAACCTGAATTTCCTCTTCTGTGAATCAATAATAGAAGTAAATATAATATGTTGGTATGTAGATGAGTTATATACGTCATTTTTAGCAATTAATATGGTTTAAGTATAGTCCTTTACTTTGCAAACAGTGATTGTAAGTGAAGATCAGATTCGTGACCCCTTAAGGAACCTGAACAGACATAAATCTATAGAACCTGATGCGAAGTATCCCAGAGTCTTGAGAGAACTGGCTGATGTAGTTGCCAAGACACTCTCCATGATATTTGAGAAGTCCTGGCAGTCAGGTGAAGTCCCTGGTGACTGGAGAAAGGGAATCATCACACCCATTTTTAAAAAGGGTAGAAAGGAGGACTCTGGGAATTACCGCCCTGTTGGCTTCACCTCTGTGCCTGGGAAGATCATGGAACAGATCCTCCTAGAAGCTGTGTTAAAGGACAAGGAGGTGATTTGACACAGCCAGCACAGCTTCATCAAGGGCAAGTCCTGCCTGACCAACCTAGTGGCTTTCTATGATGGAGTAACTACATCAGCGGACAAAAAAAGGGCTACAGATGTCATCTATCAAGACTTCTGCAAAGCCTTTGACATGGTCCCCCATGACATCCTCTCTGAATTGTAGACATACAGATTTGATGGATGGACTGTTCAGTGGATGAGGAACTGCCTGGATGGTCGCACCCAGAGGGTAGTGGCCAATGTCACAATGTCTGGATGGACACTGGTGACAAGTGGTGTCTCTTGGGGGTCCAGACTGGGAGCAGTAGTGTTTAATATCTTCATCAGTGACATAGACAGTGGGATCAAGTGCACCTTCAGCAAGTTTGCAGATGACACCAAACTGAGTGGTGCAGTTGACATGCCTGAGGGATAGGATACTATCCAGAGGGACCTGGAGAAGCTTGAGAAGTGGGCCCATGCAAACCTCATGAGGTTCAATGAGGCCAAATGCACCTGGGTCAGGGCAACCCATGGTATCAATACATGCTGATGGATGAAAGGATTGAGAGCAGGCCTGCAGACAAGGACTTGGGGGTACTGGTGCATGAAAAATTGGACGTGAGTCAAAATTAAATGCTTGCAGCCCAGAAGGCCAATTGTATCTTGGACTGCATCAAAAGGAGCATGACCAGCAGGTTGAGGGAGGTGATTCTGCCCCTCTATGCCATTCTGGTGAGACCCCACCTGGAGTCCTGCATCCAGCTCTGGAGCCCACAGGACAGGAAAGACATGGACCTGTTGGAAAGGGTCCAGAGGAGGCCACCAACATGATCAGAGGGTTGGAACAGCTTTTCTATGAGGAAAGGCTGAGAGGGTTAGGGTTGCTCAGCCTGGACAAGAGAAGGCTCCAGACAGACCTTATTCCAGCCTTTCAGTACTTAAAAGGAGACTATAAGAAAGATGGGGGCAGACTTTTTAGCAGAGTCTGCTACAACAGGACAAGGGGTAATGGTTTTAAACTAAAGGAGGGCAGATTCAGGCTAGAGATGAGGAAGAAGTTTTTTACAATGAGGGTGGTAAAATACTGGAACAGGTTGCCCAGAGAGGTGGTAGATGCCCCATCCCAAAACACATCCAAGGCCAGGTTGGATGTGGCTCTGAGCAGCCTGATCTAGTTGAAAATGCCCCTGCTCTTTGCAGGAGGGTTGGACTAGATGACCTTCGAAGGTCCCTTCCAACCCAAACTATTCTGTGATTCTATGATTCATCATTGGTACTAAATGTAGGGACTGGTGATCATGCATCATGATTTTGCAATAGATTTTAATTTGTGACTTTAAAATAAAATTAAAACAACCTGTAATACTTTTCTAGTTTTTCTTCAGAACATCCATCAGCCATTCTGTGATCATCAGAGAGAAAGAACCAAGGTGGTGTTCCCTTCACCAGGTTGTTCTGTTCTTCACAGTGAGAAAGCTTTTAACTCCTGTTTAAGGCAAAATGAAAGAGAATTTTGGATAGTAGCAGACAGAAATGACATATTGGATGGCCAAGTCCATGCTCCTACCAATTCAAGATAGTCCTACTAATCAGGTATTAAACTTATTATAAATGACCTTAGGAGTTAACTTAGCCTGTAAAATTTATTTTAGAAGGTCATTAATAGCTTCTGAGGATTTAGTAAATCCAGGGACCTCACAAATTGCCTGCATTATAGATATTTTTGCCTCTCATAGCTAAACGCTTGCACAAAGTTCTATTGAGTTGGACGTCCATGTAGCATTCTGGTCAACAACAATCTTTAATTACTGTAGTCCTTAAAAGGTACAGAACATGGACATACAGCCGTGTGACTAAAGCCTCACAGCTAAGAAGAAAGGCCTGCCTGTTGCCCCTAACGGTGAAAGTGGAGGGAAGAAGAAAATAATACAAGGAATGGAAATACATAGATATGCCTATCTGTGAAGTATATAAGATGAGGTCTCTGGGGATTATGTATCTGTGATGTTTTGGAAGACTCATCTGAATAACGTGGTAAGCACTGCAATGGCATGGAGTATCTCCAGCAAGCTGTATTACTTCAGCTGGCAGAAGGAAAAATAAAGATAGGTATTTTACTTGATTTTGATTTTGTTCTTTGTGAAAAAAACCAAAAAAATACCACACATCAAGGCTCTTACTGCAGCTTTACTGCCTTTCATACAGATCTTCCTACTACAAAGGGAACTAAGGCACAAATTGGCAATTCTTAAAAAAAAAATAAAATCAAAACACAAACAAACAAACAAACAAAAAAATCCAACCTCTATAAAAAAGGTATTGAAAGAAAAGAATTTGTGACTAAAGATCTAGGGACTGCATCTTGCGTGCAGTCTACAGGAGGGACATCTCTCTAGGTTTTAAGCAAAAGAAAGATGAGTTCCCATTACAGTCCTAGAGTTATCTCTTTATTATTATTATTCCACCTGTAATTCATTTTTCTACAAAGCAATACTGTGATTATTTCTTAAAATATTTTTACCTGTAACTCCTTATTTTAACTTTTTTTTAAATGCACAAAAGATGTAATAGTGACATGTAAGAGAAGTGTCAAAGAGAGATTGCACACATTAGACATTCACAAGTGATTTGATTTTCTCTGCTGTTGCAGTAAGTCAGGTGATAAAATAATATTTTAAAGTCTTCTAGTATTTTAGAACTGTGTAGGGCGAGTATTGATGACATTGCTACTGTAGTTACGTATGTTCTTTAAGTTTTCAGTAAAGAAAAACTATTGTTACTGTTTCCACTAGAATACTGCAAAAGACGTGTGTTAATAAAAGGAATTGAATTTAAGTATCATCCAACAGAACATTAATGTTGTTAGTCAGACAGCTACAACTTAAAATCACTGGTGATTTTTCCAGACTGAAGCTCCAGTTCTCAATGCTTTGTGCTATTATGTCCCTGCAATTAGGATCTGCTTTTAGACCCAAAGAATCTCAAAACTCTTTCACTCCTTAAACTGTCATATATGTCAGGTATGCAACAATCTAATCTGAATATTTTCTTTCACATACACTCTTTGACAATTGTTTCAATTTATTTTATCAAGTAGTTTATGTGATAAGTAGTATTTTGCTGCATTTGAAAAGATTCTGAAGCTTTGTTCAATAATTCATTTAGCAAATAGCAGAAACGTTCATCAAATAACATAATCTGCAGTATTGGATTCTTTTGGTGCTTGACTGGCTTAGATAAAAATGTATGAGCAAAATGGAAACTATGAAAATATAGTGATAATACTATAGCAGCTGCAACAGAAATTTTCATAAATCAGAGTGGAAATAAAAACAAAAAAACCAAAAACAAAACACAAAGCAAACAAGCAAACAAACAAAAACAAACAACAAACCACTGCTCATTGCTCATGTTCTCTCCTGTCTTATTTTCTTATTTTTGTACCATAAGCATTAATTAATTTTTTAATTGGAACAGTAAAGAAATTGTGTTGTCGCACACATGACATGAGTAATTCAGAAGGTTTACAGCTGGCTACTGAAAAGTGAAAAATCAAATGACAAGAAAAGAAAGATTTAATGAGGTGTTTTTCAACTGTTCAGTGAGTCAAACAGATGTGTTTAAATTTTAACATATACTTTAAGAAGTGTTTATATACTTATTGGGGGCTAAAACATGGACTATATATATTGCTATTATGTTCAGGAAAAAAAAAAAGCAGGTGTCTAAAGTGGCTATACCTTTACTGAAGTGATCAAATCTCCGAATACACATAGGGTTTTTTTCTCACCCATGGTGTAAGCTGTACTATGACCTCTGGAACAGCACAAATGAGCTCAGAGGGATCACACTGAGAGTTCATGGTAACAATTGCAGAGATATGAGGTTTGGAAGAGTGCTCAGTAATGTGCAGAGAGAGACAACACATGTCAACTAGGCAGAGGACAGCCTAGCAGGGTACCTGTTTACATGGGTGCAAGGTGGTCCTATTAGAATGCCTACATCAGCCTGAAAAATTTGTGCAGGTCCTTACCTGTGCAGAACAGGAGCTGTGAACACAGCCCAAGTGCAGCAGGGAACATTGCTCTTTCTCAAGAAAAGGAGATGACAGAAAGATCTTTAGAAATTTTTAGCTTTACAGTCTTGATCCAAACCCCGTTTTAAGTCTCTCAATTTCAAGTTAGCTTTGGTCTGGTTACAGGGGAAAAGGAGATTGCGTTATCAAGGCAGCTGGGGGTGATTTTGCATAGAGTGCCTTTGTAAAAGGCTGGTGGTAGACAACTGCTGATGGCATAAAAACATACTTCATCAAATTATATGTCCACTTCTGGTATTAAAAACTAATGCATTTGTCACATGCAATTGGTCCTAAAGCAGGCAAAAATACTTCACAGCATGCCATCTGAGAGCTGTCATACACAGAAATCAGAAGAAACGGCGAATTCTTTAAGGCTTGACAGCAAATGATGTTTTAATTTAGTGGACATACAAAACTCTCTTTGACAAGTAAATGGATGTGTGCCATTAGCAATCTCTACCCCTCCCTCAAATATTTGTGACAAAAGAAGACATACACAAAATTAATTGTTTATTTATGTTTAAAAAGCAAAATTTGCATAGTACAGAAAAGGTTGCCTTCAGAAGGACTGAGCCCACATTCCAAAGGTAGAGCTGTTAGCAAATTGAGAAAAAGTTTACTTCAAAGCGGAAATAGGAGTCTTTAAAATTGGATCCCTGTTCTACAATAACCTCAGCACAGGCTGGAGTACGCTGGCATCCATAACCTGGAAAATAAATTTTATGATCCAAATACTTTACCTCAAGATTAGCCTAGTGACTGTAACAACAATGACGCCGAAGGTCAGACTTTTGGAAAATGAATCTTATTGTTTTTGCAATTGCTACCTGTGTCAAAATGTTTCTGTTGAACCCCCTGAAAACCTAACTACCAAGTTATTTTCACTTCTAAATGCAGAGCTATTAAACAAGAGAGACAAGACAAAATTAAAATGATGTAAAGGATTCTTTAGATTTAGTAGTTGCATTTGGGATGTTTTCTGACTGTAAACCTACAAAGTTACATTGAAATGAGCAGAGGCAGTTTGCTATTGAAAGGTGCTGACCTTTCAGCAAGGTTGCCAGTTCATTTATATGCCTCCCGAATTACTCATCACCTTCATTTATGATTAATAAACGCCAGTCATCCTGTTTGCACTGGATCACAGGTTCTTTGTTAAGTTCTTTTTCATATCCTTTGGCATAAATGCAGAGTACAAGGTTTGTGGAAATATCTTGGACCTTGCTGTTAAAGATGTAGCTACATGTGCAAAAATTAATCAGGTAGGGTTTTACAACCATGATCATAACATTCCAAAATTTGTGATGAACTCCTCATGCAGTGTCTAAATTGTAGTAGTGCTGACTGGTGTTTTGATATTTTCATAGTTACATATGCTGATTCTCATGTATGATTTTTTAAAATGTATTTTTCTTATAGAATGCTCTGGTCTGCTGTACAGCTACCATTCAAACAAGCACAATTTCAATAGAAGAGGGCAAGTTTCAGGGAACAATGCACAATTCTGTCACTCCCACAGGGACTGGAATTGAGTGCAAAAAAAGTGTTCCTTCATAAACTTGTTACCCAAGACTCTAAGCTTCTTTGACAGATTCATGCATGTCTAAGAAGGGAGAGATACAGTTGCTATCTGTCATCTTTTCTCCTGGAGGCCATGTATGTTTTGGAAGGACAGGACACATTAGCAAAAAACACAATGATGTTTTTTTAGTCTCTTGACAAAATCTGGCCTGAATTATGTCTGCGGAGTGAACAGAGGAATTCAAGTCTTCCTGCGTCCTATTTGTCTTCCTACAAAGACATGGTGTTAACTGTGTGTGAATAATGACTTGAAGGGCTACAAAAAGACTAAAGGAAATTTTGATTTTGCGGAAAAGGTAGGCAGATCTGTCTTTTATATTAACTGGTTTAGAGATAGATTTTGATTAATAGATAGTAGAATTACAGTCCAAATATTTTCCAGCAAGTTTAATAACTTGTGATGGTCTTACATATGTTATTTCTGTGGGACAGGAAAGGACCTCCAGAGCTCTTCGGGTTCAGTCCCCTTCCATGACACTTGCTGATTCATATATTCCATTTCATAAATGAATCTATCTTTAAGAAAAAAGTGAGATTTTTTTTTTTTTGCCTCATTTCTTGTACTACAAGACCTCACTGGGTCTACAGTGTTCTAAAAGTCTTGTTTAAAGGTCCTCCTGATTATGTGAAATTCACTTATTAACTCACACCAATATTATTTTTCTGCTGGCTATCTGCTAATGTTGTTATAGTTCATGGCTCTCTCAGCGTAATTTTAAATGAGATACCTTTGATCTTTTTAAGGTCCCTGTACTCACAGCTTTTATCTATTCACTGTATAAAGGAAATAATAGAGGTTATTTTGGTTTGTATAGTTTCTATTTCAGTTAAAAAACTTTAGCTAGCTGTTGTCTTCACATGTTAGGGGGAGAAATGGATGGTCTTGGGAATGATTCTCGAATCACAGACAAACAGTTTATTTCATAATTTTTGTGAGAGACTTGTTCCACAGACATCTGAGGTAGGCTGGCTAAAATATTGGCACTTATTTTAAGGAAGTGATCTAGTTTTCTTGAGTCAGCAAACAGAGAGAGGTTATAGAAACCTCTGTTATTTTGGGAAGAGTCATTCAATGGCTCTTTCTCCTTCCTTCCTTCCTTCCTTCCTTCCTTCCTTCCTTCCTTCCTTCCTTCCTTCCTTCCTTCCTTCCTTCCTTCCTTCCTTCCTTCCTTCCTTCCTTCCTTCCTTCCTTCCTTCCTTCCTTCCTTCCTTCCTTCCTTCCTTCCTTCCTTCCTTCCCTCCTTCCCTCCTTCCCTCCTTCCCTCCTTCCCTCCTTCCTTCCCTCCTTCCCTCCTTCCCTCCTTCCCTCCTTCCCTCCCTCCTTCCCTCCTTCCCTCCTTCCTCCCTCCCTCCCTCCTGCCTTCCTTGCCTTCATTCCCCTCTGTCTTTCTGCCTTTCTTTCTGTCTTTTTTTCAGTCTCTCTGTTTAGTGATGGAGTAAGTCTACAGTAGCTGCATAGACTTTAAGACTTCAGATCCTAGATGGAACAAGCTGTAACGCCCTCTGGACTTGTTCCTGAAAAATGTCAAGCATGATAGCAAATCTAGCAAACCATTTAAACTCATTTAGAGTTTTAATCTGTAACTAGTCAATGAGGCTTTCATATTGTACTACTAAAATGCAAGGATAACAACTTTCTGGATCCAGCTTTGGAATGTATCACTTTGCAAGACTCAGGTCTGTTGTCTCTGTGCCCATTTCGCAAACTATTCAATAGTTCCTTTTCCCTTTCATGACTGAATCATCTGGGACTATGTATGCTTACTATGTATTTGAGTAGTAAAATACTTACATACTGAAGCTTCAATTTCAGTGGCAGCCCTAAGATAACACTAAAATACAAATAATAGATAGGGACAAATAAGATAGAAATTGTTATTCTGTATCTAGAGATAGAAAAGAAATAAAAAAAACCTGAGCAGCAAGCCTGAAGCCTCTGTTCTTTCGGGCTCAAATGGGACTCAAACTTCAAAGCTGTGAATTGTTGTCTCAGTCCAGAATCTAAATTTACAAGTGAATTTTGACTATGTCAGAGCTAGTTCTCTTACCCTATGTGATGTAAATACCTTTGAACTCACTCCTATGAAACAGAAGTGCTTTCTGAAGAAAAAAGTTGAAAAGATAAGTGGCTTATGAGCTACTGTAATTAAAACCTAGAAGATGCTTTCCCAGCTGTTGCTTTTGAAGTTATGCTTAGTTGGTGGCTAGGTGCCAGCATTCAATTAGAAGTATGCATTTTTATTAACAGACTATCATGTGTTATTTTATGTCAATAATTCCTTTTAAATTAGTTCTTTTTATTTCTTGCAATAGTCACAGGTGTCCAGGTCATTAAATATTAAAATGGGCCCCATTGACACTTGTGCAACATCCTAAGTTTGTTTGGTGTTTTATATGCACTTCATTTGAAGTTCAAAATTAAAATATCTCTGAACTTGTAGAAAGGAGAGTTTGGGCAAGATAAGTTGATGCCTGAGGGGAAAAAATTGAAAAGAGACATGCACAGCCTGTGTGCAACTTTTTGCCTGCATTTGGGTTTCTAATTACCATGGTTTCATTTACTTACCCATCATATGTGTGTTGCAAGTGGGGGCCTCATTATTTTGATTCACTCTCTTACATGTCAAAGTCATGGGCTGGAATTATTATTGTGAGGTGGGTTCCATGATTGTAGGCTGTTAGAGGTACTCAACTCGGTGTCAGAACAGCATACGAATCACCTTCCTAAAAACAGTCCATTTTCTAGTATCTCATTTTTTAATTGGAGGATTCATCTCACCTAATTTTAGATGGCTGCAGTGTGGTTACCTTCATCTAAGCCTGATGGCTAAATTTTCTCAATCTGGCTAATTCAGACAGCTGTTTTGGGTCAGCCTAGAAATGTCTTTTAGTCTTTCTCACATGGTGACAGGAGCTTTAAATAGCAAAGCCAGACAGAGGTTATGTACTGTCTGAAGATGCCTGAAATTAGAAGAGATATTCCCACCCATATCGTCCTCATTCATGGTTAAGGTCCTACCCCATATGAAAAAAGACTAGTTGTTTTTCAGGGTTTCAGTGGAGGTTCAGTACACTATTCTGCCATTTAAACCACAATATACAAGAATGGGTTTCCTCTTCCTTTGTAGCTTAATGTAATGACAAATTCTGGACTGCAAGTCATATGGACTGAATAGTCCAGGCTGCAGAGCAGCTGGGCTGGTGTATCTCAGCACTTGTTGCTAATTAAGAAGGTTACTTCTGAGACTGAGAGGCGCCCTACTCTCAATCAGTTTGGGCTATTCCTTTAGAAATGGCATAGGGAGAAAGCTAAATGGCACTGTTAAAAGCAAGATTAAAAGCGGCAGCCTGTCTGCTTGCTTTTTCTATGTAACCACGCTCTGGATCTGAAGATCCATTGAAATACCCTGTTAATTACTAGATATCAATTATGATTGTAATACAATACATATCCAGTTGGTAAAACATGTATATTAGTAGTGTCCTTCATTTGTGGCTTACAAAGGGTGTCAAAGAGTTTTGCCAATACAAAATTAATTCCTTCTTGCATAATATTTTTGAGTAGCTGCCCTTTTCATTTTACACATGGAAAAAAAGTGATCTGCCCACGGTCATGTTGGAAATGTGCTAAAAGCTAATTGGAATCCTAGAAATCCTAATTTCTGTTTCTGCTTTGATGGCTCCTGTAGGAATGGCTGGCAAATGCTGTTTCTTGAGATATTCCAGAGTTAGGAGTATTAGGAAAGCAAGTGTTATGTATGCTTACATGCCACCCCATCCCAGTTTCTCATTTTAATCTCAGATGAGGATGGCAAGCCTCTCATGAAGTGAAAGGATGGAGGGAATTGTTAGAAATAACAAAAGAGAAAAGAATTACAATGATGGAAGATAATGAGACAAATAGCATTTAAAATCCATTTATTGGTAACAGCTTTTCTAAATGATTTAGCTAATTTAAAAATACAGATGTTGATTTGACTTGTTGATCAGTTTTCATTGAACTTTTAAAGTTTTGGATCATAATGTATTTTTAACTATCTGCAAATAGCTTAAGAAAAATGTATGAGCCAAAACATTTTTATAATTGAACAATGCTTTCAGTAAAAGCTCAACTTTTGCATAGATCTGTGCAAAAGCTGATGTTTCTTCTGTCTCTGACCTATTCCTGACATCTCTAAGAGCTACCTTCAGGAGATATATAACTTTCCTCCATTTATAGTCCATCTTCCACTGAGTAGTAATTGATTACTGGCCTTTGCCAACAACAAATAATTACTTTAGCTGCATTGTCCAGCTGTGTTGTAGGAAAGTCAATGTTTTGTCTACTCCTCACGTTTTTCCTTCATGCTTTGCCTGTTCATTCATTCCAGAGAGGCCTAGCACATCCAGTTTATGTCTGTCTAATAATCTAAGGTTGTGAGTAGCCTGAGGAAGTTGGTCACTTGCCATCCAACCCAATAGTCCACACAGGAACACATTGGCCACTTGTCCATGCATGTGTAGATTAAGTGATGGATTGCAGAATGCAGCAAAATATACCAGGGACTTGGAAGGATTTCAGTTTCTTTGGATAGTCTGTGACCTATTTATGCATGGTATATTGATAAATGAAGTGAAAAATCTTTTACACCTTTCAATGAAGGTGCCGTTTGGTCTGGCAACAGTGCTGACAATTTTAGTGATGTCCTATAGGAAACAGCTGGCTTTATTAATTCATTTTTACACAGGTCAGTAAGCATCCAGAAGTCAATATTTCTTTTAAATTGCTCTCAATCTGGACTAAATCCTTTCTGAAGGTGAAAGGTTCCAGATTTATACTGCTACCAGCAATTATTAGAGTCCTTTCTAAGTCTTGCCAATTGTTTTTCCTTGGTTCAGCCTGAGAAGGACTATATTGCGCAGCAAATAAAAACTGTAGCTGCTCTTTAACTTTTGTTTTCAGCTCATGGTGTGATTTCATTTTTTAGTTCTTGGAAATATACTTGATTTTATTAAAGATGACCAAAAAGATAAGAAAGGCTTCTGATTCCAAGTTTGAAACAATTGCTCAGTGAATCAAGACTCAAATGTAATGAGGAAGGAAGAATTGCAAGAAAGAAAGATTTACACAGACATGGTTAAGGATAAAGCTGAGCAGAACTGTACAGTTTCGATTCACAGGAATTTCTTCACACCTGTAATTTGACTTTGACTTTGTGAGAAGACAAACCTGCTGATTCTGACATCTGATGAAAGTCAGAGCAAAAGTAGTAAACTTCAAGGTACATGATGTCAAAACTATGGGTCTGAAATGTGACCCTAACATCTTCAGTCTTTAGAGGAGGAAGGAGGCAAAATGAAACTTTGCTGTTGATCTCCTGAGTGATAACACTATATGCCTGGTTCTTCAGATGTTGTCATTCATATCACTACCTGGCTGGCCTAACACATTACTGATTCTCCTTTATCATCCTTTTTTCAGAGTTTTGAATGGCTAAACAAGTCCCAGAGAACCAAGCCCTATATCTTACTTGGATATTAAACAACTGGAAAAAGTATGGAGAAGAGCTACTGTAACTATGTAAGGGCTAGAAAAAGTGCTTTACAGCAAGATAGTGAAAATGCAGTGCTAGTGTTTAAAACAAAAGATCAAAAATGATTTGATTACAGTGTGTAAACTCCTTGGAGAGATACTAGTGATACCTGAAATAAGAGAAACAAGCAGTACAAGACCAGTGGCAGGAAGATAAACCCACATGTACTCATATTAGATGTATAAACAATCTTCTTGTCATGGAAATTAAAATAGCAAAGAGTGGACCGAAGTGTTGATACCAAGCCTGCATGCTGTTATGCAATACAGCTTTCAGCCAAGCAGAAGAAATTGGCCACACTGTAAGATGGGCTGGATGAATTAGCATTAGTGATGTTATGCAAGAGCTCACACTAGCTGGTTCTGTTTTGTCTTTGGGTCTTGACGTTTGTTGCTTGACAACCCTGATTCTGTCCTACCTCCAGCCTTGACATGAGGTTTTGGAGTGCTCCTTGTATTTGGAAATACTTGAAGTACTGGAGAATCTGTGGAAATACTCAGACCGACTTTCATCATTAAAAGACAGTTTAAAGATGACTTGAAAAGCTCTAGGGCTACTCAGTTTTGGAAATCAGTTCTATAATATTCATTCAGTTAAATTTGCATTTTGATTACAGATGGACTGAGGAAAAACGTGACAACTTTGTTTCCTACTCTTTTTTGTTTTAGTAATTGTGGGCTTTAGCTTTCGCTTTTGACAAATAGGCATGCAAGCAGCTGGACTGGAAGCATGGCAAAAGAAAAGAAAGCCAAATATTCAAGAAGCTTGCTAATATAATTTGAAGAAGGTCAGTGACAGAACTGGTTGGAAACTTTCTTTCATGAAATCTTATCTCTTTAAATAAAAGTTTTCTGTAGAAAAAAAAACATATTTCTGCAGATATTTTTTTAAATTTACGTCAGGAAATCCAAGTCCAATTTATTTAGTTTTGGACTTCCTGGGCCTGAATAAAGTATCTCAATTTGTTCATCTGGCCAGAAACAGTTAGTGATAAGATGGTTCAATATTATTCTTTGTTTTGTTGTGGAGGTGTCTCTAGGGTTTTGCTGTTCTCTTAACTCGTTCCCATTCTATCCTGTGGGGCAGGTTGATTATCTGTATATAATACAGATAGATCTCCTCTGGAAGCAAGAACAGCGATGCAGTGTGGGAGCTCTCTGATGTCTTAGGGAAATGTCATCCCTGCAGAGAGCACAGGAAAAGAAGCAAATGTAGGTATTCATAGGTCAGGTGGAAAAAAGAAATAGCATGCTAAGGAACCATTATTCAGGAGTATCTGCATTATGGTCTTTATGATCACCTGTAGTATTATTGAGAGAAAAACAAAACAAAACACAATTTTCCTTCTTTCCACTATTGTCACATTTTCTTTTATCTCCTCTAAGCTCTGTTTTTCCTTTTTATCGGTCATGTTGAACACTGGTAAGATTCGACTTCATCCAACCTCAGGCACTCATTTTCAGGAAATTAACTTGGCATCATAACAGCTCTTAACATCTGTGACTCTTGACTTGGAGATAGTTGATAAAAGGGGATAGGCAGAGTTTTAATTTATTGCCAAATAAATTATTGATTTTTCTTTTTTTTTTTTAACTAGCTTTTTTTTTTTTTTTTCCCCCTCCATTACATTAAATTTATTTGAGTATGAAAATAAGACAAGGGATATAATGTAGTTTGTACTACATCATATTTCAGAGAACAAGACAAAATAGAATACACTCATATTTCCAGAAAAACTTTTTGTCTTTGCTGGTATAAAGATTTTTTTGTTTCATTTTTAGACAGCTGTTGATAAACCCTTGCTGTGAAATGTGAAGTGGATGTAAGATGCTAAGAACATTGCTGCAAATCTCTGTGCCATCTTTTACTCTCCTGGTTCCACATCAGCATGTACTTCAACTGTGTTTATACCACAGTTAAAAAGCAGACAAACAAAATACAACACAAAATAAAAAAAACCCAGCAACTCCCAACCAAGTGTATTTTTACAAAATAGTGATACTGTGATGAAAATACTTGTCAATCAAGTGCAATAAAGAGTACAATGTAACCCTATGATCTACAGGTAGAAGATGGTAAGAATACGGAATCACTGTATCCAGCTGCCTCTGGACCTAATTTTCCATTCCTAATGTAATATCGTATTGATGCTAAATTTTCTTTCCACATACTATTTCTGCTCATCATTTCTTCTTCGTGGTCTTTCAGATCTTTCTTGATTTTAATTAAGTTAATCACAGACAACCATGTAAAAGCCTCATAATCTGTAAGAACTCTTTTGCATTATAAGCTACCTCTTTTTTTGTTTGTTTTTAATAATTTTCATTTTTTCCCACTCTCTTATCTTCATTCTTTTTCCTGTTATCACAACTTTCTAACTAGAAAAGCAAATACTATAGTTATCTTTATAATAGTTGAGAATTCTTTCCATTGAGCTGGATCTGTTTTGTTTGCAGGCACAGCCAGACATAAACTGAATTTGGTTCTAGATTCTCAATTGAAGTGTTCTCCTTCCTGCAAATGAACTGCAAAAAAATTCCTTAAGTTTTGAAAATTCTGAATTTTTATATCTGGGTCAGCATGTTGAAGAAGAAGGCTTTCTAGCTTTTCCACTCAAATTCTCACCAGTTACCTAGAAGTAACATTTTTTTTTTCTGTATTGTACTTATATTTCTTTTTGTTTGTTTGTTTGTTTGTGTTTCATTATTCTGTTGTTCTTGGATGTATTTTTGTAAGGCAAGAAGCCAGCATTCTGCTCTTCTATTCTGACCTTTCACATAATCCAGGCCAGAGAACACCAACTAATTTCTCTTACATCAAGCCTAGAACTTCTGCTTGACCCATATAAATACAGGCTGGAGGATGAAGGCAGAAGTGCAGCCCCGTGAAGAAGGACTTGGGGGCACTGGTGCATGAAAAGTTGGACATGATCCAGCAATGTGTGCTTGCAGACCAGAAGGCCAATTGTATCTTGGCCTGCATCAAATGGAGCATGGCCAGCAGGTTGAGGGACATGATTCTGCGCCTCTACTTTGCTCTGGTGAGATCTCACCTGGAGTACTGTGCCCTCAGTACAGGAAAGACATGGACCTGTTGGAAAGGGTCCAGAGGAGGGCCACCAAAATGATCAGAGGGATAGAACAGTTCTTCTATGAGGATGGGCTGAGAGAATTGGGATTATTCAGCCTGGACAAGAGAAGGCCACAGAGAAACCTTATTGTGGCCTTTCAGTACTGAAAAGGGGACTATAAGAAAGAAGGGGACATAATTTTTAAAAGGGCTTGTTATGACAGGACAAGGGATAACGGTTTTAAACTAAAGGAAGGGAAACTCAGGCTAGACATGAGGAAGAAATTTTATACGATGAGAGTGGTGAAATACTGGCACAAGTTTCCCAGAGGTGTGGTAGATGCCCCATACCTGGAGACATTCAAGGCCAGGCTGGATGGGGCTCTGAGCAACCTGATCTAGTTGAATGTCCCTGCTCATTGCACTGGGGGATGGACTAGATGGCATTTGAAGGTCCCTTCCAACCCAAACTGTTTTATGATTCTATTTGGATATTTGAGTGGAAATTGATTTTTTAAGTTATCATATACTAAAATTGTTAAGCAACTGTCTTAAGATTGACTCTTCAGAAATCTCAGAACTGAAGGGTTAAATTACAACCCAATTTTTCAAAAGTTAAAGCATTGACAATCTTGAATGGAATAACAGAAAACACAGATTTAAGTACATATCTTTAGATGTGTGTATTTGAAATTTTCAGACCAAGTCTGCAAAGCATAAGAAGGAGGGTACTATGCTATGGCTAATCCTTTAACACTCCAATGCCAAAGCACTATTAAACTGGCATGCTTTGGTGTTCCTAAGAATTAGTAGATCAATATTTGGTATTTTACATGTAAATCCTCTACACACGTTTCTATAATTAGGTCAACAGTACCTATTATGGAACTCCCCGTTAATTGGTTTGTGGGAATGGACAAATAACCAGTGTTTATAAAATTGCAAATGTAAGACTTCCTTTGCTCTTTTTCTGAATATTTTCTGTACTATTTCTTCTGCACTACAGGTGCATTTTTTTAAAGGTAAAACTTGTCTACTTAACCAACTGACTTTAAAACGTTTATGTTTCAACCTTAATGTTTCGTTACTTCTAGTATAGAAGATCAATAAATCAAAAGTACTAAAAAGAAGTTTTAAGGTTTGTACTTCCTACTATTTAATTTTTTGCCTTTTACTGATGAAACAAGTCTGTTACATGATTCATATGTTTAAAAGAATTGTAATCACAGATCCTTTTTGATTTAAAGACAGAGATATTTAAATTATTTCATTTGCAATTACTATACTGGTCCTCTTTCTCTCTTCTCTCTCCAGAAAAACTTCCAACCAGCCTACATGAAAACTTTGAGAACTCAATCTCAGCTAATGACAACTTGTCCTGCAGTACAACCCACTTCCTTGAGGACCAGACTCCCAAGTTCCGTTTGCAGATACCACAATGGAATTGTTGCCAGTTCTACTAGCTAGGAGCCTTAAAAAGCCCTGATCTAAACCTCACCAGGAGCAGAGGTAATCCTACTCCTGCATTCCCTTAGTTTTTCATTAGGATTTATAATTATATTGTACCATTTATGCAGGATACTGAGAAGAATGTATGAAGAATTCCGCTTCTTATTATCGTTCTTAAAACAATCTCACTTTGGAAATCTTCAGTTGAATTATTTATCCTGACGTGTCTTTCAGTTTTCTAAAGAGGAAGAGTTTGTTGGTAAAATTCTACTTGGAAACACGGTTGGGTGTTTTGTTTTGTTTTGTTTTCTAGTTGAACATTGGCTTGTGGAAAAACCAAAACTTTATGGAGGAAAATTGTGATGTCAAATAAACAGAAAATACCCTGTGGTAAGAAGGAATATTTCATCCTGGGTCAGACCTATATAAGCTACATCTGAGTGAAGTTGTTTGTTTGTTTGTTTGTTCTCTATTGTCTCCTAAATATTTTACCTGTATTTGCCTTGAAGTTTAGTTTAGTTGCCATTCCTTCTGCCTACCTGATTGTGAACAACAGCAGTGCAGACACAGTGGCGCGGAGATCTGTGAGGGGCGGCAGTCCTCAGAGGCAGTCAATCACACCCCATGGCATGCCTGATCTGCAATCACAGTCTCAGTTGCTTTGCGTTGACCCTACTAGAGTCTGGCTGAGGACACCATCCCACCCCAGGGGAAGCTGGTAAGATGGACCTGCAGACACTCCTACAGTCCTTGGTTTACTCTGTTTTGCTTCCATAGAGGAAGAACCTTAACCTTTGGTTTAGGTTTTGATATGCGTTGTTTTGTTCAATGACCAGAAACAAAAGAGAAATTGGCATTTTCACCCTTTTTCTACTTTCTTTCCTGATAATGCTTGAAATGTGTTTAATTCTCACCTAAGAACAATTCATCTCATTTCCTTTTTAACCCGTTAGCAGGTAATAAATATTTATTCTCTGCAGTAATTGGCAGTCCAGTGGTGATCAACATAGTATGAGAGCCAAGATAGAAAAGATTGCATGCTTGTAGGATAGCAGACTAGGGATTTACAATTTTCCCTTTTCACCTTTAAGAAAATCTTGTAGCCTGTATAGGCCATCCTTTTAGATCAATTTCATGCAGACTATTTTCTCTTTTTCTATATCAATCCTAAATTAATACAGTAGGTGCTCTGCAGCCAGCATGATTTTGCATTGATCTTGGCCAGCTTGTTTACAGTGTTTTGGCAAGTTGCTGATGTACTTCTCCCTGGGGATAGAGCAGGGGTTAATTGCTGTTAAACTCTCAGTGCCAAGTAATGGTTCAGACTCTGTGCTACATTAAAGATGACACTAATAAGGAAAGAGTGCACTGGATTGCTCTGTGTTGAAAATTGGACTTGTGGTGACAGAAACTTGGAGCAGAGCTGATGTAATAGGGAGGCCATAATGTAATTATAACTGCTGAACATGTGTCATACCAAGTTAAATGATACATTAATGAATCAAAACAGGTGATGGAGTGTTGCTCTTTCAGCAGATAGAGGTGTTTTCAAGGTCAGATTGTCATTAATTTAATAATCTGTACACTGGATATTCTTTAAATTATAAGCAAAATCAACTTTAATGTTTTTTTTTGTGTATTTCTTGTCCTGTAACCGAAGGGATGAAAAAAACAGAAGATGCTATTCTCAGTACAATTTTGTTTATCTCTCTTTTATTATATCTTTGTTATACCTAATACAATATATGTGATATGTGTACCTAACATTTTTCAGCCAGGTGTGAGCTCTGTTACCCTGTGCTCCAAGCAGGCTGAACACAAGCCAAGAGGTGTATAGACATATTAATATAGCATTGAGCCAAGCTAATAAGCTCTGCTGAGAGACAAAATATATTACACTAAATACAATCAGTAAGCAGCTTCAAGTCAGCTTGAACTATGGACAAAAGAAGCTCATGCCTGCTCAGAGCAGAAGTAAACATGTAGTAATACTGTGAGCTATATTATGTATAAATGGCCTTTGCCTATTATGATTCTGCAGCAAATGAGAAACCATCTCTTACCTCAACTGGTTCCTTGTTTAACTCCAGTGTCATGGGTGAAGTTCCTGCTTTTTTGTTCTGGTAGCACCAGAAGTCCAGAAGTTACATAGAGGCTTCTGTTCCTGATCAGGTGACAGTTCAACACCACCATATGAATGATACTTGACTGCTTGAACATATCAGTGTCGTCTGTCCCTCCAGCAAGTTCTGAGTACTTAAAGAAACCCATCATTTATTTACTTTTATGAAACCTATAGTATTTTTACAAGTAGCCTTAGCTGAAAAGTTAAAACAGGAACCCATGGAACAAAGAACACAGTAATTTTTGAGAAAAAAAAAAAAAACCACTATTGAAAATTGCAGTCCTCCAATTCCTGCCTTGTCTAAAAAATCCTGTTTATTTCACATTTGTCTTGCATTCCATAAGGTTCTCATTTATCCTCATGCTGTTAAAAAATGAAGCAAAAAATTTTTAAAGGGTCTAGCTGAATCCAGTGCTGAGTTTCTATCAAAAAATGGGCTTATAATGCCTAAATCAAACTGGGTCTTTTGAAAATGTCACAGTAAGGTCACATTTTGACTTTTTTTTTTTTTTTTTTTTTTAATAATATGACCAATAAATATTTTTAAATGGATTTTTACATCAGGCTCTTGGCTAAACGGTGCTTCTGTGTTGTTTTTATCTTTTAGTTGTTTGAGAAAATATTGGATTTTACCTCATATTCTCTCTGAGGTCATGCTATTTAATGGAGGTAGTTTTGGGTTTGGTTTTGTTTGGGCCTTTTTTTGGTTTTGTTTTTTTTTTCTTTGTTTTCCTGTTGGGAAAGCAAAATAACAGTAAAACTACGAGCCCTTATAGGTCTCAGGAGACCTGCTAGAAACCAGGTACATGCCAGCTCTGTTCAGCAACATGTCCTGTCTTCCAGAACTGTTCTTTGACAGAGTATCTCCTGGAGGCTGGGCACCTCACAGGCATGAGTCTGTAAGGAACACTTGAGGTAAGAGGAACTGTTCACATATTATTTATCAATCTTCCCTGTTTCTCCATCCTCTTGTCTGCTACTATTCCTGTCTGTATCCTGATGAAGCAGATGATAGGCTGTGCAGCTTAGTAACTTCTTTTTATGGCCACCCTGCAAGGATGTATGGAAGGGCAGTAGCACTTGTCTTCAGCAGATTAAATGTGATTTGTTGTTTCCAAGTACATTTGCAAGAAAAACTTTTGTTCTTTCCAGAAAGTTAAAATTTGGTCTAAAGTCATTTGCAATTAGAGATTACTGAAATAATAGGCTTCCCTTTCAGAAGGTGTCAAGAAAGTCAGACTTTCCTGAAGAGAAATGTCCACAGAGCAGACATCAGCCTTCTTTTGTGTCATTTGTTATCCTTGGCCCTTGAAGTACTGGCCATTCACTTCTAATGAGGAGAGGCAGAAGAAAATATTGCTTCCATGGTATGTTCTGTAAGTTGCCTGCCTTCATGGTCAGGTCAGCATTTTTTTGTAGAGGGAATCTCTGAATATTTTTTTTCCCTCATGAGGAATTTATTTTGAGCCACGTCCATCTGAGTAAAAAGTGAACATTGTTTATTGTGATGTGACCACACAGTAAAAAGCTGTGGCATATGGTGTCCCAGCACTACATCTACTCTAGTCATCCTCACTATAGAGGTTGGACATGCCAGCACTTTCTTGTTTAGCTGGTCAGTTAAACAGATCTAAGAATCATGGATATTTATTATGGTTGCCAATCTAAGACTGAATTTCACCTTTGAGAGTCATAGGAAATTTCATAGCCCATTTTATTTATCACAGTGTAATATTGGAAAAGAATGGCTAAGCACTATAATGTTCAAAATGACATTTTTGAGAAAAATTTTTTACCTTACAAGGGATAAATTATCTAAAACATTTTGTCAAGAAGGCTTTTTGCAACAACCAGAAGCTGTACAAGTCCAAGGGAACTCACTGACTCTACGAGGTGTAAACTGCCACTTCCTTAGTGGGGAAAAATAGAATAATCCTTTACCATGAAGCAGATCTGATAAAAAATACTATGTTGTCAACATTGAAATGTTCTGTGGGAACATAGTAAATTTGTACAGATATTGTAGGGAAAAAAGCATTTTAGTTTTGGAATGGACCATTGAAACTTTTGAATCTGAAGCAATGTTTTGTGTCAAGATGTATTAGATTTTGGATTGTTAACCATCATCTATGATTTAAAAAGTCAAGATTAGACTAAAGTTTTTTAATTTTATAGAAGCAGAGCATAACCCTAACACAAAATTAATTTCCCTCATAAATTTTTATGTAAGTGGGATAAAATAAATGAAGAAAAGCTCTTTTTCTGACTGCATAAGAGGCATAACATGAAGATGAATATGAACCAGAGTTGGAAGATGTGTGGTCCCATCCAGCAGATGCTGAAAGTTTACCCTTGCTGAAAGTCAGTGATTTTATGAAATTTGTCAGTCTTTGGCTCACCAGAATGTTGTTATGGATTCAGAAGGAAAACTTATAAAAAATTGTGATATATGCTGCAACATGAAAATTCCAGGCTTTAAACCAAACAAGAATTTCTTGTTTCTGCTTTTCTCAAAACTTCCTGCATTCAGCCTCCCTTCAATATCGCATTCTTTGGTACATGTCAAAGGTAAAAGTTCTTTATGAGTCTTTATAATAATGAAGAATTGTCAGTGCCTGTGAAGGTGCTCACATAGCACAGAGTTACTATGTTGTTTTTATGGCATCATAGAAATAAACATTTTGTTTAAGAGTAAAATTACAGTGTCAACAAGTACAGCAGTGGACAGGTTTTTGTCTTGTACTTACATAATATAATAGTAGGGTCATTTCTATCATTTTTACCCCCATATAGAGCCTATACTGGTTATTAAACCTGGCCTCACATGTTACAGGCCTGTCATTCTATAAGTGTCCCTTCTCTACAAGTGGCCCTTAATCAATCCCTGTAAAATATATGTGGTTCTTGAAAAGATAGAAAGCTCCAAAGAAAATGTTGATGTCTTGGTATTTCTCTGCTACCTTTTTTAAACTGCATGTAGATGTTGAGTTATAGTTTTGATAGAAGGATTCCTTTGAAATATATTGAACTATATAATGTAATTCACAAGAAATTGCAATAGAGTTATCACCTGTTACTGATGACCACAAAAAATGCTCAAATCAGCTATTTGAGGTTAATGTGCCTGAAATACTATTCAAATTTCTCTGGTTGGGTTGTAGAGTGATTAAGTTCTCATGATTTGGTCGAATAGATTTTTAAATTTCTCTCTCCAGTAATCTATTTACTATGGTCTGAATCCTGCACATTTTGCTCTGGGGCACTGAAAGCAATATTCTTTAACATGTCTGAGTATAGATAAAATTAAGTCTTTGGGGCCACGTGAAGGTAGACTTAGGTAATACGTCCACTTGGCCCAGGGTAATCAACTCCTTTGAGGAGGAACTAACTAATTTCTTAATATTGCCCTTATAATTGCAATGCTCCGTTCTACCAAGTGTCAGACCTTGAAGACACTTATGTCTTTTCCAAGGAAAATGAAAGGCGCATTTTAGAGACAGTACCACATTCCCAAAGTCAATGCTGTTTTTTCTTCTAGTTCCATACATTTCTCCACCGCAAGCACAAATTCTTCTGTGGTACAGATACTTGAGTTGTGTGTATTATCAACACTCTGGCATCATAGTCCCTGTATGATGTAGCCAAAATCTTGGATTTCACTTTGCTAATCTCTGTACAAACACAAAAATGGTTCCTGCCCTAGGGATTTTACAATATAAACATTTTTTTAAAAAAGAGACTATGGTTGAATTCAAGAACAAGAGACAAAGAAAGGAGAAGGTCCCAGCACAGCTGGGACCTAGCATTTAGTAGGTTATGTTGGCACCACACAAGTGAGTTTTAAGAATATGAAGATAAATAAGGTAGTTTTACAGATGATGATAAGGTACTCCTTTGAGGCTTATCTTCATCCTTTCTACATTTTGAAATGCTCGTTTTCCTCCTTTTTTTTGTACACTCTTTGTATCCTGAGCATGTAAGAAAGAGGAAGATATGGACTTCAAGGTCCAGAAGAAGATGGAGGCTTGTTTTGGGTATCTATTGGAGGTCGGTGCTAAATTTCACTGAGAGTTTGTTTGTGTATGAGTTTACCCAGACATGAAAAGTGGAGAAAAGTAGACAGAGGACAAAGGCCCCCCACTAGGGCACTTGAAGAAGATAAGGAGGGTTTACCAAGGAGTACACTGTAGGAATAATTACAAAACTAGGAAGAAAAGTGCAAAAGAAGAGGGTCACTGAGGTCAAAACAGAACAATTTCAGGAAGAGTGTGGTTTGCTGCTTCAAAGGCAGGTAACAGGTCAGTGAGGATGAGAAAAGAGGCATTATCCTAACTATCCTGATGTAAGAGAACAGTCATTTTAAACTGGAAATAATAATTTCAGTGCTCTGTAAGGAACATTATGATACTTTTGATGGGATTGTAAAAACTATAATCAGCAAGTTCACAGATAAAAGGAGACTGCAGGTACCAACCACAGCCAAAACATTGCCAATTGTGTGACAGCAAGAATATTTAGTTAACAGCAACTGTTTATTTTGATTTATTAATTAAACAATGCTTTCCTTCATCCACAAAGTTTTATTTCTTGTATTCCCCTGAATTTGCCATGAGTTTTAAGCAGGTTTTATTTATATTTCTTAGCATGACTTCCAGGGTTTTTTTTTTTTTGTTTCTTTACCTTGCTGATTTAGAAAATGCAAATAAACTATTGCTGAATTTAAATGAGAAACATGCTTACCTTAACCTTAATTTGATATCAAAGTTTCTTCAGTTGTTTGAAGAACCAATACCAAAATTACTCCTGCAAATTACATATTGAACTTCCACTCTGATTCAATCCCCTTCTAGTCTCTTCTATACTCCAAACCTTCTTTAAAGTTGTTTTATTGGCCTTTCTCTAGATTTTCCTGAAACTACCATTGTTAAGAGTACATTTATTCCATCCACTTTTCCCTTGTTTATTTATTGTCTTTCTATTATTATGTGAGATATATAGGTTTCCCTCATAGGACACATACATTGGGATATATTAATTGGATTTTTACTGTGATGACTTGTGTTCCATGTCTTTGTAAAATGTATTTATTTTATAATTTGCCTGTATCATATGGTTTTGAATTGGGACAATAGAGCTAAATATTCTAAAGAGTTCTAAATGTTTCCATTGCTACAGGTTTTGATTCACACCCTGGGAACTACACAACACAGAAAATAAAACCCTGTTCTTATTTATGTATTTCAGTTTTGCAAGAGCTTCCTCTTAGCTCAAGGTACAATCATTAAGGGTGTCAATTTCCCACAAATGCAGTTAACTGTATGCTGCTGCCTAAAGACATAACTAAACCAGCTTTCCATAATCTAACTGTTGCACATGGTAAATTTCTCAGAACCCCAATCCATTAGCATTTCCCTCAGAATCCCCAGTAGTAGTATCCTTAGCATCTTCTAGGTTGCAGAATTGCATCTTAAAACATAGTATATCTATGATATTTACAGTTTATATATTTTAAACTGGACAAGTGTCTGATTCCAGGGAAAAAACATGAAGAACATTGCTCTTCAGAGTGACTACTATTTCATTGCAGAAAGCACTCAGGTAATAAAGTTTTTTTTTTGTATGCAGGGAGTTATAATTTGCTAGCAGGATCTCAACAGTGGTCTTCAGAATAGGACAATATGCCTTTCCCCTCCCTACCGGGCCTAATTCCCTGGTAACCTTATTGAAAATGTGCATGAGCTACAAAACTAAAGATTAACTGTCCAGGGACCTGCTTCCTGGGGCTTATTTGAAGATTAAATCAAATGGCAGGCAATATATATTTGGTAATTCAGCTTTGTTTCAGACTTGTCCATAACAAAACTAGAATTAATGATTTATTTCCTCATGTCTGAAGATCCTGTTCTTTTTTTTTTGAACATGAAGCAAAATAATTTTTATTACAGATTATGTGAATATTTTTTCTCTTTTTGATGAAATATTATTATTGTTTTTTATTTTACTTAACGAATACCAGCAGAAGAATTTGAAGAGAAGAAATAAAATACCTACTGTAATGCTAGAGCATTCATTTAAACAGAAAGAGAAGCACATATATTGTTTTTTAATTCCCTTTTTAGACTATGTATTAGTTAAACAGATTTCTGTTCTGCAAATTGGAGTGAGATGGATGGAGATGTTACACTGTTTTAAAAAACTGTATTTAGAAGGCACATTCAAAGACACTGAAGTGTGATTTGTCCTAGTAGCAGACATCTGAAAAGCAAGTGACATTCTTACACAAAATCTATATGGGTGATGTATTTAATTACAGAGTTGATTGAAATTGACAGCTTCAGTGACCTATGAGTGCACTGTTACTGACTGATGGATGCTTCAAATCTGGTTACTTTTAAACCAATTCACATACTGTTCAATAAATCCTGTCAAACTGTAAACTACATTTTTGCATATATATGGACTAGGCAGAGAACATTTTAATTAAAAAAAGGTAGAGATTAATGATGTTTAAAAATTGATGTAATTCTTAAAACCGCAGTCATTATGATTTGAATAAGAGATAAAGTACTCTCTGTGTTATTGAGGATAGCTGTATTCCTTAAGAAACATATATTTTACTTTCATATTCTCTCATATCAGCCCAAAATCTTTCAACATAGATTAGTTCTCCTGCTTCTTCTGCACATACACAGGCAGTTACCATTAACAGTTAGATAGAGTAATTGAGAAAATGGTACCTGACCTTTCTGAAAGCATATGACACCTGCTAAGGCAGACTCTGGAAGCTTTGTGGACAGCTTCAGCTCAGAGGCTAAGTCTCCTAGCACCAAAAAATTGCTCCAATGGCCACTTTGCTCAGCCTTTCTGGAGCATTAATTGTGGTCTCACCCATTGCATATTTCTCATGCCTTTGTAACAGCACATCCAGTGTAGGGTGCAAATGCAAGTTTGGGATCAGCAGTGGGCAACTGTTCCCCTCTGTTTCCTTTGCTTCCAGTTCTCTGTAGTTCTGTGGGGGTGAATCATGTTTTCTCAAGCTGTTGAATATTGACTTGAGACTGTGGACAGGTATCTATTTCTTAGTAATATCTAGAAGCTTAACTAATCTTCTGTGAAGAGCAGCCAAGAAGGTATGAACTGGCTGAAGGGCTTGTGTTCCCATCTGAAGCCAAGCAAGTGGCATAAAGAATAAACAGGTACCCAACATGTCAAAACATCAAGTAGTCTCATAATCCCATTCAGTTAATTTGTATCTATATCCTGGTAGTAACGGTAACAATAAAAAAATAAGCAAGCTTTCTTCCCATGTTGGTCACAGTGATCAATGTCTTCCTTACTGTGAAATTATATTCCTGTAACTAATTAGGTACAGGATTTAAAGCACAAGCAATGTTAAGGCTCCAGGATATGCCCAATATGGCAGCTCACCTATTCAGTGAGATAATTTCTCCATTGAGCACATCAAGAACTACCTGAATAATCATATTTCTATCAATGAAATTTGCATTCTCTGAAAGAACAGCAAAGGTTACAAGGCCTGTGTGAAACCGATACAATTCGGGTACAAAGCATCAGCCTGAAAACAAGAATTTTCAGTGATGACTAAGCTCCTTAAAATAAACTATAGGCTTTCTGCCTTTGAAGGTACTTTCTCAGTCCAGCTAAAATTATTGACTTTGTACGTAAGTGATGGAAAAAACAGACTCTCTGTAAACCCACTCTCTCACCAATGAGGATTGTGAGAATATCATTTGAGTAAAAAATGTGAGCAACTAAGAGTATTTAGCATTAGAATAACTTCAGGTGATACAGGGAATTGACAATTAACTAATTAACACTTAAAGAACTGACACTGGAGAACTAACCCTATGCCACATCACTAAAGACACTTAGAGAGTTAACCCTTTAACACATATAACTATTGCCTAGCTTTGCTTATCTCTGTGTAACTTATTGTACGAGAAACAGGACTTCACTGATGCCTTGCAAAAATAATAATCCTTGGGTGCATCCTTGGTGCATCCTTGGGTGAACTAGATTACAGAAACTTGGGCACAGGACAGGAGATACACCAGTTTAAACCAACTCAGCAGTCAGAGACCTAACCAGCTCATCACACTGGACCAAAGGTGACCGTGTACAGAGAAAGAGGACCCGGGTTCATGATCACTGAGTAGCTGCAACCAGGAGGAGCCAGAGGTGGAGACTATGGAAATGGTCTCCTGGAACTCATTGTAATAACAACCACCTTCTCAGGGACAGGTTATGAATATGTATAGGCGTTCCTAAAACTTTCATGAATATGTAACACTTTACTGCATTTAACCAAGCTCAAAGCTACTGTAATTGTACACATGTATTAGGTGAAATGATTCCCTGTGTGTTCGGCGTCGTAAATAAATACATACCTTCTTTATAACCTCAAGGGTTGTAAGGTCATTCCGCGCCTCACAGGGAGTAACAAATGATGTTACAGTACTTTCACAGTTCTTATCAGAGTTACAGTTAATAGCGTAGTCATGACAGCATGGAGCTTGTTATGGACTAACCAGAAGACTTACCCAGTTTCTTTGTGGCCTGCACTGAGTTTGAATTGCCATTGAGAATAATTTAAACTAGCAGTTAATCTTTACATGCTTTAGTTCGTAGTTCATGTACACCTAAGTGAAAACACTGCAATAAGTGCAGGCATGGTCTATAATGAATAAATCTAATAAAACATATTCTTAGCAGGGATAAAAAGGCAACCATAGCTACCAGGTATCTCTTGTTTGCAAGTTCAGAACAAGTTATTCCTGACTAGAAAGCAATTTCTCTCCAGAAGCAGTTGGAACTAAGCTAACCTGGTGCCCCAGCCCCTCTGTCTTTCCTAGACATAAGGATTCACAATGTTGAAGAGTGGTCCAGGCTGTGGAACAAATCTGGGGTAAAACTAAGCTTTCCCTCAGCCTGAGTGACTGCATGGCTTTATCAGCATTTGCTGGGATGAGAGAGGAGATAACTGTAAAGACAGGAACGCTATGGATTACAGCACTTTACTACTGTGTAAATTAAGCAGATGTTGGTTCTTCCCTCTACTTTCATATACAACTAAGGAACCAGTTAACAGAGGTTTCAAAATAATGGGCCCAGAGGACCTGCATTAATACCTTCTGAGATAAGTGACACTGATCCTGCCTTAGGATTTCCTGTGCTGGTCTTCTGCACTTTTCTGGACATACCTATGCTGCATATCCTCACTCCACTGATCTCAGAGTGTCATAAGAGCTGTAATACCTTTTTAAACATAAAGGGTAAAAGTGAAGAGAGCAATAAAAATATTGTCATACTTTCTGTGACCTATATTTAGGAAACACAAGAACCACAACAACCAGGCTTATTTTATCTACCAGGAATATCTGTCTCTATGATGAAGGGTCACCAAAAAGTACCTGTTATAGAAAAAGAATGTTCTGTTGAGAACAGAAGATAAATTATTTGGAAAGAATTGCTCATTTATTTTTTTGCCTTGCTTTTGAAAAAAGTGCACCAGTAGGTTGCTAATCTTTTCTGCCTGGCTATGCCTCCTTCTCTGGACAGCTGACCACTGCTCATGTGTGTTGCTTACAGGTACAGAGCACATAGCTTGCGTACATATTCTGTGATCTGGGCACTAATCAGATCCTTCTAACCCTTTACCTAAGATGTAGCTGTAGGATGACTTGAGTCTAGGCATGTTTTCTTCATTTCTTCATTGTGTTAAGTTCTAATCTCCAAGACTAATTTTGGCTTGAACTTGTTGCGCCAGTTTTATGCAACTTCCTTTGCAATGAAGGCTCCAAAATTTTTATTTTTCTGTCCCCACATGAATGATTTAAGTGAAACAACCTAGAGGGCCTCTAATTGCTTAACTGACACTTTGTAGTATAGGACTCAGACTTCAGAAACATTGGCTGACTTTTTCTGGGTTGAGTATCTGCCTCAGGCTGAATAGGCAAAAATGGCTTAGCTTTTTTCAAGAACAAGATTAGGAAAAAAGACTTTGTTTTCTCGTATTAAAAACTATTATCTTCAACAGATTTCAGAAAAAAAAAAAAAACCCACCTTGCTATTTCTGTGTTTTAATGACAACAAGAGCTGGGCAGTCAGATCTCTGGGTTAACAAACAAAGTTATAAATTCAAAGCACAGATGTTGCACTGTTCCTTCTACGCCTTGTTTCATTCAGTACCAGTAAGAAGGTGTGGGAAAAGGCTAGTGGAGGAGCTGGCATACCTCTGACAAATCCCAGTTTGGTTATTTGATTTGAGGAGTGGTATGATATGATCACTCACCAGAAGAGCTTATGAATTATGCAACCAGCATCTGACCACTACAGAACAGAGGCTGGCCACAAATTTGCATAACTGTTCTACTTTTCCACTTTTTATACAATATCCTCTTTAACCACAGTAGCCACACAGCATCATGGGCATTTGAGTGTGGACAGGATGGGCCTTCTGTCATAACAGGCCAGCCTAAAATTCTCTGTTCTGATTTTATTTCCTTGTTGGCCACTTACAGACTACCAGGAGTTTCTTGAGCAGTGTGGGTAAACCAGCAGGTCATATAAAGTCACCTTCTGAACTTTGTTGGATTATAAATTGAGATATGGGTGTTTGGTTCACCGTGTTGGAGACAGTGGCTAGCTGTGATGGTTAGATATAGAGCTGAACATTACTAAATTTTTCACATACTCAGGCCTACTGTCCTTTTTCAATGATCTCTTGTTTAGGTATTTGAAACTCCTAGGAAAACTCTTTCCTGAATTAATTTTTACATTTATCTTTTCCCATCTAATCTAACAAAGACGAGTTAAGGCAATTCTATCTGCAATAGTCAAATGTTAAGCCAAGTCCTATTCTTTTCTCATCAGCTTGTTCACTTGACTATAAGTGTAGTACGAGAATAATCTCCTCACATCAGGAAAAGAAATACAATTATATGAATATTACACAAAATTTGGAGTGAATAGCAGACAATGCAATTTTAGTAATTTTTCTTTTCATTCTCAACTTTTTTATTTTCCCTCTCTAGCATTTTTGGATAGGCATTCTGAGACCATCTCTATGAATAGGATGTAACAACAGCCATCTGCAGGTCAGATAAACCCATCCATCAGTGTATCAGCCAATGGATCTAAAATATTTATAGGATTTTTATTCATGAGAGAAAGAAACCGTTAATTGGTGATTAACATAAGAAGGTAATAATGAACTCAAATCTGTATAGTACAGTTCTGTTATTACTCATTTTCTGCAGGCAAGATAAGAAAACAAACCGAAGAAATTAGTTTCCATTTGCCAGAAGAGCTATTTTGTGTAGATTACTGATGAAATGCATTTTGAAATCTGATGCATCTGTACATACCCAGATTCATTTCTCTGATCTAGTGAAATATCTCAGATACTTCCCAAAAAGGGAGCTTTATAACAAACAGTAAAATCTGTATCAATCACCATGTATTCATAATAATTCATAGCCCTGATACTTAATTATAGCTAAATATTATTTCTGACTTGAAACATTTTCAGCATAGGACTCAGCATCTTCCCAACTGGAAATGCAATTTTTTGCATTAAAAGTTCAAATACTTCAATAGATTTGAGGCTGTCATGAAGATGTCTATGTAGTAAACAATTACTGAGTTTAAAAGTATGAAAATAAATTCTATTTGTGTAAAACAGACAACTCGGTTTGAAAAGAAAGTAATGTTCCTCTAAGTGGTCTTCTTCAGAAAAGAAAAGTTGAAGTGACATAAAAAATTATATCCATTGCTTGTCCTCTCTTTAATTTCATTTTAACTTTAAATAAACATTTCTTTACATTTAGCAACAGTGAAAAGACTGTTCTTACTCATTTTGTATGATTAAAACTACATTAGCAATATAGATGTATTAATTTACAGATACAGATACTAATTGCTTAAATATTGCGTTCAAAACTAGACACTGGTACTAGGAAGGGATAATTGGTTCTTGCCATAGAAAAAAAAATATAATAAAGAACTTGAAAGTGCTGTCACATTTCACATAACAAGCAAAATCTCAGAATATTTGAAAAATATTCTGAAAGAAAATGTCTTGGGGCTTTCTTAATGAGAATGAATGTGGTTTGAAAAGATCAAATAATTTCCACATATGTGGAATACAGGTTCTAATAACAGTTAGAGATAATGAATAAAATTAAAGTAGGTCATTTTTAGTCATTTAGGATCCAATAGGAGGCATACCTCTTTATAACTACTTGTTAAAATATAATTAGAAGCATTTGCTGTATTTACAAAAAATCAATATCAAAGATTTAAAAATTAAAATTAGATATTTTACCATTCTTTAATTTTCTGGTTTTGTTTTATTAGCATTTGAGTAGTAAATGGCATGTAAATATGTTAATATTGTAATAACTGGCATAGTACAGTCATAGCTATAAGTAATATGGGAACTGTAAGTAATCTGATAGGAGAGGTAGGTTTTTTCCTCTCCTTATGAATGTGATAGCTTTCAGCAATCCATAGTTTTCTACATATATATGGAACAGAAAACACTGAATTATGTAAAGAAAGCCCCAATCACAGCATTCTTTGGACACCAGGCTAATGTGTCAATTTTAGATGATGTCAAATTTTTACTGAAAATGTAGAGAAAGTCTTAAGGGAGGGAAAAAAAAAAAAAAAGAAGAAGGATGAAGACTGATATAGAAGTCGCTATAGGATAATTGTTTCAGTTAAGCTGAATTAATTGCAGATGCTCAGCACTTTTCAGCATTGGGCTAAATTTACCAAGCACACACTGGTCATTCATCCATAACACTGATGCTTAGCAATACAATAGCTTGTCAGGACGTTTGTTTTAGACATGGATTGTGCAGTCACCACTAAATCCTGTTTTACTATGGAAAGAAGTGATAGGTAGAGCTCGTTGACATTTATGGCTGAACCATTTCCTGATTCAAAATGCTGGTTTGTGAAATCAAATTATTTGTAATTTTTACAAATCTCCACATTGATGTTTTTAAGCTTTATCATTGTGTCATTTTGAAATTTTCAAGAAGGAAGATCTTGCTTTGCATAATTTGAGGTTCACTTCACAGAGCCATAGGAAAAGATGTTAACCTAGACAACAGTAGAGGCACAGATGTAAATAGACCATGCTGAAAAATGACAAAAAACTGCAAGAAAGCAGGTTGAGACCACTCATAAGAACACAAATGGAATGAAAAGGGTCAAGAAACAAAAGCAATTCAGTTTTCACAGTAAGCCTTGGTAAATGTCTTAAGGCTTAGGGAAACCTGTAGGACAGTAGACTCAAGGGACACCTTGTGAACTGAACAAGACTGGTACCTACTTACGACAGGACAGGGAGAGAGCGATTGTTAACTATAGATGTACTCTTTTGATGTCATCTTGGAACCAAAGTGATCTCAGGTGTGTTAGCCTGTTGACTGCCCATTTACAAATGTCTCACATGTTCTTTCACCACTGCCTTCTCAATCCTCAACCCTGCAGTGCATCAGAGCACAAACCACGCTGACATGGGTGGAAAAAGAGACCTTGCATAACTCATTGGGAGTAAAGTAAGCAACATAATAATACTCAATAAAAATATCATAATGGCCATTATTGTGTTGCTTACTTTCTTCATGACATCTGTAAGGTATGGCATCTCATATGCAGCTGCATACTTAAAAATCTCTTTGACATTCTTGTCATCTTGGGCCTCAATCAATGGTTTTGAGAAAGATGTTCTTAAACTGATCATATAACTTCAGAAATTGTGGCAGGACTGTCCTCAGAGCCTATGTCTCTGATAGTGTCACCTCCCTTTGGATCTTCCGCTCTTCTGTTCACTACTGCAATAAGTGAAAACTGCTTATCTCCCCTCTAAAAGCTCTTCACAATCTATTCACACCACTTCATTTATAACCTTGTACAAAGACTGTTACTGAATGTACTGGGACTCTGTCTGTGTATGAGGCACCTTAATGCATGAAGAATTTCAGGGTAGGGGACTATTGTTGAGTTTACTAATGTAGTTTCACTCTTTTCTGCTTTTTTGTTTTTATTTTTTTTCTTTGTCTAATATTTCTGAGTTTATCTCCCTTGTGAATTTCTTTCCTTTGCCTTTTTTCAACCCTTCTTGCATTTATTTTTCCTACAATACTTTTTCTCCTATTGCTCTTCTTTGGCTTCCTTGTCAAATGCATTTTTAAAGCTGTTACTTATTTGTTGCTGCTTGGCCAAATCCAGTTCTTTCAAAATCTCCCTGAGTGTTTTTTACAGAACTATTGTTTTTTAAGCACCCCAAAGATCAGGTGTGGCTGCCAGTTACAATGTGTGTCTCCCGCTGCAGCAGTTCTTCCTTTGAAATGGCTGACTGAGTAGGATATGACTCAAGTCATGAGCAGGAAGCAAATGATTCCCTTCTGCTTGCTTCTTGACTAAGTACTTGGTAAACATCAAGTGATTCTGCCAAAGAACTTACTCATTAACTAGTTTCCTTCCTTCCTTCCTTCCTTCCTTCCTTCCTTCCTTCCTTCCTTCCTTCCTTCCTTCCTTCCTTCCTTCCTTCCTTCCTTCCTTCCTTCCTTCCTTCCTTCCTTCCTTCCTTCCTTCCTTCCTTCCTTCCTTCCTTCCTTCCTTCCTTCCTTCCTTCCTTCCTTCCTTCCTTCCTTCCTTCCTTCCTTCCTTCCTTCCTTCCTTCTCCCTCACAAGTGCACATTGTGGATGCTGGGATATCCTCAGCAACATCACAGTGGTTCAGTAACCCCTCCTAAGAAGTCACCAGGAGGATTATGTCTAAACCACCTTTTCCCCCCTCTCATTGTTGGAAGTCTCCTCTCTGTGATATTGCATCTTATCAAATACTTATGGATGGCACAGATACACAAGGAAACCAGGGATCACTTCTGCTCCTGTTGAAGTCAGTGCTTCCCACAAAACAAAGATGACTTTTTGAACACAAACAAAATCCCAAAAAAAACATCTGAAGCAATTTGTGATTATATCCCATCATTGGCTCATATCTATGATCCTAATTACTTCCAATTAAGGGCCAGAGCTAAGCCTTTAAAACAAAAGGAAAAAGGGAGCCCCTTGGTTGAATTTCTGTAAAGTCTGAGTTAAAGCAGGGGTGTTTGACATGCTGGTTACTGTTAGCTCCACGACTTATTGTTGGTTTGTCTGACATATTTTTTAATATTCTGTCTTCAAAGAGGAGCCTTGAGGTCTGATGAGCTTCAAGGCATGCACTGTTTTTTTAAAGTATTATGATAGTGTAATGACCCTATTCATATGTATCTTAAAACTTTTTGTGCTGAGACTTGATAAGGTGAAGGCTTAAGTTGAATAATGTCTCACTGATCTTCATGTAAGGATGGGTAAGGCTTTTATTTATTTGTTTGTTTATCTATTTTTTCTTTAATCCTGGTAAGATTATGGAGCACAATGGCATATGGCTAAACAGTAACATGTTCTTAAATGGGTTTTATAGACCAGATCTATAGAAAGGCTGTTGTCAGTGACCAGACTATCTTTTTTTTTTTTTTTTTTAATGGGAATATCTTTGCAAACTTCAGTTTGTAATTTGACCTTGCATAACTAAAATATAGATGTGCTCTCAGTAACATGTCAACCTAGTCCAAAAACTCCAATGGTAGAATAGTTTGTTTGGGTTGTTTTTTTTTTTTTTTTTTTTTTTTTTTTAAGTTGTGGAGGTATATATTTTGTTTGTTTGTTTTGTTTTTAATTCTAGGTAATCAAAAACTCTTTAAGAAATAGTCACTAATTCCTGACAACCTAACCACAAACTGCTCGTGCTCTATGACCAAAGATGACACATCTGTCCCAAGAATAACTATTCTTTGCAGTTTAGACTTCTGTTACAGGGAATTACCAACTAAATGGACACCAAATAAGTAGAATTTTCCCATTTTACTGATCCTGCAACTATATGAGGAACAATACAAATGCTTTTACCGATACTCAGATAATTGTATTTTGCACTATTCCTCTCTGGGCTGTATAGTAGAACATTTCATTTATTTACTCTTTCCCAAGCAGCATAAACTATTCTTAAAGTCAAGTCCTCTTAATGACACTGAATCTTTTACACCCCTCTTTTCCTAATATATTCTTCAAGGAAAGACTTGCATGTTTGAAGATTACTCTCAGACATAATGAAGAAAAGACAGAAAGCCTGTTGGCCTAGAAAAGAGTCATTCACATCCATTCATTTATGCATATCCTACTCACATGCTGGTAGTGTTTTGTGACATGTATTTCTATCCCCTTATCCATGCAGTTATCAGGCACCATATGTAAGGCAGGCATTAAAGCAAGAACATCACACGTGACACCTAGTTAGTTGGTTAGAGACAGACAAAGTCGTTTCTTCTTATCTCAGCAGGAAGCCACACTACTTTGAGCCCAAAGCTTCTTGGTTCAATTTTTTTCTGGAATTGATTTCTTATAAATATGAATTACTCTTCATTTGATCTTTTCTCATTTGTGGGCAGGGCAGCAGTGCCCCACAGATATGTGTGTGGAGGGTCCGCATAGGTTTTCTATGTTTTCTCTGTGGAAAGCAAAAAATAGGGATTTGGTGTTTCCCTACATGAGACTTTGGAGGGTGCACTTTATTTGATACGGACCCATTGGGATGTAGGCTTAAAAGCTTAGAGGAGCAAAAGGACAAATATGGCAGATATACATCAAACCCTCTTTCATCTTGTAGAAATTCATCACAGATCTCAGGGAAAACCTATCTTTAAATGGTGGATCCCTTTGACTTCAGCTGGCATCCTGTTCTGTGAATCATCTCTAAACTGTCATCACCCAAATATGCAGGATTAGAGAGGAGTTAACAGAGCTTTAAAACTGATGGAATCTGTGAAAGTGTACCATATATCCTACTTTTCCAGGGAAAAAAGAAACAATTATCTGCTCATTCCTCTGAGAGGAATCAAGCCATTATCTTCTCAGTCACCTTCCATGGGTTTAAGAATAAGAAAGACTGACCCAGCCCTTGGTCACCATTTTGTATTATAGGAAGTTAATTTATACCTTTGGATTTGTATTTTTTTCTACACAGAATTTTTGCCCACACATATGTGTTGTCATACATGTTAAATCATGGGATGTGTCATTAAAAGATTCATATGCATCTTCTTGTAACTGTAAATCCTTTTGGTTTTTAAGGTATTACAGTATTACAGAATGGCTGAGGTTGTAAGGCACTTCTGGAGGTCTAGTCCAACTGCCTTTCTCAAAGCACAGTCAGCTAGAGGAGTTTGCTCTGGATGGTGCTCAGCTGAGTTTTGAATATCTCCAGAGATGAAGGGTCTCTAGTGTCTCAGGACAACTTCCAGTATCCAATCACCCCCATGGTTTAACATATGTCTAAATGTAATTTACTGTAGTTGAGTTTGTGTCCATTGAATCTTGGTCTGTCACTAAGTACTACTAAGAAGACTATGGCTCCATCTTCTTTACTCCCCAACCCTACCACATATTTATATGCATCTGCTTGTTTTTCTGCACATTAACATGGATGTTTCTTGAACTTGCAAGAGGTGATCCTTCAAAATCAACCAACCCTCTTCAACTTCTGTTCACAAAGGATTCTTCCAATCAGGTCTTTGAACAGGACAAAGTTTGCCCTCCTGACATTCAGTGTTGTGATCCTCTGTTTTACCTTGCTCCACTCCTTTCATGATCCTGACCTCCACCATCTCATAGCCCATGCAATCCAGAATGCCCTTGATCTTCACATTGATGACCAGTTCATTGTTGTTTCTAAATATGAGTTTCAGCAACACCTCTTTCAGCCCTGTTTTGCTGATTATAAGGTCATCCATATCCACATTACCCTGCATCCTTTTCATGAGGAAGTCCACCTCTTCCTCATTTGATTATGAGTTGTCAACTCCCCAACAACATCAATCCTAATTTAATGCACTCCCTACCAGATTGGCCAGCCTTTTGACAAAGATGCTTTTTCCCCACCTTGTCTGATCTTAGTATCTATTTGTCACAACACAAACATTTATCATTATGAGGGAGGAGTATTAATGTCAACCAGTGCATTGACTTGGCTGAGTCTACTTGTGCAAATTCTTATCAGTGACTAGAATATTAGTCTAATTATACTAGCATAATTTGTCTCCAATGGTGCAATTGTATTTTATATGAAGTTAGAAAAACAGTTACCTCATGACTCCCTTCTTATTTGCTAACAACTTGTGATCATGCAGATTTCTAACTGAGACGTGTAACACTTTTTGAAAAAGACTGGTATATGACATTAAACAGCACAGGAAGACTCCATTATACAAGCAATTATGATATTGTGAACTATCAAATTATGGTGAATCTTGTCCTCCTTTGGGTAATATCTTTTTTTCACTCTGGCTTTTTTTTTTTTTAAGCTGCATACCCCATATTTTGGCCAACATTTCTACTTTTTCTAACAGTTCTGATAGCTGGACTAGTATGATCTATTGCAGACTGAATGGCAGTCACGTTTGCTGACACTGTCACTCCATTATCTAAGTCATTGCTCCATAAAGTACTTTGAGGTACCTGGAATATGAAAGGCCATATATCTAAACAAATTCTATTCTATTCTGTCTGGTGCCCAAGCTGTTCCAAAACATATTCAATGTTCTTTGTGATGGGAAGAAAATGGGGGGGGGGGGGGGGGGGAAGAGGGCAAACCCCATTCTTAACTGTATTGCACTGGCCTTTCTTCACTACACAACTATTTTCTGGTGTTTGACATTCACTCTTGAAATTGTTTCAGTAGAGGTATAACTCTGTAATGAAACATGGCAAGGAAATCCTTTTAAGTAACAAAACTTAAAGGACTGCCATCAAAACAACAGTATCTTTTTTCTTGAGCTAAAGCTAAAAGCCATATTTTACATTTTGTTTTCATGCATAATGTATTTATTTGACTGCCAGAACTTTTAAAAGCAATACTGAGTGTTTCTTTTTACTGTTCTAGGATACTGCTAAGGTCTGGAAGAAAGTGTACCTGGTCAAAGGACTGGTGCCTCACGAATAACTACAATCTTCGCACTATTCTATCAGTGCTTTTCATCTCTACAATTGTCTTTTTGTGGTATATCAAAGTGGAATTATGTTCATTTTCTATGAGTCTTAAGCCTGTTAGAGGCTCTTTAGAGGTGTTTCGTTGGTGCTGGATTGTAGACATATGGGATGGATGTTTTGTAGCCCCTTCTGATTAACTTCCCTTGGTTGTATACACAGATGAAAACACAAGATATCTCATATTCTGTTAAAAAAACATACAACCATAAAGGAGAGAATACTTTTTGCATGCAATTTGACTTCTGAGAAGATTATGAAATACCTTAATAAATTCAAGAGTGGTCAAATTCAACTATGAGGCTGCATCAGCATTTCAAAATATGGATGATTAAGTGAAATTCAGTACTTAACATGACCCTCCTGAGCATGAAACTTGGCTGGAAAACTCTCAAGATCTGGCATAGTATTTCGGCATTAATGTTTCTGGCAAGGCTGGAAACAGCATATGCAGAATGTAGCAAAGTTCAAAAATAACAAGAAAAGTAACTTTTTCAAATAAGTTACTTTGTGTGAAGTATAGCTCATTAAAGGTGGCAGTAAGCTGCAAAGTCAGAACATGATCTGTTTTGTGTCACTTCATTGTCTGATTCACAAATTTTTAATTAGTTCGTTGTGTTGACAAAAGCCGTGTACATGATTTTGGACTTTGTATTATGTGCTGCAACTGTATTTGAATCAAGAATTACACTATGATGGTGTTTAATATTTGGCTTCATATAAAAATATTTATATAGTCTCAATTTATCTCTGGCTAGTTCTTCCATCCCTACTTGAAATTGGTCTGTTTTATTTGTGTCCTATGACTCTAGCAAACTTGTACTTCTCATGGGTTACCTAATGGATATTGCATTAGAACAAAGTAGACATCTATCTTGAGCTGCATTAATTGCAAGCTGAATGGATGGCTGCATGCCTTCACTATTCTATTTTTAATGTTGTCATGAGTGTCATCTGTGTTTCCAGCTTTTTGGTTTTATTGCAGTTTTATTTTCTGTAATTTTCTTGAAATGCAGAAGATGGAGTTATGCTGTGATGAATGAGCTGGGGAGCCTATAGCTCAGACACTAGTTTGTTCAAAGATTGACCATTGAATGTAAAGTATGCAAGGCTAAGAACAGTTTTGATATGATCCATTGCTGAATGTGCAGTGATTCATTTTCCCATTCTAAATACGCTATCTTTGCTGTAGTTCTACCATTTGTCACGTTTTTCCATTAATAAGAACGAAGAAGGACAAAAGCATGAACAGTCTTTCCAAAGTTCAGTATAGAATAAATTAAATTAGTATATAAGAAATATCTTCTTGACATAACAAAACACACACCTGACAGCCTACAACATAAATTAGCAGCTTCTAACATAGTTTCTGCAAAATGATAGCACACAGAAAGCTTTTCCAAAAGGTGATGTTGAGAGCCGAAAGGGAATTTAGTTAACATTTGGGAATATTTGGCTCTCATTTTAGGTTATTTTATTCATAGTTCTGCCTGTGATGAGACGTGCCTATATTTATAGGGATATCATTTTTAAACCTGACCAGGTACTATTGCAAGTCTCAGATCAACCAAGTAGGTAAACATTTACTTGATATTGCCCCTCTTCAGCAAACTTATAAACATATGACAAAAGTTAATCACATGCATATATTCTTCACCGAATGGAGGGCATAGTAGCCTGGGCTATTAAACAGAGGTATAGCTGTAGTCTCATATGGCCATAGGCTGTGAGGTTCATGGCCAAGTTGTTCAAGGAATTAATGATCTTGAAATACTGCAACATACTGGAAACCGCGGGATTTAAAATAAATAAAATGAAGAATTTGTGTGTTTTATTCTACCACAGCAAAGCCTCCTCCCTGCTGAAGAACAGGAGGGTATTGGTTATTCAGGCAATGGTAATACTGGATTAAAAACAAGCTACATTGGTAAAGATCCAGGGTAAGAGTGCTAGCTGAGAAAAAATGAAAAGGTAAGCACATATGGCTGAACAGCTGCTTTTGAATTTATAAAATATCTTCTTTAATCCCTGCAGCTTTCTTGTTTTTTTCCTCTTAATTCTGTTACTTTACAGAAAGCACTGTGAAAACCATTCCATTTTTTAATTGTAATTTTCCCCAAATATTAAATCACTTCTATTTCAATTTTATAGTTTTGTCTTTCACCAGAATACTCCAAATGCAGAAGTAAATACATCTAGAGGAGTTAAACAGAGTTTCCAATCATAACATGCAGACAGACGGAAGGAGAAGAAGAATTCTTCTATAGCAAGTTAGATTATTTATTCTTGTACGGTGGTGTGGGTTTTTTTCTTACTGCTTTTGCTGCAGCAAACTTCAAAATGAATTTATATGCATGATTTTATACATACTCTAAATCAGGGATGTTTTCTTGCCTCAGTCTCAGATAATAGTTTTTGACAACATAAACTTCCTCTGCTTTGCCTTGAAATTCTCAAAGTACATTTAAGATATTAGTATATTAAATTCAATAATACACCTAAAAGGAGAGAAAATATTCCAATTTTCACATTAAAATACAGAGATTACTACAATGCTGATATAATACAAAGAGTGTAGGACAGAGTAGAGATTGAATCTAGGGAATGGCTCCTTTCCATCATTGTCTTAAGTCACTGAAACATACTTTCATATATTTCAGTTTTCATAGGAAATGAAACAATCCCTCATGCTATAGATTGTTCTATAGGAACTGTCCACAAGCAAGAAAAGTTTACAACTTCATTGTATATTTCTACAACAGAGTTTTATTTTTGCCCTACTATATTTTTGTAGCTTCTATTATTTTTTATTTTATTTTGATTCTATTAGTGTGGGAACAGTAAGTCAAATGAAAGATTTAAGGCTGTTTCTGAGAAAAAAAAAAAAAAAAGGTCATGTTTCCAAAACTGTTTTTCTTTTCGGGTTTTCAGTTAATGATATTTTTTTTAAGTGATTTAAAAGAACAATAAGTTTTTCAGGATTTTTTTTTTTTTTAATTTCTTCAGCTAAATTGATGACCTCAAGAAAAACATCAAATTTTTGCTTTTCTTTTCAAATTTAGTTGGGATGTTCTTGTCTACTGAGTTGTTTTTTAATATTCTTTTGGTTTATTGCCATTTGAAAAGAAACAAAACAAAAAATGTTTGCCCAAAACTCAAATTTTTGTGTCAAAAATGCTCTCTGTGCCCAGACATAGGTACTAGTTTGGGTATGGGAAGTAGGAAATTTGCTTCATGATGACATTTCACCTGACCTTCTGCTTATGGAATCATCAATTTGAGCTTACTACCAGTGCTTTTCACTGTCCAGCACTAGGCACCTAGACATGGATTTAGACTCTTGGACCTCATTTTTTTTTGAACTTGTTTAAATGTTTGTGGCCACGTTTTTCAAATCTTCCCTAAAAGTACCTAGTAAAAAATAGGGACCCACTGGGATTCCAATTGGTTACATTCATATTTTTAAAAATCAATCATAGACTGTAACTGATATAAAGAGAGAGAAATTCCAGTTGTGTGGCTTTTGTGCCCCTAAATAGTTTTAATATCTTGTCTCTTGGACCTAGAACACGTAAAGCTGTTCAGGAAGTCCTGTCAGCATTTAAGTCCAGTCAGGGTTTAAGAGGCATTTAGACAATGCCCTTAATAACATGCTTTAGCTTTTGGTTAACGCTGAAGTGATTAGGCAGTTCGACTAGATGATTATTATATGTCCTTTCCAACTGAAATTATTCTATTTTATTGTGTTTTATTATTATTATTATTATTATTATTATACTGTATATGCCACAATAATATAGTGACAGAAATAATTGTTAAAGTCATTCCTCTGTCAATAAACAAATACAAATAACTTCCAGGATTGTTCACTTTATGTAGTAGTCTTTGAGGTGTGTTTTATGATAGGTGGACTGAATAATCTTAGTTTGACAGTGCAAGTATATTTTGCAGAGGGAAAAAACCTCCAGAGTTATGACCAAGTCTGTATGTGACAGCTCAGTAGATCTGTATTTTTCTCTTTTCTTTCAGCACATGGGAGTTTAATAGCTTACCTGTAGAACAGGAAGTTTAGCCCTGGTCTTTAAAGACCTATGTCTTATTCCAGAGGAGACCTCTATCATTATTCCAACTACGCTGACAACGCAGAACGCACTGTCAAAGTCCTCTAGGTAATACCCTTATTACATGTGTCATTAGAGGATGTTTGCCATATCTACTTTAACACTGCAGACATTTTAAGTAGGTTATTCCATCACTTTGCCATTTTGATTATGACAACAAAATGACACCATATTGAAATGGATTTTGGAAAGAAAGGCTAACTGTCCAAAGAGGTCCATGCTCACTCTAATTAAAATTGGCTTAGGTGGCACAACCTTCATAATTCAGACTATGACTATGAAGGATATGCATGTTGAAAGCGCTCTTTGCTCATTAGTGCTATTTCTGTCAGACACTGCTACCTGCTCTTTTCTTAATGAATGCTAAGCCATCTCTTTAGAAGATTGTGCTGCTTCCCTGAACTGAGGGAACTGTCTTATTTCCTCCTAAGTTCGTTGAGAGTAAAATCGGGGAGTCACCTCTTTGACATTTCCCAACCTCTGTACTTATTTATCTCTTTGAGACCCTGCGCTCCAGAGATATCACTGTCTTAATTAAGAAGAAGGATGTGACCATGGTAAATTGACTGATTCCATTGATTAAGGACTAGCTGTACAAGTAACATTGATTTTAACAGTGGGTCTACATAAATGTAATTGTTCGAACATGGGGCTGCATAATTATGGTGATGTACGAGAATAGTTGGTTTGTCCTTTTCAACCTTCACTAACATTCTTTTGCATGGTAATGTACCTCGTTCAATTAGCAGAAATCTTAAATGTTACAAAATGTCTTTTGTGAAGGCACACAGTAATCATTACAGTCTAATTTAATCTAGCAGCATTGGACAGATACATCTCTCTCTTTTTTTTTTCCCTTCCCA
>NC_138663.1:80449441-80496815 GCF_964273445.1 Streptopelia decaocto | reverse complement strand
CTCATTCAACCCAATTTGTAAGGCATATGATTTTGAGCCAGAACCCACAGAGCTAATTCATGATTATGGACAATTTGTTTGTTGCTTTCCTCACTTCAGCTGCCTTCAGGACATGCTGGACACATTCTGCATGTACTCTGTTACTTCTTAGCCCTATCTTTGGTAGAAAGATTACATTTTTCCCAAAATATGATCAAATATCCTGTGTTTTTCAGAATTAACCATCGAAATGTCTGTCTCACATCTCCATGTTTCTCTAAAAACAGCATATGCTTGAATGCATATCTCTAAAATTTCTTTTTGTGAGGCTTTAGTGCATGCCTTGCTGTTCATGGCAGTCAGTAAGCAGAATCTGGAGAGACAGAAATTTAAGCAAGGGAGTGGTAGAAAGCAGCACAAGAGCTGAAGTTTTGATTGCTACAATAAATATGTGGGCCACTTTCATAGCATAGAACTTGTGCTACCAGTTCATTATTATTTTTTTATGGTATATTCTCCAGATAGAGCAGAGCTCTGTGGAGTATTAGACTGCTAAGTCTTTTGGGCAAGATCTGTCTCTTGGCACTGTGCTTATATGACTGGTGAGTAATTCTTGTTAAGAACTAATAACTGAGTTTTTTGGAGTTGTTTAGTTGCTCAAAAACCGTGATTTTGTGGTACAAAAAGTTACTTGGAAATCTAAGTCAAAGAGCTGAATCACTGGCTTCCCTTCTCCTTCAGTTTTAATGTCTGTTTTCAGTAAGCACAAAACTGGGCGATTTGGCATTCCCAAATCAGTTTGAGTTTACCGTTTAGATACTGCGTATGACTGGAAGATACAGATATGCTTGTAACCTTGGTTCAATAAATAATATAGTCTGATATGGGAGATCCATGTACACTGAGGGACACGCTCTTGCCAGTTTTGAATAAAAGTCTTGAATGTAAATATACCAGCTCTTGGATGAATGCTCTAGGTCTTAAGCAGAAAATTTATTCAGGTAGACTGAAGAAAGAGTGGCTCCATGGTGGATAGGGCTGTTATGCTAAATTGAATGAATACTTTCGTTTTGAATGCAGATTCAATGGGAAGTGTACGGTACCCCAGAACACAAGTTCAAGCTAACATCATTGCTCTTACCCAAGCAGAGAGGGGAGTGGAGCCCAGGTGCAACTCTCTGCCAGCTGAGGTGTGGCAAACAGGTGCTGCATTCTTCCTTTCGCCTTATCGCACACACCAAATGCTGAAGAATTCTCCTCTTCATCACCCCATAGCCCAAGAAGTCAAGCGGCCCTCCAAAGGATATAGACAGAAAGGAAGTCTCTCCCAAGTTAAAAATGTGTCCAGCCTGTCATGAAAACTTTTATGTTAACATGTATGTTTTCCAATTGATCACTGCATAAGTCATCTCACACAGAGCCCTATACCAACACTTAATATCATGCTGGGCCCTTAAGTTAATTTTTGTGGTCATTATATGGCAGGTGCCCTTGAAAAGTTTCATTTACTTTTTTTGCCCTGCTACAAAAGGTATCAATATTTATTCCCTATAACTGCAGTAGGAAACACTTTGGATAATCAGTCTCCTCCATACTATTTAAAATAAACAAAAACTGTCCTTACTGTACGTGTACATGAGTATGTGATATATCTAAATGAGAAAGAAAGCCCTCCAGCAATCAAGTATGCACACAAGTTAAGAGAAGTGACACCAGTACACACACTTCAGCACATATACATGCATACACACAAAAAATCATATCCTGGATTTAAAAGGCTTCAAGATTAAAGGCCCAAGGGGCTTAAAACTTAAAGAAATATTTCTTCCACCTCATTGCATATTCATGAGTGAGTATTATGGCAAGTAGGCTGAGCAAAATAGCTTACAGAATTATGGAAGGAAGATTATTGTTGATTCCTGTGTGCCACAACAGTGATTTCTCAGAGAGAAAAGAAAAAGTAAATAATCATCCAAATGACTGCATTGATACCAGGTAACTCTGAGGGCCCTATCCAACCCAGATCTTGTTACATATTTTTGATCCGTGTAAGCTGCAAGAGACGGAAGAAGGGTACTCAAGAGGCCAGCCCCTTCCAAAGACAGGTTAAAAGGTAAGAAAGAAAACCTGCCCTGCACAACATGATGCTGCAAAGGCAGCTTTCTCACAGCTTTTCTGTGCTGTTTTTTGTCTGGCCCAGGCCTAAAGCTCCCACCAGACATCAGGGGTTTGTGTAAAGTTCTCATGTATTCCACCAAATTCACTCTCAATTACTGTGCAAGAGGAAGAGTTGCCAGAGGCCAATTTTAATCTCCAGGGTTTTTATGACCAACCACCTCTGCTGTTCTGGCTACTCATCTGGATTTCTCTGTCTTCCAGAGGTTTTGTTTGTTCTCATCACCTATTTTGCCAAGGCTCTATCACGTCTGCAAATCTTTCAGAGTAGAAACATTTTCCCCAGTGTCACTTTGACAGATGCCATGAATAGATGTGATACTAGTGGTTTATATCACTGATTAGCAAAGAGTTTCAAGAAATTTCAGTGATAAAAATAAGAAATATTAATGAGAAAACAATAGTTTCTAAGAATATTAGGTAAAAAATATAATTAAAATAGCAAGAAAGCAACTCATTGAAGAAGTACAAAAATAAGCAATTTGTCACTTTTGTATCTTAACTCAAATTGACTTAATTTACATGAAAACTAGCGTAAGCAAATAATAGCTTTTTAAAAAAGGCATAGCCTTTACATGCATTCTCTGGTAGCAGACAGACAGCTCTGAGGACAAAATTACTGCTGTCTTTGCAAGCAGAAAGGGTGCTTAGCTGTGTGAAAAAGTTAACGACACAAAGAACAAAAGCATTGCTACATCCAGTGCACAAGACACGTCAAGATTCAGATATCTCACTCAAAGGGCAAAGTGCCTTGATTTCTGATATGAGATCAAACCTTTCGCAGTAAAAAAAATTAAAAATAAAATAAAATAAAAATTCTCTATAAGTAAATAAGTAGTTCTTATGGAAGTGGAAGGAAGTGGAAGTTCAGTCCAGATGAGGCAGGCATGGGTCTTACAGAAACACACACTCATGAGAAAGGTGTCATGAACTGACAAAGCCTACTTGAGATGAATTGACAAAGCCTACTTCCAGGTTAAAATAACACAGGTTTCACAAAATACTTTTTTTTTTTTTTGTCACCAGAAGGCTTTAAAATACAGGGTGTTTCCAAAAGATGGACCCAATTTGAAATCATTGCTGCTTTGAAATTGGGTCCATCTTTTTGAAACACCCTGTATGTATATACTACAAAAATATTTCAGATTTGTTCAGAGCCAAGGTTTCTTGACCTCTTCTGTGATTATGGTTTTCTTACAATATTGTTACTCAGATGTAACAGACTAGTTTTAGTGTTTTATGCTTTCCTTTCTCCTTCTTTCTTTCTGCTTTCTTACCTTCATGCCTTTGTAGGTCATATCCCTTTCCTTTGGAAAAGGAGTGCTTAACATCACCTCTCCTTATGTCAGTTAAGCCTGACCTTCTAGTTCTTCTCTGAGGAGACAAAGCAAGCCAGAGGGGCTTTGTTCAAGAACTCCAAAACCATGATTCTTGGTTGTCATGAAAATCTAAGGCACAAAGTCAATTGCTGTGTGTTCTTTGCAGAGACTTTGGACACTGTGGCATGGCAGGATCACAGGGCATTTCTCTTTCCCTTGTGCAGATGAGTGAACAGGGACACAGAGGCCTGCTCAGTATCTTCAACACATGTAAGGTGGAAGTTTAAGTTATGATGTCATTTTTTATATTCATTGTCCATCCCAAGGCCAACTTTCTTGCACTCTTAGCACTATCAGTGCAGCCAGAAGTACGTTAGGAAACCCTGAAAAGAAGGAGAAGATGTGCAGCCAGTGTGCAAACTTGCTCTAAAACAGTGCCTGGCCTGAACAACCCTTGCCTTTGAAAAAGCAGAGGTTCTCTTTTGCTTCCATTTATGCAGCTGGTTAAAAACACACCAACGATGTATTTCCCAGTGTGACCTCTGTATTTGAAGTACCAGCACAAATTGAATTTCTACTGACAACCTGCAATTACTTGAGCAGAAAGCAAAGCATAGCCCAAACCTTCAGGATAGCACTGTTAAAAGTATTCAGATCTTAGACAGGCCATTTCCCACAGGCCACAGGATTAGTATGCACACAAGTGAAAATGTGGCTGTGGGGTATATGTGATGACAATTCATAGCACTTCCATCCCAAAGGGGATTTATGGCTCTGCGGTATACAAGACCTTTTTTAAAAATTTTATTTTACTGCCCCTGCTTTGAATTAAAAGAGTACTGTAAATATAAAACTTACGCTGCTGAAAATATTCCTAATAGTATATTAGAGTGTAAAGACTGATTTTTTGTGCTTTTTTCATTGGATTTTTTTGTGAGATTATCCCACTGTCTTGAGCTTTTGCAGGGATGACTGTAGTATGCATCAGAAATGTTTCTCATCTGTGTCTGACTGGCAGTGAACAAGGACTGTGATGATTTTGTATGAAACTGTAATACTGAGTCCATAATTAACATTTTTTTACACTTACAATTAGATGCTACAACTTGACCCCTCTGTCAGTGATTTTTTAAATGATCTTTTGTTTTTCTTTCTGAAAATTCTTCTGCTCATTCTTAAAGCAAGGAATACTAGAGAACTGTGAAAACAGGTCATTGGTAAATGGACTGCTGTTCAGAGTATTGAGTTTTTGAAAAATGGATTCCATATCCTGATGGCCTTCCATTTTTTTCCTTATAGAAGCTCAATTCAGAAACACCTTTGCACAAAAACTTCAAACAATAATCAACTTTTCAATAAGAAATACTGCATAGACAGAAATCGAGGTTGGTTGTAAATTTTTGAATGTCTTAGATCTGAATTCAATTTTTAGGAGCCAACTTTGGGTCTGTGAACATTAAAAACTTTAGGAGGAGGCCAGTAGAAATCACCGGTAATATGGAGAAATGTGCAGTTTCCAGAAGATGAATGAAATAAGACAGTGAGTGCCTCTATAATCTACCTCTTTTTACTTATACCTGGTTGACAAATGCAAAATCTTGTAATCCACAAATTTGTAATATGTGCCCAGACACTTCGTATGAGGAGAGAAAGGTTTTCATTCTTCGGAAATGGTTCAAATACTGATTTGTTTGCACTCCTCGAGCATATTGAGAATTCCTTCCTCAAAATGCCTTTGTTAGAACTCTGTTTTTTGTGGATTGGAGTTTTGTTGTCTTTGTGTTTGGTTGGTTGGTTGGTTTTGGGTTATTTTTTTTGTTTGTTTGGTTTTGTTTTTGTTTTTTAATTTTTGACTCACAGCCACTAGGCTAGTATTTTGTAAGGCATACAGACCAATTCTCTTGCACTGTGTCTCAAATATGTAAGGTTTGTGAAAAAATTGCCAAATGCAAAAGAGGGAATCTTTTCTGTTCTTTGGTCTAACCTGTGAAATAGTAGTTTTAGGGATGAGTGGCCAGGAAACATCTTATCTCCTGGGTATTTAGCAAATTCTGCTTGCATTTCATTTAACTTGTAGATACATAAATAAATAAAGAAGATAAATTTCCGATAAACAAACTGGTAATTGTGTTTCTCACCTGTTTCAGAATTTCCTTTTACTCAAATGCCAGAAACTTTTTGAAGATGATTAATTCTCCAAAGCTTGGATCCAAAAGAAATTCCATATTTTTCACTTTGGCTAGTTTAGTAAAAAGTCTAGTTTGAAGAAATTAGCTAAGCCAAGTTTGTCTTTACACAAAAGTTGCACCAATTTAATTTGAATTACTTTATAAATCGATTTTGTTATACCAATGTGAACACTTGTTTGGACACTCCTAAATTGATTTTGCCCTGGCTTATATCGATTCAGCCTAAGTAAGGAAGGAATTCACTTAAGATAAATTAATGCAAGTCGGAAATAAAATTAAAAGTGCCCACACAGGGTTTGTATGGGCTTGCTAAACTGATTTAAAAATACACTTTTAATTAGAGTGATGCAACTTTGTGTAGGCCAGGCTTAACACCATAGAGAGAAATCTTTGGCTTCCAGAAATGACAAATTCTGTAATTTCCTGAAAGGGCCTTAAGTCTGATAAGTGGTTCAAGGTATTACAAAGTTTCTCCACTGATACTTGAAATAGCTTACAGTAATTTTGCATATAACTCCTCATCCAGAATACATTGACTTCTTACTCCCATGGTTTTGTATTTGTTTGTTTGTTTGTTTGTTTTAGTTTTGTTGGTTGTTTTTATGTTTGTTTGGTTGTTTTTTTGTTTGGTTGGTTTTTTGTTTGTTTTGTTTTTCTTTCCAGTCATCAGTATTATTTGTCTTAAGATTAAAGACAAGTGTAAAAGAAATAGGACTGGTAGAAGCACACCCAAGGGGTACATGCCAGCATTTGAGGGTAGTGCTTCAGAAGGCTGTCCCAATGAAGGCAAGAGATGGAGAACCATACAGTAAGAGAAACACAAGGATTGTTGATGTGTCAGAAACAATGGAAGCATGTGAATATGGAAACCAAGCAATTAGGCCTTCTCACAAGAATAAGGTGGAAGAACGAATGGCTCACCTGAAGTGCATCTACACAAATGCACACAGCATGGCCAACAAACAGGAGGAGCTGGAAGCCATTGTGAGGCAGAAAAAATATTATTTTATTGCCATCTCAGAAACATGGTGGGATGACTCTCATAACTGGGGTGCAGACATAAACACTTCAGGAAGGATAGATGAATAAAGAGAGGAGGTGGGGAAGCCACGTATGTTAGGGAGGGTTTTGAAAGTCTGAGACTTGATGAATGTGACGATAGGGTTAGAGTGTCTATAGAAAGGAATCAAGGAAAAGGGCAACAAGGCAGACATCCTGGTGGGGACTGTTACAGACCACCAAACCAGAATGAGGAGGCAGATGAAATATTTTGAAGTCAGCTGGGAGAAGTCTCCCGATTGTTAGCCCTCGGTAGCCCCAACCCTCCTGGAACATTCTTGCCACCATCTCGTCAAGACCATGCCAGGTACAGGATGAGAAGGCCCTGGAGCCCAGGGCTCGTGAGACAAGCTGGCGGGCAGTCCCCCTGCCCAACGGGGCAGCCTTTCTCTTGGGCAAGAACCACGACAGGTAGGAGCGAGCCCCAGGAGAGGGGCCCTCAGACCCAACCACCCTCCTCCTTCTCCCACATTCAGGCATCTTTCATAACACAGGCCCCCGCGCCCACACCTGCCACCTCTGACGTCACAATCGCCGCCATGGTGGCCTCGTGCCTGTCACCAGCCACCTCACTGCCCTTTGTTCCGGCCCTATAAAAGCAGGGGCCCCTGCAGCTGGCCCACAGTGCGAGGCCCTCGGACGCCAAGCATGCTTGGAAGGAAGAGGACGCTGAGCAACCAGGCGGCTGGCTGCCCACCTCAGGGTGGGACGCCACAGAGCCACTTCCCGGCACCACAGGGGAGCACGGCACCTCCCACCGGGAGCAATGCCAGCCCTTGTGCCACAAGCGCCATCGATCTCGACTCTCTGATCGATGGCATGCGGCGCATGACTGTGGGCCCACCAGCGAACGGTGTGGAGCCCAAACGTGTCTGCCTGCTGGGCAGCAGCGGGAGCAGCCAGGCGGGTGGCTGCCCAGCCTGGCGTGGGAAGCCACAAAGCCGCTCCCCGCTACCATGGAGGAGCAAGACACGTCCCCGGAGGAGGAAGCCAAGGCAGCGGAGGAGGAGGAGGAGGGGGAGGAAGAGCAACATCACCCCGCATGCCAGCACCACAACGGACATTGCATCTTTGATCTCCAGCATGCAGCACATGGCTGTGGGACCACCAGTGAACGGCAGCGTGGAGCCCAAGCGTGTCTGCCTGCCAGGCAGCAGCCCGAGCAGCAAGGTGGATGGCTGCCCACCCTGGCGGAGGACACCCGACAGGCGGATTGTGTGTCTGGGACCTCCCGGGAGCCTGAGGAAGGCAACGGAGCAGAGGAGGAAGAGGAACATTCCCCCTCGTGCAGTGAGAGCCATTGCCCACGCTCACGCCAACGACGTCGTGCAGCGTGCAGCCGTGGGCAGGCAGGGGAACAGCAGGGGGCCGTGGCGTTTCCATCTGCTGAGGCCCAGGTGTGATATCCCACCAAAGGACGACGTGGAGCCCATGGACGTGGATCCGCCAGCCTATGGCAAGGGGCCACTGGCTGTTCAGCCACCGCAGGACACTGAGGAGCCCATGGAGGTGGATCTGCCAGCCTATGGCATGGGGCCACTGGCTGTTCAGCCACCACAGGACACCGAGGAGCCCATGGAGGTAGATCCACCTCAATAACCATCATCCATGGTGCTGGCTCCACCTGCCACAGGCATCGTCTGGCAGTTCCCCAGCCATCCAGGCTCCCGTGCGTGATGTGGTGGCAACCAGCGTCGCAGGAGCTCCCGGTCGGCTCCCCACCGGCTCCCCACTCCCATCCTCCACACCTTCATGACCGGACAATAAATTACAAAAAAAGAATAAAAATGCTTTTGTTCAAGCTTGCTTGACACCTTGCTGACTGCGTCTGCGCTCCTGTGACACCTCCTGGTCCCTGTCTTTGACTAGGAGGCCCTTTTTGGAAACTTTCCATTTCCATGCCCACCTTCCTGCTTCGCTGCTGCCTTACATTCTGGGTGGCTTTTGAAGGCTGCAACATCAATAACTGGATAACAGTTTTTTAAAGGGAGTCAAATTCTCCTAGAAATAGCATTGAACCCTAGGAATTTCTGGATTCCAAACTATCGATCTTACCTCAGGGCCAGTAGCTATCACCGTACCCTGGAGATCTAACCAGGTAGTGAGATGGTCCCACTCATGCTTTTGCAGGGAGGTGTGTACTCATGTCGCTAAGACAGGTGATCATGCCCACACGATCAGGGTGTTGGACTCACACGGAGTTTCAGGGCTCTCTGGTTCCTGACAGATGCCAGGGCGCCATCCTGGAAGTTTCTCTGGCACCTTAGGCTTTTGCTGCCTGACTGGATAGAGGCCAGTTGAACGACAGCAATCCAAATCTACATTCTCCTAGTGCTTGAGTGGTTCATGCCATCTCTACTGGTCACGACTTTCTAGAACACCATTTTGGGCAATGCCTGACTGAATACCGAGCCTCAGAGTCTGACCATTGCATAACGGAGGATCACATATGCTGGAATGTGCACAGTTTGTCGTTTTTAAATACCTTCCAAAGCCAGCGTGCTCAGAAGGACTGTCCACCTGCCTCTCCCCTACCCATAAGCACACACGTAGACACCCCTTTCCTCTCCCATACTACGACTTGCCTTCGCTAAAACTCAGATGCCGGTTCTAGCCAACACTTGTGGATATGGCCAGCCAGAGAAGTCTGAGGAACTCTACCCACTTGAGTGGAAGTGCCATGTACTTGGGTTTGACACAAGTACGACTTAGCTCCTCTGCTTGAGGACAAGCCATGAGACGCTTTTGTGCTTCACTTTCATAACTAGCCAACAGAGCAAGGGTGCACCTCTGACTGAACCCACTCCCACTTCCAGGCTGTACTCAGTGCTGGTGCGATCACAGCTTGAATACTGTGTTCAGTTTTGAGCCCCTAGTCATAAGAAGGATACTGAGTACTAGTGAGTACAGAGGAGGGTAACCAAGCTGGTGAGGAATTTGGAGCTGGTCTTATGAGGAACTGTTGAGAGACCTGGGGCTGTTTAGCCTTGAGAAACTGAGGCTGAAGGGAGACCTTATTAGTGTCTACAACTCCCTGAAAGGAGGTTGTTATATGGGGGGTGTTGGTCTTTTCTCCCAAGTAGCAAGTGATAGGACAAGAGGAAATGGACTCAAGTTGCACCAGGGGAGGTTTAGATTGGATATTAGGAAAAAATTCTTCACAGAAGTGGTTGTCAGGCATTGGAACAGGCTGTCCAGGGAGGTGGTGGACTCGCTATCCCTGGAGGTGTTTAAAAGGCATTTAGATGAGGTTCTTAGGGAAGTTATTTAGTGATAGAGTTAGGTTAGGTTATGGTTAGACTCAATAATCCTGAGGGTCTCTTCCAACTGAAATGATTCCTGATTCCATAATCCTCAAATCTGATTTCTGAACTTCTATTTTTTATTGTACTGCTCATTTCTAAATTTGTGTGCACTTCAGTACATAGTTACCAATTTTTCCTCAAATGTATTTGTCTAGCAAAGAAGATCTAGACACTAGTGACCCTGCAGAGTAACCCCGAATAATGATTTGGAAACCAGGCTGTAACCTTCGTTATTCTGTCTGGAACTGGCAACCAAAATCATAGATTATGCAGAAATGCGTATCTCAAAATGTGCCTTTTTTGGTGAACTTTTGCCAGATGCAAAGTACAGTTTGAGGGAATCTGCATTACAGATTATCATGTAGAATTCATCCCCACACACCACTTCGCTGATCTCCCAGGAACAGAAATTAACAAAATTACATGTTTTCAGAGACAGGACTATTCATGGGACAGTAATCATGGTTGATGTTGGATAGGGCATCCATGCTTACATTTTACCTTGCATACAGACACTGCCCCTTGCAGTTGGCTTGTTTCTCTGTTATTCTCACTTCCTCCCCTTGACAGCTCTGCAGGGAATATGATGTCCTGGATTCCAGATGTTCAGTTCACTTACAAACTAGGAAATCTTTGTTAGCTGTAGGTCTGGCAAGGTGACTTTGGCATTGCTGAATCAACCAGCTGTATTTTCCATGGAAGAGTTGCCATGTATCTGCTGTCATCTAAATGGGAAGCTGAGTCAGACCAATGCCCATTTTTTTTTCTGTGTCTCCCACAAGTAGGAAAATAAACAACTGATAATTGTCATGTACATAGTCAATGTAGTGTCCAGCCTTTGCATTTCTACACACACACACACACACACAGAGTAGTTTCTTAAACCTGTCCACTTTTTTTTTGTTCTTGTTACTCTGTTTGGTACTACCTCCAGATGACCTAATTCTTGGTAAAGTATGGTAACCAGCCAGCAAAGATACTTTGAAGAGAGTGGTATAGTGGCTTCATGTTTCTTAACATAAAGCATTCCTGCTAACATCTTTTAGAATGAGAATTATCCTTCTGTTGCTGTTGCTGCAAGTAACTGACATGTTTTGTTTGCAATACTCTTCTTCTATATCGATGTTTTATGAGTCATCCCTCATTTTGTATTTGTGCATTTGCTTTCTTTTTCCTAAGAGGAAAAGTTTGTACTTCTCCATATTTAATTTAGCTTGGTTTTGGGAATGTTATATCCATAGAAAGGTAAAGATTGGATGGGCCATTGAGGTTAAACTGCTTTATTCTCAAATTTAGTTTGAGGCACATTTGTGCAATGGAATAGAATGTTCGAAAAATATTTATCCATGCTACACCTGTGTTTTTTCAAACATTGTATTTCTAACTCCAGAGTGTATTCCAACAGTGAAAAAACCTCTACTGTGTTCTTAAAACCTGCTATGATTCCTGAAGAAAAAGAAAAAAAGTATAGTGTATGAAAAGTACTTAAGAAAGAAACATACACTTACTGGAAGTGTCACAGGCTCTGTTTCCACTGCTTGAAGGATGCCTACATGGCTCCAATGACCTCTTGAACTTCATTAGTTAACTGTACTGGAATTTTGCCCCTCTGGTATTTTTTTGTGATTTTCATTGGTTTTGTTCTTGTTGTTTGCAGGTATTTGTGCCTTCGGTGGCTACTATATTATTTGCTTAAGTAAGTCTCATGGTAAGTCCAAAGATTTTAATTTCCTCATTCTTGACTTCAGGGTCTTTCTGAATAGGTCCATCACTTTTTGAAGTGCCATTTTTCCAAATTTTATTTTCACATACAAGGTTGTAATATGATTCTTCCCTAACTGTGTTGGAATTTCTTATGTTCCTGTTTTTAATACCTGGGGACTACAGAGCTGATACTTACAGACTCACTGTCTCAATCTTTCACAGGGCCAAGTCAAGAATGGCACTGCCTCTTTTATACTACAGAAGTTGTTTAGAAGTGATGATTCAAATCTACACGATTTAAAAATACTTAAATTTTGTTCCAGGGTTATATTTCATCTGGTTATTGAGTCATCTATTCATATGCTGCTAAACTACATAAATCTCTTTCTGCATTATGTGTTCAACATCTCTATTTCTAATGAGCAGGTAGAAGTACTCTAATACAAATAAAAGGGAGGAACTTTAGCTTTGCATTAGTCCAACACCACCTGAGTCACTGTGAGTGCTACCATGGCTCAAAAGCATTTGTCTATCTGATTTGTGTCCATCCAGGTTCTCCTTGCTATACCACCATAATTAAAATAATGCCTGTTTTTACAGAAGCCCATATATTCTATACTTATACTTTGTTATCATTAACAATAATTCTTAAATTTTGAGCAGTAGTAGCTACCAAAGGCACCCAGACTGTGTACATACCAGACATACACAAATGTAGGTACCATCAAATCAGCAACAAATAAAAAGGAAAAAAAGAATCAAATCATAGATGGACATTCAATCTAGCCATAGCATTAAGATTTGGCTTACTGAGGGATGTGAGTTAGTAGACAGTTTATTCAGAGAACATCTCCTATAGGCAGAGGCATGAAAGGCGGCACAGAAACCAGTCTCAGTAGCCAAATGGAATCCATAGACAGAGATATAGTGGGAATGAGTGACATTAGGATTCAACAAAAATGCACAGGTGAGAAGGGAAAAACAAAATTCCAGGAACATGGCAGTGTGCGGGAAAGGACTGATTCTCCATCCAGCTATGTGCACTTATCTTTGTGATTGCAGCAAACAAAACCAGTGAGGAAGAGGAGGAGAGTGAGTACTGGTCACAGGGGTGGGAATGCAAAAGAGGTCATAATGAGGGTAAAGCTATAGCTAATGATGTAAACATAAGTATATAACAGCAAAACACCCTTATAGAACACACCAGCATACTTGGTATCCACCTGTGGATCTCTGCTTTCCTTGAATAATGCAGCACACTCTCTTGCAAGAAAACACTTTAATCCCTTTTTAAAGTTTTCATTTCAGTTCAAGACTATGGACCAGATTCCCATTATATTCAAGCCACCCTGAATTTTGAGAAACAGAGGTCAGATGCTACCTGAAAGTAGCGGAAGGACAAACTTGTGCTTTGTATTATAAACCTTCAGAGTCTGTAAATGTTAAATTTGAGCTGATATATTATGTTTCATTCTTTTCTTACTGTTATCTTCAGGTACTACTTGCTCTATGTGGAGAAATGTAACAAAAAGATGTGAATCAAGGTAAAATGCATTGCTATTTAAGACTTTTCTTATTGTGCTGTTAAAAAATGATTCTATGCAGAACAAGTTTAACAGCAGCAGATACCTAAGGAGCTGTCAAATAGCACTGTTAACTATAATAATTTATCCTATAATTTAATGTAGCCTTGACCCCTGTCATAAGTTAATACACCATGAAGAACAGTGTGCAGAAAACATGCTTATTAATGAATTCGAGAAATAATGTGACATTGTTTTTTGCCATTTCCCATGAAATATCTTAATATTGGAGTTAGCAGAGCCTAGACATTTTTTGCTATGTAATTATGTCTGTCCATATCTTACTAACTTGTGCTGTGATTAAAAGGTTAGTAATTTTAATTATGCTATCTGAAGCCAGTTGTTTGATTCAAGACAAAAATAACAGTATGTATGAACTCTGCATCGTACATTTTTTCTATTTTTGCCAATGGAGTGTCTTAATTTGAAATCTTTATATATAAATGCTAGCTGCAGATGTGTGTATACACTGCTAGTTCTATGTAAAATACACAGTTCCTCAGACACCATGTAGTGGCCCGATTATTCTTTTACTAATGATCACATCTTCTGATTGCAGAGTGACACAAAGCCCTAAATACTTTGGAGCTGTTCTTCTGGGGCTTCTCTGCACAGAGGCAGGATATGTATGTGAGGCTATGGCTACAGTGTTAGTGTGAGTTAGCTCCTCTAAAAAAAAATAGATCAAGTATTTCAAGACTGGGCATCTAACAACACTGTAGAGTTGTAGCGTCGTAAGGTGGAGGCAATTTTTCTCACAACTCCATTTTTTTTTACATTGAGACCTTAAATTTTGTCTCTTAAGTGTCTGGTTAAAAAACTAGGTTTCCATTCAACAACATGACACTGTATGACACACAGTTTCAGTTTTCAATAAAATGTTTGGACATTGAAATCAATGGGATTCCCAGACAAGCCTTTTTTTTTTTTTTTAACCTTAGAAATGGACTGCTCTAAGTGACTCATTTTTTTCAGATCAATGAAAAGTAATAGGTTCTCATTGATACTGAATATCTGACCACTTGTTTAATAGTGGACTTGATGGGCTAAATTCAGGCTAGTTTTTAAGTGTTTTCCTTTCTTTGCTTAAACATTTGATAGAATTTTTTTTGACAATTATTTTCCTAGTGACTTGCTAGTAGAAATGCTAGGCCATTTTACACTCATTTGATTCCTCTGGGGTTTTCAAACTTGGCTTGTATACAATGCTCAATAGCAATTAAAGGGTTAATTGTCTTGTTGTTTTTAGGCTTGGGCTGTATATAGGGACTTGACATTTTCACACTATTTAAAATAGACTGCCTCAGTCCCTATGTACATGTAACTCATATTTAATTCAATGGAAACATTGAGTGTGTATTGACGGAAGAATTTGGTCCACACTTTCACTGTTGTGACAATCAGGAAATGCCTTATTCAGTGGTATCTTTAATTTACCCACAGCCCAAATATTGAAATACTCAAGCCTTTGAAATATTTCATTTAAATGAAGTATTCATATCAATAAGGGAAATCTTAAGGAGTTTCCTTAAGCAAAACCTGTTGGAACTTGTTTGGAACAAGTTCCACAGGTTGGAACTTGTACATATATGCAAATACTACTTCCAGTACACGAATGTTATTGTAAAGGGTTTTTTTTTACTACCATGCCATCATACTCATCTGCCCAATGTGTAGAAAATTATGGTATAAATAATTTTTATAATTTTTTTTTTATAAATAATATAAAATCTTTTTTCATGGATTTCATTTCCTATTTAAGCAGACTTTTATTGGAATCTCACACAGAAGTGCATCCTTTTCCTTTTAGTTACAGAAGATACAAAGATTTCTGGTGTTTCTGAGGTGCTTTTTATTGGTTTGCAAAATGAAAACCAGATGTTCTGGACTCATCTAGTGTTAAGTGTGGGTTCACAACACAGTAATCATAACATGAGGGTGTTGGTGTCTCAGTAGCTCAAATCAAAGATTTGCTAGGAGTATGTCTTGTTGCTTCCAGCCGATGAAAGTAGTTTTCCTTTCCATCAGAACCATACCATAGGGAGATGCTTTGTATCCCAAGTATCCCAATATGTTGCTGAGATGCAGTACTCCAGTGTCCAATAGCTGAGATACAGCCAAGGTATAATGAAGTTGTGGTTTTTGTCCTCTGTGAAGCTGGACCATATCTGTATACCTTCATTAGGGTCCACACCCTTACCTCTGCAAATAGTCTATTCTCCTGAGAAGATGCATAATGCATATGGGGGGTACGAAGTAGGTTATTAGGTAACCTGTACCCTGGCAGAATAATGTCTCAATTCAAGCTGATTTTCAAAGTCTATTAGTGTCATTTTTGTCCTGATCAATGGAAGAAAATAAAAGCTAAAGAGGAACAAAAGAATCCTCTGCTGATTTTTGTTTAAATATAAAAAGATTTAGCAGCTACATGATCATAGAGTATTATCTCTATTCCATCTTAGGACTGTTTTGAGTTCTTGTAAGTGTATACAATTTTTTCCTTAAAATCTGTGGAAATGTTGAGCTATGTGTCTTAATATAGTTTCTTATATTTTAGTGAAAAGGCAGCTGTAGATGTCATCATGACTATGGACTTTTATAGTGCTGTAAAAATTCAGTGTCATCATAAATTCATGTTGCTGAAAATGTCAACATTTATGGCAACTTCTACAAGGACGTATTTTAAAACTATATTAAAATTTCACACAGCAACTTTTATTTAGTAAAAAAAGTAAGATTATAAAGCAAAACATTTACTCTAAGTTTAGAGCAAAGAGGTGTGACAAATAGTTTATAAAAAAGGGAGAAAATGAAAAGGTTTTGTAAGGCAGGTCAGTCAGACCCCCAAAACACAAGAATCTTGTTTATGTGAAACCAGTAATTGAAGCAAATAATTAATATTCACATCTTTTGCCCTTAACATATACTGTTTATCATTTGATAATGTATCAGGGCAACGAAGATGATTAAGGGAGAGGAGCATCTCTCGTATGAGGAAAGGCTGAGGGAGCTGGGGCTCTTTAGTTTGGAGAAGAGAAGACTGAGGGGTGACCTTACTAATGTTTACAAATATATAAAAGGTGAGTGCCACGAGGATGGAGCCAGCCTCTTCTTGGTGACAACCAACGGTAAGACAAGGGGTAAAGGGTTCAAACTGGAACACAAGATGTTCCACTTAAATTTGAGAAGAAACTTCTTCATGGTACACCCTCCTGTATAACCTCATCTAGGTGTTCCTGCTCCAGCAGGGAGATTGGACTAGATGATCTTTTGAAGTCCCTTCCAATCCCTAACATTCAGTGATTCTGTGATTCTGTGATCAGTTGCACACATATAGTAAAATATTACTTTGAAGGCTCAGCATGTCTTTACCTGATTTACACTGAAAAACTGTAAAGTAAGTAAAGTAAATGAATTCTGTTGAGATTAAGACATGATGGAAATCTGGGTTATTTTATTTACTAAAATTTGAGCTCTAATGCTGCAGTCCTTTGGGAATCTTGCTTAAAGGGACTGCATGGACCCCAAAATAGCATAACCCTACACATTGAAACTTCCAACACAGGGACAACTGCTTGTGAAGCATCTGATCCAAATCTCTTATGTTCACTTAAACCACTGATTTCAGAGAGCTGTGCCATAAGTTTAGCATATACTTCACAGAAACTAGCCAAAAGGCAATGTCATAGCAATGGGGGAAGGTAAAATGCCACTTGTTTTTTCTCCTTGAAGATATTCAGGGAGCATCAAGTAACTTCTCCAGAGTTTCTATCACCTTTCATTGAAGCTGCTTCAGAGACTGATGTACCTCAGAGAACAAAATATATTGAGTATTTCCTCAAAACAGTGACATTTATGCTTCAGCAGAGCTTTAGGGACTGAGTTTAGGGACTAAGTCCATTCCTACTGAAGTCAGTGAGGTAGCCCTATTAATTTCCTTGCAGCAATGCCAGGCACTAACACTGAAAAGAGCTGTATCAAAGACTTTAACTTTTCTACAAATGCACAAAGAAGACATGGAATTAATTTTCTGATCCTTATTCTCAGATTTGCCTAATTTTCCTGCATCAGGACAGTCTTAAGTTTAATGACAGTTTTACTTATGCATCTCTATAGTTTTCCACTTGGAGTTCTCCAGCATGTGTGACCCTGTTTTCAGATTGAAGAAGAAACAAAATTAGTCTTTCTGGAAGAACAGATATATAATCACAGTAAGCAAATATAAAAGAGATTATGCATATATAGCAAATGGTCATCTTTCTCACAGGATTATCTGCAAAGTTGCCTTGCCAATCATTTCAAAGGCTGTTGATACAGATAGATATTCATTGCATCCAAAAAGAATACTCAGTGCTTCAGCTCATTTCACTTAGGGTATCAAACAGCCTTAATAATATAAATTTTAATAATGACACACTTAGGATGAATTTGAACCTGAAGCCTCTGTGCAAAAACAAACAAAATCCAGACAAATGTGTGTCCTATTGTCAGGGGTCCCTCTTCTTCTTTGTTTCTTCTTTTTTGTTTTTCTTATTATTACTAGGCTTTACCTTCTATAAACATCTCTGAGGCTGCCCAAGGTAGGAAATCAATAACATCTTTCCTTTTTTTTCTTTTTTTTTTTTTTTTCTTTTTTAAATTCTCAGATACGTATTACTGAGTCTTGTCAGTTCAACATCACTTCTACAAGCCTATGGGGCTGACATAAGAAGTCTCTCCAAGTCTCAGTTTTCATATGTTGTGCTGTGAATTACTAATTCTTTTGCTTCAAAGACAGACCTGAAGATTCATATGACCACTAAGCAGTATCACTATTCTAAGAACATTTTATTTCACACAGAGAATATAAAAAGGGGAACAATACTCAATTCATTTAATACCTTGAGATATTTCTTGTGCGATGTGGAGGAGTAAAATACAATGGAGAGGCTATTTTTTTCCCTTACAGTTGTCATAATTCGAGATTTTTTAAGTAAAGCAGCAAAAGACATGTACTCTTGATGCAGAAGAAAAGTCTGTTTGCACCTAGTATATTATAGAAAAGTTCAAAGATAGATTAACCTTGTAAAAACGTTACCTCTGTAATGTTGACAAGATCAGTAGCTGTATGAATTATTACTTTGACTTGCATATATTACTTTTTTTCTGAATTTATCTAACTTATGCATTCATTACTTGGTGATTTTCATATACTGGTGATTTCACAAATTGTTGCTTCATTTTCTCATTCATTCAAACTCCCACCTTTTAAAAAATCTCACACATCTTTCTGCCCTCAGACTCACAATATTCAGTTCGGTAATTATTTGGTGAATATTCTAGATTAAATGCTTTCCAAAATATAATTTATTGGAAAAAAATAGTAATTGTTTTATGTTCAGTACCTAATATCAAGCACAGAACTATTGTAGTGGCCCTGTGTTAAGGCTGTCCACCCAATGTATGATACAGGAGGAAAGAAACTGCAGAGGCAGACCTGGGATCCACATAGATCAAAATTTCCTTTGCAAGTGTGGACAATGTGTTTTGATGTTAAATTTCTAGACTAGGTAATTATGTGAAAAACCATTATTCTCATACCTAGTAGTAAGAGATTCTTTAAACCATAAGTATGTTTAAACTTCCAACTGAGGTTATATTTATTAGTACGACCTATTGATTCTAGATACCTTGGTTACCTTTCCCGTTGGTCCATGTGAGTGTTCAGTCTCATGTGACAGTGGCTTTTTAAAGAAACTTTTGCCATTCGCTGAATATCCCACCGGCCTGGTTTTGAAAATCCATGTCTTCTGCGTTTTGAAAATGTGTTTCAATTGGACAAATGTACCACTCTTGCAGAAAGAGAAAAGCTTCTCAGCTGTGTGGTCAGGCAGAGAAGTCATGATTCTAATTTTTTCAAAAACTTCTCTCTTTATTAGTTATGTGAAATGCAAAGATATAGGAGCTTGTAAACCAATAATAGTTATTCAGTCTAAACTCTAAGGATAACTTACTATGGGCATGGGAGGCTGAGATAGGATATTGTATTTGCATACATACAGTATATGGAGAACTGTTCTGTTTTATGGAGCAGCAATCATATTTAGTTTAATGTCTTATAAGTCCCATAAAATGACATTAAGAAATTTTGCTATTTGACTGGTGAACAATCTAAGCAATGGTGTTAACTCATCATAACACCCCTACTCTGAAAGCTCAAGCCTCATAAAATTTGGGATATAAATATGCCAGCTCAACTAAACAAGATCAGAGATCTTGCATACATCCTTTCATAGGGTGACATCCAAAAATCTAATGTTCACCTAAATCTTTTAAGAATTTCTACCATTTTTAAGCTACTGGGGAGTCTTAATCTCAGAAAAATCACAGTCTTGCCCTTTTGTTTCTAAACATATCTAGTCATCTGGAAGCCTAGCAGACAACCTAGCAGATTTAGGACACCACCACCACAGTGCTAGTAGATGTGACACGACACCTCTGAGAGTCCTGCACTCTTATGAAATGGCAGATAGGTAATAGGAAGCATTCCTAGGTCATCTACAATTATATTAGATTTCTGGGGCAGAGGAGCTAAACCACAAGGCAATGACAAGAATACAATTGCAACAGCACATTAATATTTTTTCATTTTTTTTGTGTGGATGATTAATATTTGAGATTGTTGAAGATTTAAGGCTAGCCTGACATAAATCTGAATAGTATCTCATGATGTTAACCAGAAGCTCTGCAAACCCAAAATAACAACAACTTCAGTTTAGGATTCTTTCATATACTCGTTGTTCATCTCTGTTTTGATTTGTGTCCTTCTCTTGGTGTATTAGGAACTTTCAGGTGGTAGCAGGAGGAGTTACAAATGTTAGATAGCAAGGACACAGATTTTGCTCCTGGCTAGACTGGTAACCTATATACTTTGCATTTGAAAACAAGCACGATCAGCCTGAATGCACTGGCCTCTTAGTTCTGTACCAAAAGTCCATCTGGGCTATACTTTCTAGTCAAATTCCTCCTACCTTCTCTATGGCGGATGTTAACGCCATATGGGTCTTCCCTCTTCCTTCTGCAGTTTCACAGAATATGAGTAGCGATGCTGTCCAACATGTCATCTGCCCATGGTTGACAATATGCCAGAAGCTGATACTAACCTTCTGGCAAATCTGTGATTTGCTGTGAATAGTATTTCACCCCAAATATATTCTTTATGTTTAATGGACAGCAAAGAAAAGAGATGCAGAAAAGTGAGCATGGTCTGCTGTGCATCACTTTGTGGTCTGTAGACTGAATTCCTTAATGATATTCTCATTAAAAGTTCCTTCTGCCAAATACTGTTTGCTTTTGCCTTCAAGAACTGTCTGCATTAATAATGAGAGACTAATCTTGAAAGTTATTTACACAAAGTTTTATTCTCATGTCACTGCCACAGTTAGCAGCTCCATGTTGGTTGTGGGCAGAGCGAATACCCTGTGAATAAATTCACAGCATTGTGTTACCCTTGGGGCCACCTTACCCCTCAGCCCTCCTCCCCAGAAAAATCTAACCCTGTCCTTGGACAGTAAAGATACTACAGATTTTTTATTAAAGGAAATGCTTTCTTGTCTCTTTGACATCTGTTTCTGAGGTGACTCATCCTAACTTGACCAGTTTAACTGGCTAGCTAGTGGACACAGTCTGCCCATCTAGAGAGAGGAAAAGGTCCTGTAAGGCATCTCATGTCAAGTGGGGTTTTTGATCACTTCCTGGCACCACCCATCATAGGGGTGATGGTGCTGCATGATAGCAAAGGTTCAGATATTTCCCAGTGAAACATACACAGATATGTAATTAAAATACCCTTTTAATGGTTCACAATCTGCAGCTTAGGAATGTTTTGGGCCACAGGTTGTGCCTTTGTGTCTGATGGGCCTTGAAGCTGCACCTAGGATTTGTTCCCTTAAATTACTTTTAAGTAGTTAAGATCACAACTATTATTTTGAATTGAAAAGTTCAATCTGCAAAACAAGTTTTCTTTTGGTGGTAATTTAAAAAACAAACAAACAAAGAAAAAAGCCTCTCTTGTTTCTATAAGCTTCATTTATTTCATTTATCAACAAATCATATTACCTTTATTGATAAAATTAGATGTATTGAGTCTAACATGGATTTTTTTTTTTAATTAGCAAAAAGTTAATGGCTTTTCTGGAAATTTTAAGAGATTGAGTAACTTTATTCATGTGTCTTCTCTAGTGCTTTTTATTAGAAGAAACAAGAGAATAATAGTAGTGGTATTTTTACAGTCTTTTCCAGCCAGATGGGAGAACCAAAAGTCTTATTTTCAAAGTGTGGCATTTTATGACATCATCCTTTTTTACCCAGACAGCTGCACTAAGTTAGTCCAACCTCTACAGTGTTCAGACATTCAGATAAAGTTTGAGTAAGCATCTATGCTTCTGGTGATTATTCAAACAGTCTCTCAACCTTTTGTGGTTCACCCATCACCAGTTAATATCATATTAAAAACTGACAAATAATGTTGCATTTTATTGCGACTTGTACAGGCTGGGTAACCTGCCCATTAATTCTCTGCTGCTTCTCACTTAGCATCATTCTCTTCCTATAACAATAAAAGCACTAAAGATTGTATGCATCTAAAATTAGTTCTTTATTAGTAGACAACTGAGTCCCTCCCATACTTGGTAATATTCAACCTGGAGAGAAAAAAAAATATATTACATGCTGTGACATTTTTTTTAAATTCATGTAAACGAAATGCTTTTAAAAGGTAGTAGATTTTTCTAGACTAGTCAATTTTGTTTCCTCAAAAAATATCCTTTCTTACAACAAACACACTTTACAGGATTTTCTTTTTTACTTCATTAGAAGTTATCTGATAGTTTTGCAGAAAAAAAATGAAAGTGTTTTGGTTTTTTTTTTTCCTTCTCTTTTCCAAAAGCATAAACATTTTTGGCTTCCACCAGTCAACAATACTGGATATTGTTTCCCCCTGAGAAAGAAAAATATTTTCAGTGAATCACCAAAAACATTTCCAATGCTAATCAGCTCTACATTCACTCAAAGAAAGATGGTGAGAATTTGGCTTCAGTAATGACGCTGCACAAGGAAGATGGAATCCCAAGCTACATGCTGTGAAACGTTCAGTCTTCAAAGTAAGTGTTTTTCATATTTTGATTAGAGACAAAGGCACTTGAGATGAAAGATCTAATTCTCTGTTGCTCCACAGAGTCACTGGCACAAGCACAAAGCAGTTGTAACATGATACTAAATGTGAATTGTATCATTTACACTCATTTTGCATTTCTGATGAAAGACAATCTGAAGAAAATTAACCTAGGCACACATACAATTCTTATCTTTGCAGGTGGGATATATTTGTATTTTGTGAATAGTTTTATACACACATAGAATCATGCAAGCAAATTAATAGTTTTTAAGTTTTTTTCTAAAAACCAAACCAAAGCCTTTAAACAGCTTTGATCCATTATGTCCTTATTACGTCAATTTGAGGCTGATGTAACTGGAGGGGAGGGTTGATGGTCATGAGTTTGAGGCTCAAGGGGCCAGATTCTCTCCTTTCATGGAGCTGTTTGAAGTGCAAAACCACAGGGTAAGGCAAAGGTAGTTTTCTAGCTCCCCTAATATTCCTGTAGACTGTAGGATTTCATGCCAGCTCCCTTAACATAGCCCAAGATGGTAATGATGCTGCACCTTGTGCCTGGTGAGGGGCTGTGTGCTGTGCAGGGGCTCCCCGCAGGGTTGATGCTAGCTCCAGATCTGACCCAGAAGGTAGTGTGACCACTAGACCATCAGTCACAACGAAGTTAGGACTTCCAGGTTCAGTTCTTCAGCCTCACAGCTCCCATGGGCCCCAGCCTCCCTGTCTCTGAGAGTGTTTATCTTCCTCATCCTGGTAGCTGGAGGCTGAGTTCATTCCCAGTTGGAGATGGTCTGAGGGAAGATAGTCCCTGCTTTGCTCCAAGAGATCTAGTTACAGCATCTTCTCAACATGACCAAACATTCTAAGACCCTCGCTGGGAACAATTTCTTGTTATTGTTGGCATTTATTGCCTGATAGTTTCAGTCTTTTACCATCTTGCTGTTTACAAATGGATCAAAAGGCAGTGCAAATCATTAGAACTAGCAGTGCAAAGTTACTCTTTTTTTGGCAAAATCCCGCCTGCTGTCATTTTCTATAGTTAAGACTTTTGCCTGAAGCCTTGAATGTCTCACCCTGACACTAGCCTGCAGTAATTAATCATTAAACAGTGATTGAGGCAGTGGACCCAAGAAAATATCTTCATATTCTACCATATGCTGAAGCCAGCTGCAGCAAGCACTCAGAGAGAAGCCGCACAGAGGAAAATACTCTGCCTGACAGTCCCCTGCTGTGTAGTCCAAGCACAGAAAGCCTCTAACAAAGGGCCATAGACAGACTGTTTGCTTGTATTGACCTTCATTACCTGAGATGGTTTAGAAGGCAAAATGTCAGTGTTAATGTGCTAGAATTTTAAACATTATCACATTTTAATGACTATTTCCAGCCTCTCGCATACTCACAATGTGGAACAAAAATGTGGATTAGTGTAATGAAAGGTTATAACAACAATAACAACAACAATAATGAGGGATGGGCAGATGTGTTTTGCTTAATTTCAAACTCCCCTGGAGCATCTCAGGCTTGGAATTAAGAGCGGTTTCCACCCACCCGAGGTTCATGTTTGATTTGGGGCTGGCCCAGTGCCATGTCTGGGCTGTCACAAACCACAGCAGTCATCCAGATCTGGGCATGAACCTGCCTCCAGCTCTGGTGAATGAGTCTGAGTTGACAGATCACCACAGAAACACTGGGGTCAACAGCAGGGTAGGGGGAAGGCAATGAGCATCTTCTGGTTTATGCAGTCACCAGAGTTGGGGCAATTTTCAGGCTGCACACCTATATTATGGTTTTAGAAGTCCCACTAAGACCCCGGTGGCTTCTTGAAACTCACAGGCATCCTGGGTTTACCCCACATGCCTTCCACATATTGCCTTCGTTGTATGGTCTGCCTTGCACAGGTATACAAGTAAACAGCAAGCTACATTAGAGACACATTTTAAAAGGCATTCCCTACAAAAAATACAGGCTTTGATATTCTGCTCTTCATTAATAGACACAGAATTCTTGTCATTTCTGCTACTGAAGTTTCTGCAGACACACTATGAATGGTTTGAAGGCTGAGAGTAGCAGCATTTATTCGGCAAACTTGCTTCCCACTCTGCATGATGGCACCTTCCTCTGTCATTCCCATAACTGTCCTCTTTAAATGTCCCTGTTTATGCAAACATGAGTCTCCATCTGAAGTCTCCCTTAAACCAAAAAAGAACTTTTACACAGATGGTTTTTAGGGGGATCTCACAGATCTCATGTTTCTATTAGAAACTGAGGATTGAACAGTCCTAAGTTTGCCAGTCCTCTTTGCATAGGGTGACCTCTCAGGCACCTGATACCTATATGCAGGAAAATCTGCTGGACTGTGTACATCTGGTGTAACAATACCAAAGTGCTTTTATTTTGCTGAAATAGGTTAAATTGTTCTATTTTGAGTTTGTTCAATAAATCATTAAACAGCATTTCTCTGCGATTACACAAGGTAGTGGTGGCTCAGCCTTCCTCTTTTTTCCAAAGGCCAAGTTCCTTGGAGGATTTTCTGTAATGCAATGTGAGCTTCTCTCAGACCAACCTTTGCCCAGGGCATAAAGCAATTCATGACTCTGGGTGTGCATAAGAGATGTAGTTGCATCATGGTCTCACTGGCGACTTGATTATGAAAAAACCCAAGTATCCTGCTTTAAAAAAATATGATAAAATGTTATTCAAGGTACTCTGAGATGTCTCATTTGTAAAACAAGGAAAATCTTGTAAACAGTTCTGTTCTGGTACTAGGTATGTTTCAACCAGAGGTTAACAGCAGTTTTATTAGGCAGATACTGGTACTTTGACCCACCTGTATATATGTATCATCTCATATTACACAGAACAACTTTAACATAAGTTTCTTTGTCACTAAATTGATTTACACCATCAGAAATGCTGCCCATCCATTTTTTCTGTTTTCAACTTACTGATACTAAGAGTATGATTAGTTTGTGTTCTTTTTTAGGCTAAGGAAAAACCACATGTTCTCAGACTGTTCAGCTAAGAACATTTCAACAACATTAAAAAATTAAGTGAAAGGATATATGCATACTTAAACACACAAGTTTGACCTAGTCTTCAAATATTTCCAGAAAATAAACAATGATATAGTAAATAAATTTTTCAGTTGAATAAAATGAGGCGGAGACTCACAGCTACACAAGATTGTAGTACAGTAGAAAAAGATTTATGGAGATAAAATATTCTCATTGTTTCTTGTCTGAGATCTGACATGGTATTTGCATAGTGGGTGGTCTGTTAATGATGTGTCTTAGTTTTTACATTTGTTGTATTTGAGATTAAGTGTATGGGAACTGGTGGCTTGGGCTCTTTTTGTGTCACTTCAGTGTTTATAATTATTTAATTTATTTTTATTTTCATATAAATGGAAAATATATTTACACATATATTAAATATATATGTATTAAAATATGATGGTTTATGAAATATATACTATTATATAGTTATGTGTTATGTTTACCTAATACAATATATTAAAATTTATGTATATATTTATTTTAAATAACTTATTTTGGGACTTATTCTAGTTACTATTGTTAGTACTACTATAACAATACTGTTTATGTACTGTAATTGTGGACCAGCCCACCATCATATTAAATGCAGAAATGATCTTTGCCTCCAAGTAGTTACAGTACAAGAGATAATAGAATTGAACTGGTTAACAGGAGAAAGCAAGAGGACAGCCAGCTGCTATAAAGGGTTATAATTGGGTGAGGGCTTCAGTACACAAGGAGTGTGTTATAGAGTTTTTCATAGGGTTTGTGACAATTCTGAATTGTGTGGAGAAATCTGAAAGAAGGCACTGAAGTAACTCTGTTAATGTTTTCAGGTGACTTCTATTGAGGACAACAAGCAGCTTTGAGAAGAAAGTCAGAGTTCCTATTCTAGAACCTGCTTGTTAAAAAGTGAAGACGTACAGACCTGGGGTACTAGTTACTGAAGTAAGATAAGGTTAGCTATGAAAGACCTGACAACAAAGATCCATACTTTACAGACAGGAGATTGGCAGAGTGTCCTTTGCAGCAGCACTCTGCATGGATGTGATCATGTTTGCTAAGGTAACAAAAATGCAATAATCAAAACAAGGGATAATGAGTACTCAAGAAAGACATTAAATTGTCTGTGTGGGATAGGCAGGTCGTATCTTAAGGATATAAGAAGTATGCAGCTGACTTATGTTTATCCTATATCTGCAGAGCTTAGAATGAGACCAACCATATTGAAATAACTATCCACTTATTACTTTTCTTTACTGTAGCAGAGAAAACTAACTTTGGCCCAGGACCCTTGTCCTAAGATGTAAGAATTAATAGTCCTGACAGCAGAGTTTAGTATTTATACTAGACGGACTGAATGTGGGAGGGAGGAATTAGTATTGTCAACCATGTTTTTCAGGTAGAGTACAACGGCTGAAAGACTCTTTCAAGGAAGTATTTGGAAGGACAGTTAATTATACCACTTTTTCTCATTCTTACCTTACTTTCCATCACCCTTCACATACAAGGCTGAGTAACAATGCACATTAAGCATGGACTTAAATTTAGTATACGTTTGATGTGCCATGTCTCAATTGTGTGCAATGAACAGAACCATCAGATGCGAGATAGGAATGATTAGAAATGATTATAAATTTGTAGCTCCCCCCCTTTAATTTTTTTACATAGAAAATACCTAATTCAAAGTTTGTTGCATTTTGTAGTTAATTAGAATAAAAAATTACTAAAAGTCTTGAGAGCTACAATGAAGCTGGTTGGGTAACCAGTCATGAACACATTGAGGTATGATGAGGCCAAAGAATTTGAAAAAAAGTGCATTTGTATATTTAAGTGACAGCTTTGACACATCTCACTAGTATATGACAAGGTGAATTAAAGATATTACAATGGAAATACAATTAATCTTTTTGCCAGATCTCTGAGGCAAAAACCTTTTCAGCTTTGCACAAGAGATAAGTAATTTAGTGGCATGGTGTTACTCTTAGAGGCCATCATGCACCTAAAGCCTGAGCTGATGTGGCAGAGAGGAACTATCAGGTTTTCTTCCTAAGTTCCCACACTTTTCTTCTAGTCTTGATCACTTGCAACTAAGGGCAGAACATACCTGGACAATGTTATTTTCTGTCATCAGCAAGGAAGAACAAGATGAGGAACATGTTATAACAGTCCAACCCTTGCGAAGAGGTTGGAGGAGTAAATTACTGAACCAGGTCCTCCTCTACAAAAGAGTTCCACTGCCAGCCAATGTATCTGTTTCATTTAAAACATTTTTTCTATGGCTAGAAATATTAGATAATTTCAATCTAGCCAGAAACACCATTACCAAGAAAACAATAAGACAATTCTGGGGCATTATTATTGTGATGTCCTGGTGAATACAAACATCAACACCACTAAGTGTTGAGTCTTCCTAAAATTAGGTTCAGGGTCTGCATCAGTGCACTTTGGAAAAGGATAATGATATACTCCTAAAAGATCATATGCAAAATAATATGAGGCAGGATATAAAATATCTTTGACTGAAAGAAAAAGAAATATTATTTTACATCACTCCCAAAAATAGGTCTGATAGGGCTCATCAGGAAAGTAGCTCAATTTTTATCTGTACCTAGCTTGTGAGAAATGTACTGATACAGACCTCTTTTTCAGGGAAGAATGAGAAATGAGTTGTAATCAACAAGCAAGCTATAGGCTTATGAAAATACGTTTGATTATGAAGGAGTCATATCAACTAAATTCATTGAAACACCTAAGAGGTGAGTAGGTCTTAGCAGAACAGCGTAGGACAAGGAGGTAGAAAGCATGAAGATATGAAGAAGATACGAAAGTACTTCTGGAGTCCTATTTTATTGGCTAACACCTGCATCCTTTGAAAAAAAATCAACTGCTTCATACTTGTTTTCATTATTTTTAACAAATCTATACATAGTCTTTATGTTTAACAAAAATAGAGACGTTTTGGGAAATGTGCTGTATAGAAATTGTCTAGTGGGTGGGGTGGAGTGTTTTACCCTTTGTGTTGGTAAAGTTATTGATATTTTCTGGTAAGCCACCTAAATTAATAGTGCCTGAAGATATTTTATACCTGGTTTCCCAAAGTACAAATTACAGCAGCCTTGTACTTTTTTTTTTTTCTTTTTTCCTGAGGCTTTTTGCACAGCTATATATGCAGATGATCTCTAATAAATTGATTTGTACTTCTCTCTTTCGTAATAACATTACTTACTGTAAAAAATATCTTGTCTTAAGAGCACCTGTAGTTAAATAAAATGAGTCAGTAAATGCAATTACTTAAAAAGGTAGATTCTGCACTTCCAAACACCAGTGCAAGTAAACACTCTTTTAGCGGAACCTAGTTTACAAACTTCTTTAACACAAAATATAATAAGTTCTGTTGCCTGTTAATAACTATTTTATTATCCCCTTCTTCTTGAACTTGGAAAAGTTTTGAGCTTCCTATGGGAGGACTGTAGTTTATGACTGTAGTTTACAGGGCAAATACTTTAAATTATCTAACAAAACAAAACAAATAAAAAACCAAAACCAAACACCACACTCACTTTTTTTCTGTCACTACATATTTTGGCTGAAGGAACAATGGGGTGAAATCCAGTGCTTACATATTTCCCAGAATTCTTCCTTTAAAAAATAAACGTAGCTTTTCTCAGTAGACCGTTTTTTTAGCAATGTTCTCTTGCAGAGGAAAAAAAAAAAAAAAAAAAAAAAAAAAGAGTAGCCTGAAAGAAAGTAATAGAAAGAAATACTTATCCAAATTTGATGAATTCCATACCACAGGGACAGCCAACAACCTTGACACTAGGAACCCCTTATGAGTTATATTACCTGTATGTATATGTCTTTGAAGGGTACAAACCTGTACTATCCATCTACCCACAATAAGAGACTGTTATTGTAATATTTACTAGAGGATCCAATATAGTGAGGCACCCAAATGCATAAACTTTCCTATGGAAATCAACTGGTTATTCATGCATGTAAGTGCTTTACTAGGTCAAGTTCTGGACTGGCACTGAAAAACTGTTTCCACCTGCCTCTCAGCAGAAGGCTTTTCTGAGTGATTTTGAGAATTTACGCTTCAGCAATCCAGAAGTAATGGGTTTTTCAGAGGTTGGGTCCTGAGCAGGCAAATAATGCAGTGGCTTGCAAAAAGCAACCCAAACGATATGTGTGTGTTTAGAAAGGGAGGAAGTGTGTAGACCTGTTGTCCACACAACAGTGAAGACTGGGCACCTCAGCTGCTTTTGAGTTCGGAGTTATTCACTTTTACAGCCAAAGGTATGCTTCCAAAATATTGTCTGCTGCACACAGTCCACAATTAGAGCTCCCCACCTCCTTCATATAGGCCTATGGGAAAAAACAGTGCAAAGCTTCCAATGAGACATTTCTGGCCTGCTCTAGTGGGTCCTGTTGTATTCTCCAAGGTGTGAGATGCAGCCTATCCATCACAAACCTGAGGGAAAAAAAATGGCAGAATAGGATTCAAAGTACCACAAGATTTTTACCATGGGAGTTATTAGCACTGTCCTCAATATTAGCGAGCAATTAGAGTGCAGTCCATTTGTCTTGCATGTCAAATGGCAAAGGTTCTGAGACTTCCCAGAAGCAAGACCAGGCCTGTATCACAGCACTACTGTGTCAGGATGCACCATCCTCATCCCTCCACAGACCTCAAGTCTCCTATGGTACAGAAGTTAGGGGGATCCAAAGTGTGGTGTTCCCACTAATGCTATTTTGCAGAGAGGAAAATAAAAAAAAAAAAACATGGATTTATTTCAATTTACTTCTCAATCATTTACACAGGCTAGGTGTGTGCAAGAGATGTACAAGTGCAAGAGATGCAAAAACTTTCCTAATGCATGGCAATACTTTTGAAAATGTGTTTCATTTGCGGAGCTTAATCTGCAAGGTTACCTCTGGCCACAGAAGTTGTAGCCTAATATTGTAAACATGTAAATGGTTAAGTCCCTTACTTGTCTTATAATCTCTTAAGGAACAAGAATTTTTGTTCTATTGAAAATTGCCATTTTTTTTTTTCCCGTAGTTTGAAAGTTTTTACCAGAAGGAGAAAGGAAGGAAAAAGGATTGAAGATCTAAAAATAATATTTAAATATTTTAATTTATTTAAAGTTCTTTGTTGCATTTAATTAAAATATTAAAAATATTACAGAGATAATGATGATTTTTTAAAAAAACTGTATCTTTTGACAAGAACAGTTCAGCCAAAATATATATTATCAATTCTGTCATTTGGATTGACATCCCTTTGGCACCTGCAGATGGATAATTTTTTTCCTGTGTAATTAATAAAAAGTTTACATATTCAGTGAAGAAAAAAGTGTGCATATTTAATACCAATTATGCTTTCAAATTCCAGGCTAGTAAATACACAGCTGAGGCCCGCTGTATTCTGATACAGCCTACAGAGTTCTCGTTACATACAGACAGGGACAAGAAAGAACAGGTGAATACATGCTATTTTTTAAAATGTATTTATTCCTGAACAGAGAAGAAAAAAAATTCTCACATTAACTGTTAGTAAAATACGCTTGAGATGCTATGATAAAACTCTTTAAAGAGCTGGAAGTTCACATTTAGATTCTATGACAATTATGTCTACGATGAGATGAGAAAGAAAACAGAAATCCATCTAAAAACAGTTGAATCAACTCAACTTTGCTGGATCAGTCCCAGGTAAGAAGACGTATTTATTAATGTTATTTATTTATAAGGTGCTAGTCTGCAGGGAACCCAGAGAAGTGCTTCAGCTTTTCCAGTAGTCTCAAGAGAAATGCTGAGGGGTAGCTATCTCACTCTGTTGCAGGAAACATCCCGAGGCTGCCAAATTAATGCTTTATGGTTTCGTGTATGGCAGAATCAAACATTTGAAGGAGCTGTATACCATACAATATGCCTGTACAGGTGTCTTAACAGTAAAGTTGCCCAGAGACAGTTACATTTTTAACTTAGAATTAGTGCTTCAGCTAAAACAGAAACATGGCTGAAAAAATATATTTTATTTGCAGATTTTCAGTGGTTCTGCAAATTTATTCTCATTTCCACTGTCTTTTTTTTTTTGCATGGCCTTTTCTTTGTTTTTGCTTTTTCACCTTTTATTCTATAAAAAGCAAAGAGAAAAAGAGAGAGAGAGAAACATGAAGCCCTTAAAACCTCTTGTATTATTTTCCAAAACAACTTGTATTGGCTAAAGAGCAGACAAAATCCATTTCATACAGCTGAAATATTTCATTTTTGTGTTCCTTGCAAACTTTTCATCAGAGAATGCATCCACGATTTGCCTAGCCTTGTCACAGAGTATGAGAGAATAGACATCTTGACTCTATGGCTCCAGCATTCAAGGCAATGTTGGTCAGCTCTTGAACACAGGCATCAGGCTTGAAAAGAAGAAAATTGTAACAAATTTACTGACAATGCAAATCACAGAAAATGGCAAAAATCTGTTTCCTTGACAACATGACTGCCCCAGAGGATGCTGATTTTGATTTTTTTTCGGGGGGGAGGAGGAGCTGGGAACTGGAGGATTTTGACAAATGAGGCTTGAAAATAGCATGCTGAAATCAGTACAAATATGTATTTTTGTACATGCTATCTCTTCTTTGATGCCAAAGCAACACTGGAGTCTGAAATGGAGCACTCCCAGCAGTTGAGTTTTATAAGTTTAAATCTGGTCATGGAAATATGTTTTGATATGTGAGTTACATTTTCTCCTTGCCAACAGAAGCCAGCTACTAAGCTGAGGCCACCCGCTGCTAATGAAACTATGTTCCACTAAAAACCTGCAGCACAAATACATGGTAGCAGAGCATGTTCTGTGTGTTGTTCCTCCTCATGTGATGAGCAGCGCATTTCCTCGATGGATGCACATTGCTTACATTTTTAGAGCTATTAAGCCAGGATAATTATGGAACAATCTAGGCAATGTTCAATAGCCCATGCAGATGCCTGACAGGGCATGTTGTCTCTTAATTAGGAATTTGAATGCCTAATGCTTGTATATTAACTGAAATAATTGGATAGATGTTTTACATTTTCTTCACTTTTACTGACAACCAAGCAAGGGACCACAAGAATCAACATATCTTCCTAAACAAGCTCATCTCATTTACACTTTCTAGGTGATCTGTTGTTTAAGTAGGATTTTTAAGAGAATTGATGCTGGCTACTGTGTAAATACATTGTAAGATATTCCTCAGTGAGTCTAGCAGTTTTAAGTTGGTATCTTGTTGCTTCCCATAGTATCGTAACATACACAGTGTAATTACCTTTCTGCATCTTTTATGTTCCTCAGAAGTGGAGTAAAATTACAATAATAATTGTCACTTATTTATTGTTTCAAAGTGTTGGTAATGGGATATGCATTGTATCAAACTCAGTGCTGATACCATACTAGCACAGTTTGATGCGGAATTCTGCTTTGCACTTTACAAGGCTGCTTTCCTCAGGTTCAGGATGTCTTTCATGGTCTGAGCTTCCTGGACTGGACTCTACAGCTCTGGTTGCGAAGGAGGGGTCTACTTGGAGATCCCTACCCTTGCTCTCATTTTTGTTCAACAGAGGGAGAGTCTTACTGACTCTGACCAAGCTGTGTGGAAGCAGGTAGGACTTGAAGCATTACATTCAGTGGTACCATCCATTAGTCCATTTCCACAGCTAAAACACCATTCATCTCCCATCAACATAACAAAAACAGTCAAAAAAATCCTCTGGGCTCCACATTTGCAGAACTAGGCGCCGAAATAGCAACTTCTTCAATCCATGTCTATTCTGTATATGAGGAGTACTATGCTTGCCAGTATATACATTGTTTATATTTAAGATGTCTGATAAATATGTTTATTCACAACTATTAGTATAAAAGCTCCTTTAAAGGCAACAAATTGCTCTCTATTAGTAATGTGCATAATGACCTATTTCCATAAACATTTTTAGTAAGAGAAATTTTAATGTGCAAAACCCTGCAGACATTTTATGGAAATTTGACTGTATTCTGCAGAAGTGCATCACAGTCATATTTTGTTCTTTAATATTTTGTTTTGAGAGGTGAATTACTTTCATTCTGATATATAGTACAAAAGAAACAACCTGGCATAGGAAAAACGAAAATGAGTCTTAATGTGTTTCCCTCTTGCTAATGTATATTTCCTTGATTGATCTAAGGATGTTCTTTGCAGAAAATGTACAGCCCCTGTTGGATTTTTTTTTTGCATATTTATTTCAAAAGGATGATGGAGACTTTTAAAAAAGCTCTTTAAATCCAGTCATAAGGGAAAAGAATAATAAAGGAATGTCTTCATGGTCAAAAGGGTAAATAGCGCTTCTGAGCCTATGTTTATTGTATCACACCTGGTTTTTATACCTAAATGCAGGTCAAATGTGCAAAACTGTGTTCACAAAATATTGTGATGCAATTTTAGAGGTATGGCTTAAAAATGCGCCTGAGGGGTTTAAACATGTGTTAAGTTTATTTTTTTGTTTGAAAATAATGCAAGTAAATCATTGGTATTCTATGCAGTCTTAACAGCATTTCTGTATGTTACGTGCTAAACACAATCTGAACAGCAGCAGAGCTTTTCGTATTAATTTACTGTAACTTTGGAGCAAATAATGCTTTTTTTTTCTTCCATGCAGAGCTTAAAGCTTCTCAACTACCAACAATTCCAACAAAAGTCTGTAAAAATAACCTAACTCATGTCAGGTGCAAACTGTCTCATTTGTAGTTCTGCCAAAATTATATCAGGAAAGAAGGCAAGGTTTTATTTTAAATTAAGCTAATTGCACAGCCATGAAAAGGAGGTAAAAATGGAAAAAGTATCCATAGATCTAATACTAAAAAAACATGTGTTATTTCAGCTCTGCTTTGAAGGCACTCTAGGCAGCCTTTTTTTAAGGAAACAATGCTCTGTATGAAAGCACAGGCAGAGCACAACCCTGAGTTCAGTTCTGCCTTTGACACTAACTGTGCAAATTTGGGCAAACCACCCAAGTCACATTTTTAAGCTGGACTTATAAAGATATTCACCTCTAATATGGTTACCCCATCTCTATAGCATATAGCGAAAAAGCAAGTTCCTATATTTCCAATTTTTCCTTACAAATGTTGATATGCTTTGCAGTATCCATATGATCTATTCAAAATTTAAGGCTATATCCCCACTGGAAACAAAGTCTAAATTAAAACCTATATTGATAAGGAGATAAACTGAGCAGAAACATGGCCTTGGATCATCATATTAATTAAGCAGTAGCTTAACTTTTAACATGTGCCATTGGATTCTATGATCTTTAAAAGTGGTTACAAATGTGATTAAGAGATTGACTAAGTATCTGACTGAATATAAGGCTAGACTCTCCTGTTTCAGTGAAAGGTCAGCTGCAGTACATCTGTGTTGCAGCTCTAGTAGCACAGTTGCTCTAAATATTTTCTTTTTCAAAGCACTGAGAAGCATTTAGTAGCTTCCAAATATATTATGAGAACCGAGAGGACATAGAGGTACCAAGGCCTATGCACAGCCCTTGTCTTATCTCACTGAAATAAATTGCTAGCTGTAATTAATTTCAGTGGGATCAGGAATGTGATACATAAAGCTTCCAAAGGAAACATTCTTCCTTCTCCCAGTCATTTAATATGATCTTTCCTGTCATTACCAGTGCTGTACTTTCATGTAATAGGCAGTTGTAAAACCTTAAATGAGAATGAATGAAATTTGAAGTGTTGAATTAGTCAAATGAATTAATGACCATGTTTTAGTGGTATTTTTGCCACAGGAAGTATAAAGAATCAGTCAAGATTTTGTCCTGTGAGGGCTGTATTGTATTGATTTCTTTTTCAAATGACCAAGCAATTAACATAGCAGAAACCTAGGTGCTCAGCAACTTCTCCATTAAACAGAACAAATGTCAAGTCCTATTAGTATAGTCAGCTGTTCCATAGTGGTTGATCAGATACTATCTATCATTATATGTTTATTATCTTGTTGAAATAGTATTATGAGATTTTGCTGATAACTTCGGATGATGTGCCCTTCTTCATTTTAGTCCTTCTTTGTAGTTCAGGCACAAACAATTTCATTACGTCCAGACTGGTAAACCATTAATTGTGAGAGTCCAGATTTTCAGCAGTTCATGCTGGTACAATAATTCTTCTTTCTCTCTCCTCTCCCAAGTGAAAAGAATATGTATTTTTAATAATAATAAAAAGAGATAATCACTTAATACAGAAATGTCCATTGCACCCAAACAGCAAATCCAGCTTAAGTGGAAATTTACACAAAGAATTATTTATAGGAATCAATCATAATTACATTTAATGCATGCTGCAGCTGTTTATAATTGTGGTTTTCCCAAGGTTATTCTCCTCCTACTGTCCACCCCCACACACATGAAATTTGTTTCTGTGGAAATGCTTAGGACACATTATCATTTTCCCATAACTTGTTACAATGGCAGCTGACTGTTGCAAGGCAGACTAGATCCTGATTAGTGAGTTCAATAAAAAAGAAAACTTTTTATTGACCAGTAAAATGTCTTGAGAAGCAGGTAGGTAATAGCTACCAGGACAAACATTTTCCATGTCATTCTGTTTACTGTTTATTATGAGAAACAAATCTGACTGCTACAGAAAGTTAATTTTTGGTAATCATAAATTCAAGATAGTGTGAACCAAACTAAGAAGCCATGCATCAAATAGTATAACTGGTACCTAGTCTTACTCAGTTAGAAATATCTTTCTCCAAAACTCATTGCTACAGAACTGATTGTAAAATGAACTTCTTTTTTTTTTTTTTTTTTTTTTAAACTACTGAAAAAGCTGGTATTTCATAGAGAAAGAAAAAAAAGATTTAATTTTGAGTGCTTCTTATCTCCAGTTACTTGACAAAATTAGTAAGGGTCTACAAGAAAGAAAATAAATAGCATACACATTTTTAAATGTGTTGAAGACCCAATGTCCAGCCAGAAAGTCTGGAAAGGACCACATCAGGAAGCCAGTTGATGTGAGATACATGATTACCCATAAAGGACTCTGGGTTGTTTTTTCATACATAGTACGAGCCAGGACAAGGTGTATATTTAAAACAACTATTCTTTTTGGCACATATTGCTCTGACTCCCTCAGTCAACGAGTTTTAAATTTTAAATTTTATTGTATATTGGTAGATTTCCTATGATGGTGATCAACTCTAAGGTAGTTCAGTGCAAAGTGTGTCCTATGTCATGCTATTGTATTAATCCCCCTGAAGTATGCCCTGTGTCTATGATATTCACATCAGGGCTAGACCATCTTGATAAGCCCAAACACTCTGAGGGAAATCTCTATGAAGCTCGAAATGTAAAATCCTCTGATCTTTAGGGATATTTGTATTCATGCTGTTGTCCGAGGTTTTTGTCTTCTAAATTTTAGTCCTTCTTTATAAATTATCTCTTTGACATGTGAACATTTGTTTCAGATGTTCAGTTAGGCACCTGCGTTCAGCAGTGATGTACATTTCTGTTGTAAATACATTTGAATCATATGATGGAGAATTCCTGAATTCCTGTAGTAGTTATAAAGGTATAAATTGCACAAAATTAGGCATGATTTTAGTTTCTCAATTCTGTCTTAACTTCTGGAGCACAATGGAAAGAATCTATAGCAAAAGGTAAGTTACATATAATACAAGATTATTACATTTGTGGTTAGACATGAAAATCTTGAGACAAAAGTTTGGTAATTTAGAATGGAGTCCTTCTTCTGACACAGCTAACTGAAATGTGACCCTGATTTACCCCTTAGACTTCAAAAATACATTGCCAGGAGTACCGCAGGAATCAGAGCTGTTGGTGTTGGTTTGGTGAAGATGCTGAAGTGACTGAGGAAGTGCCCATCCCTCTGAAGAGCTTCATCAGTGAGTGAGGCCCATCAGTGAGGGAGTGCTGTGGATGTCCCAGCACCCACCCCAGCCTCTGAGACTGAGACAGCTGAGGTTCTTATGTATCAGTAGCTGAGCTGCCTCAGTTTACGGTGTAGCTTCTTAGGACAACTCAAAATCCCAAATCTTAAGTCACTTTGTGGGGAGCCTTGAAAATCTCTCTCCTTCTGCCTTGTCCTGAGGTATAAAAATAGGTTCAAGCCCATTCCAAATCAATCCATTCACTTGCTATTTGTGCTTTTATTTCTCCCCACATACCTTGTAGCATAGAATTTACCTGTAGCTGAGATGCAGCATAAGTAAATAACCAATGGGGACCAATAATAATTGCAATAAACCTGTAACTTTGATGCTCCGGTATTTAACATTCTGGATCAAACTGTGCCCAGCCTTACACTGTGCAGAACCCCCTTGAGGGCAATAGGATTTCATGGGGTATAAATCAGGGCAGGATGAGGCGATTTCAGAGTAGGTGAAATTGCTGATGTGACTTCCATATCTTAAAGAGACTTCAGCCAAAAAGTAGGGTAATGAGGGCAATAGGGAAGAAGGTCACAGTAACACATTCAAAAATAAATTAGGAAAATGTTTAAATAGTTCTATGGATACTGCTCTATTTTTTACAATGTTTGGGCCAGTTTGGAAAGAGAAAAAATATATCAACTGTATCAGTTGCTGTATAAAACACATCTTCCAAAACAGGTGCTTGATTTTTTCTCTTGCTGGTTTTTGCTTGATTTTTTATCTTCTCTCTCCACCTGAATGAAAATATAGTCTGCCCAGGGTGTCTCTAGATAGCTGCTGTTTGATGCATTATTTCTTAGCATTTATGACTGACCAATTTCAGAGCATTGTAGCAATTTAGCATTGACTCTAGAAAAACTAACCATATTTTTACTGTTACAGAAAAGAGGCCTTGGAAATCCACAGGCAAAATGAACATTAGAGTAGGAGTGTGGTTCTGTGGAAGGACAGGTTCTTCTTTAGAGGTAGGTGTAAATTGAAATCCCATTTATTCCAAGAGAATTTTCAAAACTAAACACATTAGAAGAAATCTTATTTGTTTTTGAAATAGACTTCTACTTCATAAGATTTTGTTATTTTAGAATATTTACATATTTTCAATTGATATCTGTAGGTTTTTTTACTTATTATTTTTGGGAAACAAAAGTGTGTATAATTATTTTTGTTCTCATTAATTTTCTGTAAAAACACTGTAAGATTTCACCAGATGAAAGCTTCTCCTTAAAAAAAAAAAAAAAAAAGAGAGAGAAAAAAGGAAAAAAAAAAAAAAAAAAGAGTTTGGCAGAAAATATTTAACTGAACTAAAAAAACAGATTTATGTAGCCACTAATGGAATTGTAACAATGGAGAAACCAAAAAGATGCCTTTGCTATAACATCTGCAGAATAGAGTTGTTATCAGAGATTATTTTCCCTTCCAGAGCAAGCTACTACCACTTCAGCTCAAGGAGCTTTCCCTAAGGAAGTAATCCATTATATTTTCTATGGCCTATTAGTATAAGATGGCATCTTGCAAGTAAGCCTGTTGCCTGTATTTTGTCTTCTGAGTGACATTCCACAACCGCTCTCATTCAACCAGCTTTATTGAAATCAACATTTTGCTGCTGTAGTTTTCCCTTAGATAACTTGCCCTGCAAATTCCCGCAGAAATGGGCCTGTAAGCTGATCTGAGCTCTTTCATCACCATGTTGAATAAAGTGACTTTGGTATGTATGTGATGGCTCAGGGAGAACAGTCCTCCACAGCCGCACTGCAGGAGGGAGGATGCCAGAGGAGATGGGGATCATGGATCCCTAATGCCCTACACCCTTCGCCACTCATGTTTCTCTAAAAGAGGTTTAATGCCACCACAAATGTGGAGACTGCTGAAGTAATTTTATATTAATTTAAAAGGTGACACAACATACAGGGTACTGAAATCAAGTAATGCATACGAGGGAGATACTAAGCACAGCAGTTATGGTGAATAAGAAGGTGCCAGTGATGCTTAAAATGGTTAGTAGAGGAAATAAACCTCTCCAAAAGAAAGCTCTGAATGTCAAAAGAATTGATTTTCAATGTAACTATCCATACACTGAGAATCCCCAAATGGGCATTTTTCAGCTGGGGTTAAAAAGTGACTATTTTAGTGCAAGGATGTATTCTTAAGGATTACAAGGAAAAGCTCTGCCACTTGTCCTCTATTCATATAAAGTGGCACATAATCTCTGAAGGTCAGGCTTCAGACACTGATTTTGGAGACCAGGTGCCAGAAAGGTTATAAGCCAGTGCCAAACAATTACTTTTAAATGATCTCTTTGCAATATATAAAAGGGTATGACTGTGGTTTTCTGCTGCCCACAGAGTCAGAGCCAAGAAACGTAGTCAGCAGTAAACCTAAACTCTGCCACTTTTGCTCTGTCTTAAATTACAGTTAAAAAAAAAAAAAATAAAAAAGGGAGAGTTGATCTGCAGAGAGGTGAAGGGTGGCATTAGGAACCAGCACTCCTGCCGTGTGCTGAAAAATGCATCTGGCAATCCCAGTCCAGTTCTAGCACTGATCATTCTCAGGAGGAAACTGAGCTCCTCTCCCCTCTCCCCACCACTGCCTCTTTAGTGCACACCTCTGATGTGTGCTAAAGGGATGTCTGGATCTGAGAATAATTCCAGCATTTTGTGACTATTTGAATGACAGTGCTTTGCTCCTCATGGCAGCATTGAGGAGCACTGCTCTTCACGGTGGTGATTCATGGTTGGCAGTGAATGGACTGTGTTTGCACCATTGTACATAGGTGGAATGCTGTCAAGGTTAAGCACATTTAAATTGTGACTTTTATTTTGTAGAAGATTTGCTTCTTAGTGGTTGCTTTAGCTCATTTCCAGGGAAACTAGAAGATATTAATAATGACGGGCCTTTTACACTGTCCTTTAGTGTTCAGGTCAGTTAAGAGAGAACAATACAGGACCAAAAGCTTGCAGCTTGTTGCCTTAGCTCTCCTCCACCCATACTGAAAGATGCCCTGCCTGGCTGCTGGATATCCCCAGGCTGAGAGCAGTGGCTGCCTTACAGGACTGTAATTCTCTCCAGGGAAGTTTTCCCATTACTGATGTCTTTAGATACAGGGCTCAAATCGGACCTCAACCTATTATTTCAATACCTATTTCTGTCAGGTGTGCAAAGTCACGGGCAATGATTAAAAAAAATATATCTCAAGATTTTCAAAGACATAGCCACGACAATCATGTTATCATGGACAGGTAAGGCAGCTTAGATTAATTAACTCATGTACCATTATGTGTTCCACACAGAGTAATCAACATGAGGTAAATTACAGAGGCTCTTAAGCAGTTTTTACAACCCACACTGAAATTCCTGCTGTTGAGTATGGTATGAAAGCCAAGAAGAAATTTCAATGCCTGAGTAAAAGGTTGGAAGAATAAGAACTAGCATATGTAAGGTGTTCGCTGTGGCCTTTCCTCTAATTTCCATGCAAAAATTTGCTTTCACAGGCTATCGTCTTGGAAAAAAAAAAAAATTTTTTTTTAAATTAACCCATGTCATGTATACATAATTCTCCTTGAAACAATGTAAACCAAGCCATAGAACCCCAGCACTGAGTATATATTCACAGGTTAAGAATAAAATATTCTTTGTGGATTTTAAAAAAACAAGCCGCAAACAGGATTACTTTCACCTAAGAATTTTAAAGCATTTTTCATTACTGGTGAATGTTTTCTGTTTTCAGATGCATAAACTGAGTCAGAAATACAGCTAAGCCCTTCACGTAGCTAAGATCTTCAAAGAGTCCTACAGGATCTGAGCTCTGAAGTCTTAGCATCAAAATGTGATTTACATCAGCACAATAATTTTTTCCTCCATCAACTTCAGATTAAGGATCCAATCTCTAAAATGCATTCACAGCATATACATAGTCCCTGCATGAAAGAAAAAGTTAGTTGCCTTGGAGCATCACTCACAAAAATTGGCAAGTTGAGCAAGGAGCTCTGTATCATAATAAAGAAGAAAGCTCAGGGCTAGACTGTAATAAATTCCACTTTTCTCTTAGATACTTTTATTGGCAATACTCAATATTGCACTTACGTAGGCCCTTTCCTTCAAACTAACCAATCCTATCTTTGAGAAATAGGATGTACAAGAAGGTACCATGTTTTAAACAGCATTTAGGAGTCAGAGCACTCACCCCAGCCATGAAAGACCTCTGTTCAGTCTCCTCCTCTGTTGGAGATTTCAAATGCACTACCATGTCCAGCAGACTTACTTAACCACCAGGATACAGGCACGCTGAGGCAGAAAGGGGAGGAAGAAGATGGAATTAAAATTCTGGATTTTGATTCCCAAAACTCACCCTGCCTGTATTGTTTTAGCTCCTAAGCATGAACTGTAATGACCAGATTTTTAGGGTGTGCCAAGGTGCTCGCAAAAGCACTAATGCACCTGCCTCCCAGTTGTCAATCTGTTTCATAAATTCATGGTGTTTTTTAGATCTGAGAGGAGGATAAATCCTTGTCTTTCTATTGAATGTGCTGTAAGTAAAGCCAGGACGCCTTGGTCCAAAATTCCTTTGCAAATGTCCAGCTCTGGGGAAAAAATATCCCATTCCTGATTTGTTGGTAAATACAAAAGATGTGCTGGCAATTCTGACATATTGTTGGTTGGCAGTAAAGGTTGCTAGTATACATTTTTTAAAAAGTACAGTTACCCCTGTGTAACAGACTGCTTTCTCTACAAGCACACACACACTTTAGCTTTAGCATCTCTGTGCGCTTGTGCATTTGTGTGCTTGTGTGTCGGTGTGTCTCTGAGTGTGTAAGGCTTATTTTTCCTGAAGAGAGAAAGCTGTGCCAAAAAGTCTCTCACTCTCAGCAAATCCAAGACTAAGGCTGGAAGCCATGAGAATTAGCTGCAGGTGCTCAGGGTTTAGAAACTGCTGAAGGGACGAAAGACCAAGGTGTTGGCTCCAGGTTAGTTCTTATGATCAACTATTCTTTTTATCTTCCCATAAGACCACCTCACTCTTTTGTTGGCAAGGGGGAGTAAGAAGCGGGGGGGGGGCAAAAAAGAGTTAGACTGTTTGATTTCAAATGGGAGGTGGAATTCCTCAGAAGACGAGCCTGTAGCGATCAGGAAAAAGAGATTAAGAGAAGCAGATGTGGGGAAGAGGGAAAATGGGGAGGGGGGTGAATTTATTCATGCAATTTAGGATATTAGCAGTAAATTGAGGAGGTGGTTTGTTCTGCGTTTAGTCTTATACAAATTCTGCCCCCCTTTTCAGCACATTTTCCTTTTGTTTATCTCCTGAGAGATGCCCACATGTGTACAATACAAAGAATCGAGTCATAAAAGCGCAGGCCTGTCAGCCTCCCTGAGGACCAATTAATGGTGTTCCAAATCTTGTGGGCAGGCAGATGAAAAGGATAGAGAGAGAGAAGGGAAGGTAGATGAATACTCAACGAAAGCAAGGCAGGTTTTTCAGATGTTGGTAGGAACTTCTTTAGGTATTCTCAGCTAACTTATTTGGGGTTTGGGCTTCTCCCCCACTTCTGTGGTCCCCTGGTCATAACTGCAACAGAGGAAAAAGCTGCACTTCAAAATATCAATTAGGCTTTTATCCAGACCAATAACAACACAACGCCAGTGTGGGAGAGGCCACAGAAAAAGGACATTTATAATTTTCCCAACCTTCTTTTCATATATTGGCAGTTTTATTGATAGGTACTTTAGTTTACATTACCATTTGTATCTCTGAGCTGGGTATTGCTCTGAATGCAGCAGGCTTTGTAGTGCAACCTTTTACTCCTATCTCACCCCCTACGTGTCCACAGGCCTTTGAACAGCAAGCAAGTGGCACTTTGAAATCAGGAGTTGAAAGTGTTTGACATGGAAAGGGGAGCATGAAAGTCTTGCTCTTTGAACCTTTTCTTTTCAAAGTCCCACAGAAAGTAGAGTCAGAACAATAATGGACAGACTGGGAGCTCTCAGGGTGAAGTGAGGATATGTGGTAATGAGGCTTTAAGTGTTTCGGCAGTCATTCCACCCCACAGTTTCTTCCCTTACATACTACCAGCGAATTAAATCTACTGCAAGATTCCACAGAAATCTTTGGCTAGTTATATATTCTGTCCCTGCTTAATTCATTCCTTGATTAAGTTCTGGAAATGAAATTGAGATGATGAAAAAAGGAAAGAATAGTAAAAATTATCATTAGGTTGCTAACTACTGAAGGAAGACCAAAGATCAATTTCTTGTTTGTTTGTTTTGATGTACAGTAAATGCAAGCTGCATGAGAAATGCAGCCAGCTGTTGCACCAAATATGAGGTGCAGGCCTCTCTGTACTCATATGCAAAATCATCTCTCACCTGTTGGGGTCAGGATGCTGAATTAGTAAACTTGGCAGCTGCTAAGATTTGCTTCAGTTATTTTACCTGCCTGTGAGATCAGTTAGCATAGAGAGAACAGAAGAATCTTGGAGGTCCTGCAGTAAAACATGTCATTTAAAAGCTTCATTATATTTAGGAAGAGAAGAAATAGAAGGCCAAGTTATTATTCTGTGAAGTCCATGAGGTGATCTTTCACTCTTTGGAGAAAGGTAAAAAAAAAAAAAAAACAAAAACAACAAAAACTCAAGCTTAGAAACCTCTTTATAATGCATCTTCTCAGTTGTGTAATCCTCTACCTGGAAAAAAAAAACCTTTCTGAGTGATGTAGCAATCATTTTACACACTCAAGCATGAAATTTCATCACCATTATCTTAGCTTGGATGACTGTACAGATGTTGTTTGATGTATTCAACCTTTTTTTTTAGATCTAACTACAGTATCTGACTCGATGACCTCCTGCAGCAGTTGGTTCCACGGGTTTGGACTATGCCTTGCTGAGGAAAATTTATTTGTATTGATTATAGAATTAGTCATGGTAAGAGAGGAAGTGCTGCATAAAAACGCACTGTCAGAATGCCCCAGAATGTTCCGATTGGTCTATTTTGTCTCTAGCTTCTTTTGTCATCAGTTCTGCACAAAACTGCTCCTTTTCAGAGGTATATGCAGAGAAGGCAAAAGGGTGCCATTCTTTCAAAATTGGTGATGCTAGAGTCCACCAGCTAAAATTCAATAAAAAAAAAAAAAATCTGACCCTGGATCTGAATTACTTGAGATGAACTGTTTTTCTTCCCCACGTGGAGCATCCATAATGGAGACATTAATCTGACCTAAAGTTAGCAGTCATTTTCAGTGAATACCAGCAAAGCTGGTACCATCACACTGCTGTAACTGCTGCGTACACAACTCCAGCTTCCTTGCCAAACCTCAGTAGTGACCCCAGCCAACCCTCTGCTGCAAGTTCACTGTGCCATGTTTGTGGCAGGATTAGTGCCTGAGATGCTGATATACAGGAAGATCTCCCTGGGAGTGGCCCTTTTGGAGTTTACCTCTGGAAGCCCTTCTGCTTCAAGGATTAGAAGCAGAAATGAGATTTTCTTTGCTTTTCTAAATGTGTAGTTTTAGCCCTTCTCTTTGCAAAGTGGGGCTTGAGGCAGTGAGGGAAACAAGAGTTTCAAAGAGAAGGATTGTCTCTGATTTCTGCAGCTCAAGGATGTCTTTGATATCCCAAGGATAGAAACCTCTTAAGGCTTTTCAAACAGCTGGTTTGTGCATTCACAAATACTGTGGCTTGCTGCGCGTCCAGAGCTAGACTTTCCTCCCACTGACAGGCTGCTGGTGTAGCTGACCATGCACTATGCTCATGAGGTACCAGAAGTTATGTGGTATGAGATGGAGTAGGGCACGGGGAACCAGCATGGAGCCGATACCATTCCCTTTGCAGCTCAGATCAGCTTGCTTTATCTGCCTTACTTCCTCCAGCTATCAATCAAGGTTCATAGTGATAGTCCATGTTATAAGCTTAGGTATATTGACTAATTAATTGCTGTCTGTACACAGAGGTATGGAAAATCATATGATTATCACCTCATCCAAGCTAGGGTTCTGATGACCAACCTGACCTCATTATATATACACACATATATATATGTATATATATATATAAAAAATATATGCATTATAACACTTTAAGTAATGCAATAAGGCTTAATAAATATGATGACTTGGTGACTAATTTTTACTTTGGAAAACTTATTCTCATTTTTTTTTTGTTTCTTAATATTTTAAAAATCTAGACTCTTGGTAATGTCATGTCCAGGAAGATTTTGGGGTAAAAGTGTTTTTAAACTATATTTCTTTAGCATTTCCTCCGGCCCCATGTCCTGCACCCCCAAACCCTCCCCTACCAAACCCTGCACCTGAAACCCCTGCACCCCAAACCCTGCACCCCAGGATCCTGTACCCCCATAACCCTACACCTCAAATCCTCCCAAAGCCCGCTACCACAAATCTTGTTCCCTCAAACTATGAACCCCCAACACTTCACCCCCAAATCCTTCACTGCCAAACCCTGCACCCCCAAATCCTGCACCCCAAAACCCTGCACACCCAAATCCTGCACCCCCAAATCCTGAACTCTCAGTTCCCAAAGACGCAAAACCTGCAGCAGCTTTCCTATGCCAACCAGGCATTCCTATGACCAGACTGAATGGTAATGTTCAAAAGATAGTAATAAGAGCAACAGTGTTATATGGAATATCTAATCATCTTGAATGGAAATTAAAAAATAAAAGAATGTTGCAAATACCTAAGTTCTTTCTTTATGACCTGACAGAATAATTTTGGAAGCAGGCAATTAACATGTTGTTTCTGTTATACATCTGTCAAGCCTCATTCCTGTATCTCAAGGCATTGAACTACATTGACTAGCACCGAGTCCTACATGGTTCTCCAAAACTTGCCTCTATACTTTTGATTTTTCTGCTAAACGTCATACTACTTTTAAAAAATAATTATATGATGTACCTTGGCAACATGATAATCTCTGAAATAGTGTGCCCTGGTTTGGTTTGAAGAATGTTGGTGGAATATTCTCACCTTATTTTCCTAGCCCAGCACTTGTTTTATTTTTTTGTCTGTACACTTTCCTCTCAAGTTAATTTGTCCAGTGTACCGAATTCTTGATTTTGTTTTTAAGTATTTTCACTTCTTTTCTCTAAATTCCAGAGGGTATGTGTCTCTATTGTGACTCAACAGAGGTTCCAGTAGGTGGCATGCTACCTGACATATGACACAAATTGGCCCCAAAGTTTGCTTGATTTTTATTCTCTCCAGGAATTTATATTAATCCCATCAGAGCAACTTCAGCTATTACATATGAAACATCCATTCAGGCCAACAACCCCAAATTGCCATCTGTTTTGAAAGTAGTATCCAAACGGGCTTCTCAACAACATTCAGAGCTGTATCCCACAGGTAAACCTTCACCTGACCCTAGCAATGGGACTTAGTCCTCTCAGAGCACATTTCATGGCCTAATTGACCTCCCTCCCAGATGGTTATTTTTCTTCTTTACTTGCAGCTCTAGTTATAATCTCATATCCCATTTAATTTGTTTCTCCTCATTCTCCACACAGGATTAGGAACACTTGTAGAGTCTTAACATATATCCTTTCTTAATTACCTCATAGCTGAGCCATAAATATATAGCTCTTTTTATCTTCCCTCATATGTAAATTCGTCTGGTCCCCTGGCCATTTTTGTTTCTCTTCTCTGAACCCTCTCTAATTTGTCAATATGTTTTTGGTAATTAAGATTCCCGCAACTAAATGCAATGTTCCATATGCCTACATGCCAGATCCTTACAGATTTTTCAGGAGAGGTCACTGCTCACAGCTGGGGCCAGATTTCCAAAAGCACTTTGAATGTTGAGTGCTTTTGAAAACATTGCTATAAAATATAATTACGGGAGCTTTTGATTAAGGAGCATTTTGAAAATCTTAGTGCTCATGTGGGTGTCTAAATGGAGC